>NW_026893613.1:0-600000 GCF_032452875.1 Bos javanicus
CGTGACTGATCATGCACTGATCACGTGGCTGATCATGCACTGATCACGTGACCATCATGCATTTATCACCTGGCTGATCATGCACTGATCACATGGCTGATCATGCACTGATCACGTGGCTGATCATGCACTGATCATGTGGCTGATCGTACACTGATCACGTGTCTGATCATACACTGATCATGTGGCTGATCATGCACTGATCTGGCTGATCATACACTGATCACTTGACTGTGCATGCACTGACCACGTGGCTGATCATACTGATCACGTGGCTGATCATGCACTGATCACGTGGCTGATCATTCACTGATCACGTGGCTGATCATGCACTGATCACGAAGCTGATCATACACTGATCACGTGACTGTGCATGCACTAATCACGTGGCTGATCATGCACTGATAACTTTGCTATCATACACTGATCACGTGACTGATCATGCACACTTGACACGGGCCTGATCATGCACTGATCACATGGCTGACCATGCACTGATCATGGGAGATAATGCACTGATCACGTGGCTGATCCATGCACTGATCACGAAGCTGATCATACACTGATCACATGGCTGATCATACACTGATCACGTGCCTGACCATGCACTGATCACGTGGCTGATCATGCTCACTGATCACGGCTGATCATACACTGATCACGTGACTCTGCCTGCACTGATCATGTGGCTGATCATGCACTGATCACGTGGCTGATCATGCACCACGTTGCGTGGCTGATCATGCACTGATCCATGGCTGATCATGCACTGATCCGGGAAGCTGATAATGCACTGATCACGGCGACTGTGCATGCACTGATCATGTGGCTGATCATGCACTGATCACGTGGCTGATCATACACTGATCACGAACTGATCATGCACTGATCACGTGACTGATCATGCACTGATCACGTGGCTGATCATACACTGATCACGTGGCTGATCATGCACTGATCGATGCTGATCATACACTGATCACGTGACTGTGCATGCACTGATCACTATGATGTGCTGATCACGTGACATGATCATGCACTGATCACGTGGCTGATCATACACTGATCACATGGCTGATCATACACTGATCACGTGCCTGATCATGCACTGATCACGTGGCTGATCATGCACTGATCACGAAGCTGATCATACACTGATCACGTGACTGTGCATGCACTGATCACATGGCTGATCATGCACTGATCACGTGGATGATCATATGCTGATAACTGGCTATCATACTGATCACGTGACTGATCATGCACTCTTCACGTGGCTGATCATGCACTGATCACGTGGCTGATCATGCACTGATCACCTGGGTGATCATGCACTGATCACATGGCTGATCCTGCACTGATCATGTGGCTGATCATACACTCATGAGGCTGTTCATGCACTGATCACGTGTCTGATCATGCACTGATCATTGGCTCATCATGCACTGATCACGAAGCTGTTCATGCACTGATTACTTGACTGTGCATGCACTGATCACTTGGCTGATCTTGCACTGTTCATGTGGCTGATCATGCACTGATCACGTGGCTCATCATGCACTGATCACGAAGCTGATCATACACTGATCACGTGGCTGATCATGCACTGATCACGTGGCTGATCATGCACTTCATGTGGCTGATCATGCACTGATCACGTGGCTGATCATGCACTGATCACGTGGCTGATCATGCACTGATCACGTGGTGATCATGCACTGATCACGTGGCTGATCATACACTGATCACGTGACTGTGCATGCACTGATCACAAGGCTGATCATGCACTGATCACGTGGCTGATCATGCACTGATCACCTGCACTGATCACTGATCACCAGACTGCATATCATGCACTGATCCGTGTGCTGATCATGCACTGATCACGATCAGCTGATCATATCACTGATCATGTGATCATGTGGATGCACTGATCACGTGGCTGATCATGCACTGATCACGTGGCTGATCATGCACTGATCACGTGTCTGATCATGCACACACTGATCACACTGATGGGCATCATGCACTGATCACCTGGCTGATCATGCACTGATCTGATGCCTGATCATGCACTGATCACGTGGCTATCATGCACTGATCACGTGGCTGATCATGCACTGATCACGTGGCTGATCATGCACTGATCACGTGACTGATCATGCACTGATCACGAGCACTGATCATGCACTGATCACGTGGCTGATCATGCACTGATCACGTGACTGATCATGCACTGATCACATGCCTGATCATGCACTGATCACGTGACTGATCATGCACTGATCACGTGCCTGATCATGCACTGATCACCTGCCTGATCATGACTGATCATGCACTGATCACGTGGCTGATCATGCACTGATCATGAGCTGATCATGCACTGATCACGTGGCTGATCATGCACTGATCACGTGCCTGATCATGCACTGATCACGTGGCTGATCATGCACTGATCACGTGAGCTGATCATACACTGATCACGTGACTGTCACATGCACTGATCACGTGGCTGATCATGCACTGATCATGAAGCTGATCATGCACTGATCATGTGACTGTGCATCACTGATCACGTGTCTGATCATGCACTGATCACGTGCCTGATCATGCACTGATCACGTGGCTGATCATGCACTGATCACGTTGCTGATCATGCACTGATCACGTCGTTGATCATGCACTGATCACGTGGCTGATCATGCACTGATCACGTGGCTGATCATGCACTGATCACGTTGCTGATCATGCACTGATCACGTGGCTGATCATGCACTGATCACGTGGCTATCATGCACTGATCACGTGGCTGATCATACACTGATCACGTGACTGATCATGCACTGATCACGTGACTGACATGCACTGATCACGTGATTGATCACACTGATCACGTGGCTATCATGCACTGATCACGTGGCTGATCATGCACTGATCACGTGACTGATCATGCACTGATCACGTGGCTGATCATGCACTGATCACGTGGCTGATCATGCACTGATCACGTGGCTGATCATGCACTGATCACGTGACTGACATGCACTGATCACGTGGCTGATCATGCACTGATCACGTGACTGATCATGCACTGATCACGTGCTGATCATGCACTGATCACGTGGCTATCATGCACTGATCACGTGGCTATCATGCACTGATCACATGGCTGATCATGCACTGATCACGTGACTGATCATGCACTGATCACGTGGCTGTCATGCACTGATCACGTGGCTGATCATGCACTGATCACGTGGCTGATCATGCACTGATCACGTGACTGATCATGCACTGATCACGTGGCTGATCATGCACTGATCACGTGGCTGATCATGCACTGATCACGAAGCTGATCATACACTGATCACGTGACTGATCATGCACTGATCACGTGGCTATCATGCACTGATCATGTTGCTGATCATACACTGATCACGTGACTGATCATGCACTGATCACGTGGCTGATCATGCACTGATCACTGGCTGATCATACACTGATCACGTGACTGATCATGCACACTTCACGTCCTGATCATGCACTGATCACGTGGCTGATCATGCACTGATCACGTGGCTGATCATGCACTGATCATGTGACTGATCATGCACTGATCACGTGGCTGATCATGCACTGATCACGAAGCTGATCATACACTGATCACGTGACTGTGCATGCACTGATCACGTTGCTGATCATGCACTGATCACGTGGCTGATCATGCACTGATCACGTGGCTGATCATGCACTGATCACGTTGCTGATCATGCACTGATCACATGGCTGATCATGCACTGATCACGTGACTGATCATGCACTGATCACGTGACTGATCATGCACTGATCACGTGGATGATCATGCACTGATCACGTGGCTGATCATACACTGATCACATGACTGATCTAACATTGACCATGTGCCTGATCATGCACTGATCACGTGGCTGATCATGCACTGATCACGTAACTGTCATGCACTGATCATGTGGCTGATCATGCACTGATCATGTGACTGATCATGCACTGATCACGTGGCTATCATGCACTGATCAATTGGCTATCATGCACTGATCACGTGGCTGATCATACACTGATCACGAGACTGACATGCATGATCACGTGGCTGATCATGCACTGATCACGGCTGATCATACACTGATCACGTGACTCATGCACTGATCACGTGGCTGATCATGCACTGATCACGAAGCTGATCATACACTGATCACGTGACTGTGCATGCACTGATCACGCACTGATCACGTGGCTGATCATGCACTGACACCAAGCTGATCATACACTGATCACGTGACTGTGCTGCACTGATCACATGGCTGATCATGCACTGATCACGTGGCTGATCATGCACTGATCACTAGCTATCATACACTGATCACGTGACTGATCATGCACTTCACGTGCCTGATCATGCACTGATCACGTGACTGATCATGCACTGATCACGTGGCTGATCATGCACTGATCACGTGTCTATCATGCACTGATCACGTGGCTGATCATACACTGATCACGTGACTGTGCATGCACTGATCACGTAATTTCACATGCACTGATCACGTAATTGTATGCACTGATCACGTGGCTGTCATGCACTGATCACGTGGCTGATCATGCACTGATCACGAAGCTGATCATACACTGATCACGTGACTGTGCATGCACTGATCACATGGCTGATCATGCACTGATCACGTGACTGATCATGCACTGATCACGTGGCTGATCATGCACTGATCACAAGCTGATCATACACTGATCAAGTGACTGTCATGCACTGATCACGTGGCTGATCATGCACTGATCACGAAGCTGATCATACACTGATCACGTGACTGTGCATGCACTGATCACGTGGCTGATCATGCACTGATCACGTGGCTGATCATGCACTGATCACCTGGCTATCATACACTGATCACGTGACTGATCATGCACTGATCACGTGCCTGATCATGCACTGATCACGTGGCTGATCATGCACTGATCACCTGGCTGATCATGCACTGATCACGTGGCTGATCATACACTGATCACGTGGCTGATCATGCACTGATCACGTGCCTGATCATGCACTGATCACGTGGCTGATCATGCACTGATCACGAAGCTGATCATACACTGATCACGTGACTGTGCATGCACTGATCACATGGCTGATCATGCACTGATCACGTGGCTGATCATGCACTGATCACCTGGCTATCATACACTGATCACGTGACTGATCATGCACTGATCACGTGACTGATCATGCACTGATCACGTGGCTGATCATGCACTGATCACGAGTTGATCATGCACTGATCATGGGACCATGCATGCACTGATCACGTGGCTGATCATGCACTGATCACGTGGCTGATCATGCACTGATCACGTTCTGATCATGCACTGATCACGTGGCTGATCATGCACTGATCATGAGGCTGATCATGCACTGATCACGTGTCTGATCATGCACTGATCACGTGACTGATCATGCACTGATCACGTGCCTGATCATGCACTGATCACGTGGCTGATCATGCACTGATCACGAAGCTGATCATACACTGATCACGTGACTGTGCATGCACTGATCACGTGGCTGATCATGCACTGATCATGTGGCTGATCATGCACTGATCACGTGGCTGATCATGCACTGATCACGTGGCTGATCATGCACTGATCACGCTGATCATACACTGATCACGTGACTGTGCATGCACTGATCACGTGGCTGATCATGCACTGATCACGTGGTGATCATGCACTGATCACGTGCCTGATCATACACTGATCACGTGACTGTCATGCACTGATCACGTGGCTGATCATGCACTGATCACGTGGCTGATCATGCACTGATCACGTGGCTGATCATGCACTGATCACGACTGACATGCACTGATCACGTGGCTGATCATGCACTGATCACGAAGCTGATCATACACTGATCACGGGACTGTCATGCACTGATCACGTGGCTGATCATGCACTGATCACGTGGCTGATCATGCACTGATCACGACTGATCATACACTGATCACGTGACTGTCATGCACTGATCACGTGGCTGATCATGCACTGATCACGTTGCTATCATACACTGATCACGTGACTGATCATGCACACTTCACCTGATCATGCACTGATCACGTGGCTGATCATGCACTGATCACGTGGCTGATCATGCACTGATCACGTGGCTGATCATGCACTGAAGCTGATCATGCACTGATCACGTGGCTGATCATGCACTGATCACGTGCCTGATCATGCACTGATCACGTGGCTGATCATGCACTGATCACGAAGTGATCATACACTGATCACGTGACTCTGCATGCACTGATCACGTGGCTGATCATGCACTGATCACGTGGCTGATCATGCACTGATCACGTGGCTGATCATGCACTGATCACGGGAGATCATGCACTGATCACGTGACTGATCATGCACTGATCACGTGGCTGATCATGCACTGATCACGTGGCTGATCATGCACTGATCACGCTGATCATACACTGATCACGTGACTGTCATGCACTGATCACGTGGCTGATCATGCACTGATCACGTGGCTGATCATGCACTGATCACGTGCTGATCATGCACTGATCACGTGACTGATCATGCACTGATCACGTGGCTGATCATGCACTGATCACGTGGCTGATCATGCACTGATCACGTGGCTGATCATACACTGATCACGTGACTGTGCATGCACTGATCACGTGGCTGATCATGCACTGATCACGTGGCTGATCATGCACTGATCACGTGGCTGATCATGCACTGATCACGTGGCTGATCATACACTGATCACGTACCTGATCATGCACTGATCACGTGGCTGATCATGCACTGATCACGCTGATCATGCACTGATCACGTGACTGCCATGCACTGATCATGGCTGATCATGCACTGATCACGTGGCTGATCATGCACTGATCACGTGGCTGATCATGCACTGATCACGTGGCTGATCATGCACTGATCACGAAGCTGATCATACTGATCACGTGACTGTCATGCACTGATCACGTGGCTGATCATGCACTGATCACGTGGCTGATCATGCACTGATCACGTGGCTGATCATACACTGATCACGTGACTGATCATGCACTGATCACGTGGCTGATCATGCACTGATCACGTGGCTGATCATGCACTGATCACGTGCTGATCATGCACTGATCACGTGACTGTCATGCACTGATCACGTGGCTGATCATGCACTGATCACGTGGCTGATCATGCACTGATCACGTGGCTGATCATGCACTGATCACGTGGCTGATCATGCACTGATCACGTGCCTGATCATGCACTGATCACGTGGCTGATCATGCACTGATCACGAAGCTGATCATGCACTGATCACGTGACTGTGCATGCACTGATCACGTGGCTGATCATGCACTGATCACGTGGATGATCATATGCTGATCACTGGCTATCATACACTGATCACGTGACTGATCATGCACTGATCACGTGGCTGATCATGCACTGATCACGTGGCTGATCATGCACTGATCACGTGGCTGATCATGCACTGATCACGTGGCTGATCATGCACTGATCACGTGGCTGATCATGCACTGATCATGTGGCTGATCATGCACTGATCACGTGTCTGATCATGCACTGATCACGTGGCTGATCATGCACTGATCACGAAGCTGATCATACACTGATCACGTGACTGTGCATGCACTGATCACGTGGCTGATCATGCACTGATCACGTGGCTGATCATGCACTGATCACGTGGCTGATCATGCACTGATCACGAAGCTGATCATACACTGATCACGTGACTGTGCATGCACTGATCACTTGGCTGATCATGCACTGATCACGTGGCTGATCATGCACTGATCACGTGGCTGATCATACACTGATCACGTGGCTGATCATGCACTGATCACGAAGTGATCATACACTGATCACGTGACTGTCATGCACTGATCACAAGGCTGATCATGCACTGATCACGTGGCTGATCATGCACTGATCACGTGCCTGATCATGCACTGATCACGTGACTGATCATGCACTGATCACGTGGCTGATCATGCACTGATCACGAAGCTGATCATACACTGATCATGTGACTGTCATGCACTGATCACGTGGCTGATCATGCACTGATCACGTGGCTGATCATGCACTGATCACGTGACTGATCATGCACTGATCACGTGGGACATCATGCACTGATCACGTGGCTGATCATGCACTGATCACGTGCCTGATCATGCACTGATCACGTGGCTATCATGCACTGTCACGTGATTATCATGCACTGATCACGTGGCTGATCATGCACTGATCACGTGAGTGATCATGCACTGATCACGTGCCTGATCATGCACTGATCACGTGGTGATCATGCACTGATCACGTGACTGATCATGCACTGATCACATGCCTGATCATGCACTGATCACGGGCTGATCATGCACTGATCACGTGACTGATCATGCACTGATCACGTGCCTGATCATGCACTGATCACGTGGCTGATCATGCACTGATCACGAAGCTGATCATACACTGATCACGTGGCTGATCATGCACTGATCACGTGCCTGATCATGCACTGATCACGTGGCTGATCATGCACTGATCACGTGCTGATCATACACTGATCACGTGACTGTGCATGCACTGATCACGTGGCTGATCATGCACTGATCATGAAGCTGATCATACACTGATCACGTGACTGTCATGCACTGATCACGTGTCTGATCATGCACTGATCACGTGGCTGATCATGCACTGATCACGTGGCTGATCATGCACTGATCACGTTGCTGATCATGCACTGATCACGTGGCTGATCATGCACTGATCACGTGGCTGATCATGCACTGATCACGTGGCTGATCATGCACTGATCACGTTGCTGATCATGCACTGATCACGTGGCTGATCATGCACTGATCACGTGGCTATCATGCACTGATCACGTGGCTGATCATACACTGATCACGTGACTGATCATGCACTGATCACGTGACTGATCATGCACTGATCACGTTGATCATGCACTGATCACGTGGCTATCATGCACTGATCACGTGGCTGATCATGCACTGATCATGTGACTGATCATGCACTGATCACGTGGCTGATCATGCACTGATCACGTGGCTATCATGCACTGATCACGTGGCTGATCATGCACTGATCACGTGACTGACATGCACTGATCACGTGGCTGATCATGCACTGATCACGTGACTGATCATGCACTGATCACGTGCTGATCATGCACTGATCACGTGGCTATCATGCACTGATCACGTGGCTATCATGCACTGATCACGTGGCTGATCATGCACTGATCACGTGACTGATCATGCACTGATCACGTGGCTGATCATGCACTGATCACGTGGCTGATCATGCACTGATCACGTGGCTATCATACACTGATCACGTGACTGATCATGCACTGATCACGTGCCTGATCATGCACTGATCACGTGGCTGATCATGCACTGATCACGAAGCTGATCATACACTGATCACGTGACTGATCATGCACTGATCACGTTGCTGATCATGCACTGATCATGTGGCTGATCATGCACTGATCACGTGACTGATCATGCACTGATCACGTGGCTGATCATGCACTGATCACGTGGCTATCATACACTGATCACGTGACTGATCATGCACACTTCACGTGGCTGATCATGCACTGATCACGTGGCTGATCATACACTGATCACGTGGCTGATCATGCACTGATCACGTGACTGATCATGCACTGATCACGTGGCTGATCATGCACTGATCACGAAGCTGATCATGCACTGATCACGTGACTGTCATGCACTGATCACGTTGCTGATCATGCACTGATCACGTGGCTGATCATGCACTGATCACGTTGGATCATGCACTGATCACATGGCTGATCATGCACTGATCACGTGACTGATCATGCACTGATCACGTGACTGATCATGCACTGATCACGTGGCTGATCATGCACTGATCACGTGGATGATCATGCACTGATCACATGACTGATCAACACTGATCATGTGCTGATCATGCACTGATCACGTGGCTGATCATGCACTGATCACGTGACTGTCATGCACTGATCACGTGGCTGATCATGCACTGATCACGTGACTGATCATGCACTGATCACGTGGCTATCATGCACTGATCAATTGGCTATCATGCACTGATCACGTGGCTGATCATACACTGATCACGTGACTGACATGCACTGATCACGTGGCTGATCATGCACTGATCACGAAGCTGATCATACACTGATCACGTGACTGATGCACTGATCACGTGGCTGATCATGCACTGATCACGAAGCTGATCATACACTGATCACGTGACTGTGCATGCACTGATCACGCACTGATCACGTGGCTGATCATGCACTGATCACCAAGCTGATCATACACTGATCACGTGACTGTGCATGCACTGATCACGTGGCTGATCATGCACTGATCACGTGGCTGATCATGCACTGATCACTGGCTATCATGCACTGATCACGTGACTGATCATGCACTGATCACGTGCCTGATCATGCACTGATCACGTGACTGATCATGCACTGATCACGTGGCTGATCATGCACTGATCACGTGGCTATCATGCACTGATCACGTGGCTGATCATGCACTGATCACGTGACTGTCATGCACTGATCACGTGATTTCATGCACTGATCACGTGACTGTAGCACTGATCACGTGGCTGTCATGCACTGATCACGTGGCTGATCATGCACTGATCACGAAGCTGATCATACACTGATCACGTGACTGTCATGCACTGATCACATGGCTGATCATGCACTGATCACGTGACTGATCATGCACTGATCACGTGGCTGATCATGCACTGATCACCAAGCTGATCATACACTGATCACGTGACTGATCATGCACTGATCACGTGGCTGATCATGCACTGATCACGTGCTGATCATACACTGATCACGTGACTGTGCATGCACTGATCACGGCTGATCATGCACTGATCACGTGGCTGATCATGCACTGATCACCTGGCTATCATGCACTGATCACGTGACTGATCATGCACTGATCACGTGCCTGATCATGCACTGATCACGTGGCTGATCATGCACTGATCACGTGGCTGATCATGCACTGATCACATGGCTGATCATGCACTGATCACATGGCTGATCATGCACTGATCACGTGCCTGATCATGCACTGATCACGTGGCTGATCATGCACTGATCACGAAGCTGATCATACACTGATCACGTGACTGTGCATGCACTGATCACATGGCTGATCATGCACTGATCACGTGGCTGATCATGCACTGATCACGTGGCTATCATACACTGATCACGTGACTGATCATGCACTGATCACGTGACTATCATGCACTGATCACGTGGCTGATCATGCACTGATCACGTGTTGATCATGCACTGATCATGGGACCATGCATGCACTGATCACGTGGCTGATCATGCACTGATCACGTGCCTGATCATGCACTGATCACGTGGGATCATGCACTGATCACGTGGCTGATCATGCACTGATCACGAGGCTGATCATGCACTGATCACGTGGCTGATCATGCACTGATCACGTGACTGATCATGCACTGATCACGTGGCTGATCATGCACTGATCACGTGGCTGATCATGCACTGATCACGGCTGATCATGCACTGATCACGTGACTGTCATGCACTGATCACGTGGCTGATCATGCACTGATCACGTGGCTGATCATGCACTGATCACGTGGCTGATCATGCACTGATCACGTGGCTGATCATGCACTGATCACGTGCTGATCATACACTGATCACGTGACTGTCATGCACTGATCACGTGGCTGATCATGCACTGATCACGTGGCTGATCATGCACTGATCACGTGGCTGATCATGCACTGATCACGTGGCTGTCATGCACTGATCACGTGGCTGATCATGCACTGATCACGAAGCTGATCATACACTGATCACGTGACTGTCATGCACTGATCACGTGGCTGATCATGCACTGATCACGTTGCTGATCATACACTGATCACGTGACTGATCATGCACTGACATGCCTGATCATGCACTGATCACGTGGCTGATCATGCACTGATCACGTGGCTGATCATGCACTGATCACGTGGCTGATCATGCACTGATCACGAAGCTGATCATGCACTGATCACGTGGCTGATCATGCACTGATCACGTGACTGATCATGCACTGATCACGTGGCTGATCATGCACTGATCACGAAGCTGATCATGCACTGATCACGTGACTCTGCATGCACTGATCACGTGGCTGATCATGCACTGATCACGTGGCTGATCATGCACTGATCACGTGGCTGATCATGCACTGATCACGTGGCTGATCATGCACTGATCACGAAGCTGATCATGCACTGATCACGTGACTGTCATGCACTGATCACGTGGCTGATCATGCACTGATCACGTGGCTGATCATGCACTGATCACGAAGCTGATCATACACTGATCACGTGACTGATCATGCACTGATCACGTGGCTGATCATGCACTGATCACGTGGCTGATCATGCACTGATCACGTGCTGATCATGCACTGATCACGTGACTGATCATGCACTGATCACGTGGCTGATCATGCACTGATCACGTGGCTGATCATGCACTGATCACGTGGCTGATCATACACTGATCACGTGGCTGATCATGCACTGATCACGTGCCTGATCATGCACTGATCACGTGGCTGATCATGCACTGATCACGAAGCTGATCATACACTGATCACGTGACTGTGCATGCACTGATCACATGGCTGATCATGCACTGATCACGTGGCTGATCATATGCTGATCAACTGGCTATCATACACTGATCACGTGACTGATCATGCACTCTTCACGTGGCTGATCATGCACTGATCACGTGGCTGATCATGCACTGATCACGTGGCTGATCATGCACTGATCACGTGGCTGATCATGCACTGATCATGTGGCTGATCATGCACTGATCACGTGGCTGATCATGCACTGATCACGTGTCTGATCATGCACTGATCATGTGGCTGATCATGCACTGATCACGAAGCTGATCATGCACTGATCACGTGACTGATCATGCACTGATCACTGGCTGATCATGCACTGATCACGTGGCTGATCATGCACTGATCACGTGGCTCATCATGCACTGATCACGAAGCTGATCATACACTGATCACGTGACTGTGCATGCACTGATCACGTGGCTGATCATGCACTGTTCATGTGGCTGATCATGCACTGATCACGTGGTTGATCATACACTGATCACGTGGCTGATCATGCACTAATCACGAAAGTGATCATACACTGATCACGTGACTGTGCATGCACTGATCACGGATGATCATGCACTGATCACGTGGCTGATCATGCACTGATCACCTGATCATACACTGATCACGTGACTGATATGCACTGATCACGTGGCTGATCATGCACTGATCACGTGCTGATCATACACTGATCATGTGACTGTCATGCACTGATCACGTGGCTGATCATGCACTGATCACGTGGCTGATCATGCACTGATCACGTGTCTGATCATGCACTGATCACGTGGGACATCATGCACTGATCACGTGGCTGATCATGCACTGATCACGTGCCTGATCATGCACTGATCACGTAGCTATCATGCACTGATCACGTGATTATCATGCACTGATCACGTGGCTGATCATGCACTGATCACGTGACTGATCATGCACTGATCACGAGCCTGATCATGCACTGATCACGTGAGTGATCATGCACTGATCACGTGACTGATCATGCACTGATCACGTGCCTGATCATGCACTGATCACGTGGCTGATCATGCACTGATCACATGACTGATCATGCACTGATCACGTGCCTGATCATGCACTGATCACGTGGCTGATCATGCACTGATCACGAAGCTGATCATACACTGATCACGTGGCTGATCATGCACTGATCACGTGCCTGATCATGCACTGATCACGTGGCTGATCATGCACTGATCACGTGGCTGATCATACACTGATCACGTGACTGTGCATGCACTGATCACGTGGCTGATCATGCACTGATCATGAAGCTGATCATACACTGATCACGGACTGTGCATGCACTGATCACGTGTCTGATCATGCACTGATCACGTGCTGATCATGCACTGATCACGTGGCTGATCATGCACTGATCACATTGCTGATCATACACTGATCACGTGCTGATCATGCACTGATCACGTGGCTGATCATGCACTGATCACGTGGCTGATCATGCACTGATCACGTTGCTGATCATGCACTGATCACGTGGCTATCATGCACTGATCACGTGGCTATCATGCACTGATCACGTGGCTGATCATACACTGATCACGTGACTGATCATGCACTGATCACGTGACTGATCATGCACTGATCACGTAATTGATCATGCACTGATCACGTGGCTATCATGCACTGATCACGTGGCTGATCATGCACTGATCACGTGACTGATCATGCACTGATCACGTAGCTATCATGCACTGATCACGTGGCTATCATGCACTGATCACATGGCTGATCATACACTGATCACGTGACTGCATGCACTGATCACGTGGCTGATCATGCACTGATCACGTGACTGATCATGCACTGATCACATGCTGATCATGCACTGATCACGTACCTATCATGCACTGATCACGTGGCTATCATGCACTGATCACGTGGCTGATCATGCACTGATCACGTGACTGATCATGCACTGATCACGTGGCTGTCATGCACTGATCACGTGGCTGATCATGCACTGATCACGTGGCTATCATGCACTGATCACGTGACTGATCATGCACTGATCACGTGCCTGATCATGCACTGATCACGTGGCTGATCATGCACTGATCACGTGGCTGATCATACACTGATCACGTGACTGATCATGCACTGATCACGTGCTGATCATGCACTGATCACGTGGCTGATCATGCACTGATCACGAAGCTGATCATACACTGATCACGTGACTGATCATGCACTGATCACGTTGCTGATCATGCACTGCTCATGTTGCTGATCATGCACTGATCACGTGGCTGATCATGCACTGATCACGTGGCTGATCATGCACTGATCACGCTGGCTATCATACACTGATCACGTGACTGATCATGCACACTTCAGGTCCTGATCATGCACTGATCACGTGGCTGATCATGCACTGATCACGTGGCTGATCATGCACTGATCATGTGACTGATCATGCACTGATCACGTGGCTGATCATGCACTGATCACGAAGCTGATCATACACTGATCACGTGACTGTGCATGCACTGATCACGTTGCTGATCATGCACTGATCACGTGGCTGATCATGCACTGATCACGTGGCTGATCATGCACTGATCACGTGCTGATCATGCACTGATCACATGGCTGATCATGCACTGATCACGTGACTGATCATGCACTGATCACGTGACTGATCATGCACTGATCACGTGGCTGATCATGCACTGATCACGTGGATGACATGCACTGATCACATGACTGATCTAACACTGATCATGTGCCTGATCATGCACTGATCACGTGGCTGATCATGCACTGATCACGTGACTGCATGCACTGATCACGTGGCTGATCATGCACTGATCATGTGACTGATCATGCACGATCACGTATCTATCATGCACTGATCAATTGGCTATCATGCACTGATCACGTGGCTGATCATACACTGATCACGTGACTCCATGCATGATCACGTGGCTGATCATGCACTGATCACGAAGCTGATCATACACTGATCACGTGACTGTCATGCACTGATCACGTGGCTGATCATGCACTGATCACGTGGCTGATCATGCACTGATCACGTGACTGTGCATGCACTGATCACGCACTGATCACGTGGCTGATCATGCACTGATCACGCTGATCATACACTGATCACGTGACTGTCATGCACTGATCACGTGGCTGATCATGCACTGATCACGTGGCTGATCATGCACTGATCACGTGGCTGATCATACACTGATCACGTGACTGATCATGCACTGATCACGTGCCTGATCATGCACTGATCACGTGACTGATCATGCACTGATCACGTGGCTGATCATGCACTGATCACGTGGCTATCATGCACTGATCACGTGGCTGATCATGCACTGATCACGTGACTGATCATGCACTGATCACGTGGCTTCACATGCACTGATCACGTGACTGATCATGCACTGATCACGTGGCTGTCATGCACTGATCACGTGGCTGATCATGCACTGATCACGAAGCTGATCATGCACTGATCACGTGACTGTCATGCACTGATCACGTGGCTGATCATGCACTGATCACGTGACTGATCATGCACTGATCACGTGGCTGATCATGCACTGATCACGTGGCTGATCATGCACTGATCACGTGCTGATCATACACTGATCACGTGACTGTCATGCACTGATCACGTGGCTGATCATGCACTGATCACGTGGCTGATCATGCACTGATCACGTGACTGTGCATGCACTGATCACGTGGCTGATCATGCACTGATCACGTGGCTGATCATGCACTGATCACGTGGCTATCATGCACTGATCACGTGCCTGATCATGCACTGATCACGTGGCTGATCATGCACTGATCACGTGGCTGATCATGCACTGATCACGTGGCTGATCATGCACTGATCACGTGACTGATCATGCACTGATCACGTGGCTGATCATGCACTGATCACGTGGCTGATCATGCACTGATCACGTGACTGATCATGCACTGATCACGTGCCTGATCATGCACTGATCACGTGGCTGATCATGCACTGATCACGAAGCTGATCATACACTGATCACGTGACTGTCATGCACTGATCACGTGGCTGATCATGCACTGATCACGTGGCTGATCATGCACTGATCACGTGGCTGATCATGCACTGATCACGTGGCTGATCATGCACTGATCACGTGCTGATCATGCACTGATCACGTGACTGTCATGCACTGATCACGTGGCTGATCATGCACTGATCACGTGGCTGATCATGCACTGATCACGTGGCTGATCATGCACTGATCACGTGACTGATCATGCACTGATCACGTGGCTGATCATGCACTGATCACGTGGCTGATCATGCACTGATCACGTGCCTGATCATGCACTGATCACGTGACTGATCATGCACTGATCACGTGGCTGATCATGCACTGATCATGTGGCTGATCATGCACTGATCACGTGGCTGATCATGCACTGATCACGAAGCTGATCATGCACTGATCACGTGACTGATCATGCACTGATCACGTGGCTGATCATGCACTGATCACGTGGCTGATCATGCACTGATCACGGGACTGATCATGCACTGATCACGTGGCTGATCATGCACTGATCACGTGGCTGATCATGCACTGATCACGGCTGATCATACACTGATCACGTGACTGTCATGCACTGATCACGTGGCTGATCATGCACTGATCACGTGGCTGATCATGCACTGATCACGTGGCTGATCATGCACTGATCACGTGGCTGATCATGCACTGATCACGTGCTGATCATGCACTGATCACGTGGCTGATCATGCACTGATCACGTGCCTGATCATGCACTGATCACGTGGCTGATCATGCACTGATCACGAAGCTGATCATGCACTGATCACGTGACTCTCATGCACTGATCACGTGGCTGATCATGCACTGATCACGTGGCTGATCATGCACTGATCACGTGGCTGATCATGCACTGATCACGTGGCTGATCATGCACTGATC
The DNA here is from genome assembly GCF_032452875.1 of Bos javanicus. Taxonomy (NCBI): domain Eukaryota; kingdom Metazoa; phylum Chordata; class Mammalia; order Artiodactyla; family Bovidae; genus Bos; species Bos javanicus. The sequence goes on from NW_026893613.1 coordinate 17,879, forward strand.
ACGTGACTGATCATGCACTGATCACGTGCCTGATCATGCACTGATCACGTGGCTGATCATGCACTGATCACGAGCTGATCATACACTGATCACGTGACTGTCATGCACTGATCACGTGGCTGATCATGCACTGATCACGTGGCTGATCATGCACTGATCACGTGGCTGATCATACACTGATCACGTGACTGTCATGCACTGATCACGTGGCTGATCATGCACTGATCACGTGGCTGATCATGCACTGATCACGAAGCTGATCATACACTGATCACGTGACTGTCATGCACTGATCACGTGGCTGATCATGCACTGATCACGTGGCTGATCATGCACTGATCACGTGGCTATCATGCACTGATCACGTGACTGATCATGCACTGATCACGTGGCTGATCATGCACTGATCACGTGGCTGATCATGCACTGATCACGTGACTGATCATGCACTGATCACGTGGCTGATCATGCACTGATCACGTGGCTGATCATGCACTGATCACGTGGCTGATCATGCACTGATCACGTGACTGATCATGCACTGATCACGTGACTGATCATGCACTGATCACGTGGCTGATCATGCACTGATCACGTGGCTGATCATGCACTGATCACGTGGCTGATCATGCACTGATCACGTGACTGATCATGCACTGATCACGTGGCTGATCATGCACTGATCACGTGGCTGATCATGCACTGATCACGTGGCTGATCATGCACTGATCACGTGCTGATCATGCACTGATCACGTGACTGATCATGCACTGATCACGTGGCTGATCATGCACTGATCACGTGGCTGATCATGCACTGATCACGTGACTGATCATGCACACTTCACATGCCTGATCATGCACTGATCACGTGGCTGATCATGCACTGATCAGTGGCTGATCATGCACTGATCACGTGACTGATCATGCACTGATCACGTGGCTGATCATGCACTGATCACGTGGCTGATCATGCACTGATCACGTGGCTGATCATGCACTGATCACGTGACTGTCATGCACTGATCACGTGGCTGATCATGCACTGATCACGTGGCTGATCATGCACTGATCACGTGCTGATCATGCACTGATCACGTGACTGCATGCACTGATCACGTGGCTGATCATGCACTGATCACGTGGCTGATCATGCACTGATCACGTGCTGATCATGCACTGATCACATGGCTGATCATGCACTGATCACGTGCCTGATCATGCACTGATCACGTGGCTGATCATGCACTGATCACGTGGCTGATCATGCACTGATCACGTGACTGATCATGCACTGATCACGTGGCTGATCATGCACTGATCACGTGGCTGATCATGCACTGATCATGAAGCTGATCATACACTGATCACGTACTGTCATGCACTGATCACGTGGCTGATCATGCACTGATCACGTGGCTGATCATGCACTGATCACGAAGCTGATCATGCACTGATCACGTGACTGTCATGCACTGATCACGTGGCTGATCATGCACTGATCACGTGCTATCATACACTGATCACGTGACTGATCATGCACACTTCACGTGCCTGATCATGCACTGATCACGTGGCTGATCATGCACTGATCACGTGGCTGATCATGCACTGATCACGTGGCTGATCATGCACTGATCACGAAGCTGATCATGCACTGATCACGTGGCTGATCATGCACTGATCACTGCCTGATCATGCACTGATCACGTGACTGATCATGCACTGATCACGTGGCTGATCATGCACTGATCACGAAGCTGATCATACACTGATCACGTGACTGTCATGCACTGATCACGTGGCTGATCATGCACTGATCACGTGGCTGATCATGCACTGATCACGTGGCTGATCATGCACTGATCACGTGGGACATCATGCACTGATCACGTGGCTGATCATGCACTGATCACGTGCCTGATCATGCACTGATCACGTGGCTGATCATGCACTGATCACGTGATGATCATGCACTGATCACGTGACTGTCATGCACTGATCACGTGGCTGATCATGCACTGATCACGTGGCTGATCATGCACTGATCACGTGGCTGATCATGCACTGATCACGTGCTGATCATGCACTGATCACGTGGCTGATCATGCACTGATCACGTGACTGATCATGCACTGATCACGTGACTGATCATGCACTGATCACGTGGCTGATCATGCACTGATCACGTGGCTGATCATGCACTGATCACGTGACTGATCATGCACTGATCACGTGCCTGATCATGCACTGATCACGTGGCTGATCATGCACTGATCACGTGACTGATCATGCACTGATCACGTGGCTGATCATGCACTGATCACGTGACTGATCATGCACTGATCACGTGGCTGATCATGCACTGATCACGTGGCTATCATGCACTGATCGTGGCTGATCATGCACTGATCACGTGACTGATCATGCACTGATCACGTGGCTGATCATGCACTGATCACGAAGCTGATCATGCACTGATCACGTGACTGTCATGCACTGATCACGTGGCTGATCATGCACTGATCACGGGCTGATCATACACTGATCACGTGACTGTGCATGCACTGATCATGCACTGATCACGTGGCTGATCATGCACTGATCACGTGGCTGATCATACACTGATCACGTGACTGTCATGCACTGATCACGTGGCTGATCATGCACTGATCACGTGGCTGATCATGCACTGATCACGTGGCTATCATGCACTGATCACGTGACTGATCATGCACTGATCACGTGCCTGATCATGCACTGATCACGTGGCTATCATGCACTGATCACGTGGCTGATCATGCACTGATCACGTGGCTGATCATGCACTGATCACGTGACTGTCATGCACTGATCACGTGACTTCACATGCACTGATCACGTGAATGTCATGCACTGATCACGTGGCTGATCATGCACTGATCATGAAGCTGATCATACACTGATCACGTGACTGTCATGCACTGATCACGTGGCTGATCATGCACTGATCACGTGGCTGATCATGCACTGATCACGTGACTGATCATGCACTGATCACGTGGCTGATCATGCACTGATCACGTGGCTGATCATGCACTGATCACGTGGCTGATCATGCACTGATCACGTGACTGATCATGCACTGATCACGTGGCTGATCATGCACTGATCACGTGGCTGATCATGCACTGATCACGAAGCTGATCATGCACTGATCATGGGACCATCATGCACTGATCACGTGGCTGATCATGCACTGATCACGTGGCTGATCATGCACTGATCACGTGGCTGATCATGCACTGATCACGTGACTGATCATGCACTGATCACGTTCTGATCATGCACTGATCACGTGGCTGATCATGCACTGATCACGTGGCTGATCATGCACTGATCACGTGGCTGATCATGCACTGATCACGTGACTGATCATGCACTGATCACGTGCCTGATCATGCACTGATCACGTGGCTGATCATGCACTGATCACGTGCTGATCATGCACTGATCACGTGACTGTCATGCACTGATCACGTGGCTGATCATGCACTGATCACGTGGCTGATCATGCACTGATCACGTGGCTGATCATGCACTGATCACGTGGCTGATCATGCACTGATCACTAAGGTGATCATGCACTGATCACGTGACTGTCATGCACTGATCACGTGGCTGATCATGCACTGATCACGTGGCTGATCATGCACTGATCACGTGCCTGATCATGCACTGATCACGTGACTGATCATGCACTGATCACGTGGCTGATCATGCACTGATCACGAAGCTGATCATACACTGATCACGTGACTGTCATGCACTGATCACGTGGCTGATCATGCACTGATCACGTGACTGATCATGCACTGATCACGTGGCTATCATGCACTGATCACGTGGCTGATCATGCACTGATCACGTGGCTGATCATGCACTGATCACGTGGCTGATCATGCACTGATCACGTGGCTGATCATGCACTGATCACGTGACTGATCATGCACTGATCACGTGGCTGATCATGCACTGATCACGTGGCTGATCATGCACTGATCACGTGCCTGATCATGCACTGATCACGTGGCTGATCATGCACTGATCACGTGCTGATCATGCACTGATCACGTGACTGTCATGCACTGATCACGTGGCTGATCATGCACTGATCACGTGGCTGATCATGCACTGATCACGTGGCTATCATGCACTGATCACGTGACTGATCATGCACTGATCACGTGACTGATCATGCACTGATCACGTGGCTGATCATGCACTGATCACGAAGTTGATCATACACTGATCATGGGACCATGCACTGATCACGTGGCTGATCATGCACTGATCACGTGGCTGATCATGCACTGATCACGTTTGATCATGCACTGATCACGTGGCTGATCATGCACTGATCACGTGGCTGATCATGCACTGATCACGTGTCTGATCATGCACTGATCACGTGACTGATCATGCACTGATCACGTGGCTGATCATGCACTGATCACGTGGCTGATCATGCACTGATCACGTGGCTGATCATACACTGATCACGTGACTGTCATGCACTGATCACGTGGCTGATCATGCACTGATCACGTGGTGATCATGCACTGATCACGTGGCTGATCATGCACTGATCACGTGACTGATCATGCACTGATCACGTGGCTGATCATGCACTGATCGCGTGCCTGATCATGCACTGATCACGTGGCTGATCATGCACTGATCACGTGACTGCATGCACTGATCACGTGGCTGATCATGCACTGATCATGAAGCTGATCATGCACTGATCACGGGACTGTCATGCACTGATCACGTGGCTGATCATGCACTGATCACGTGGCTGATCATGCACTGATCACGAAGCTGATCATGCACTGATCACGTGACTGTCATGCACTGATCACGTGGCTGATCATGCACTGATCACTTTGCTATCATACACTGATCACGTGACTGATCATGCACACTTCACGTGCCTGATCATGCACTGATCACGTGGCTGATCATGCACTGATCACTTGGATATCATGCACTGATCACGTGGCTGTCATGCACTGATCACGCTGATCATGCACTGATCACGTGGCTGATCATGCACTGATCACGTGCCTGATCATGCACTGATCACATGGCTGATCATGCACTGATCACGAAGCTGATCATACACTGATCACGTGACTCTGCATGCACTGATCACGTGGCTGATCATGCACTGATCACGTGGCTGATCATGCACTGATCACGTGGCTGATCATGCACTGATCACGTGGCTGATCATGCACTGATCACGTGACTGATCATGCACTGATCACGTGCCTGATCATGCACTGATCACGTGGCTGATCATGCACTGATCACGGCTGATCATGCACTGATCACGTGACTGTCATGCACTGATCACGTGGCTGATCATGCACTGATCACGTGGCTGATCATGCACTGATCACGTGGCTGATCATACACTGATCACGTGACTGTCATGCACTGATCACGTGGCTGATCATGCACTGATCACGTGGCTGATCATGCACTGATCACTGGCTATCATGCACTGATCACGTGACTGATCATGCACTGATCACGTGGCTGATCATGCACTGATCACGTGGCTGATCATGCACTGATCACGTGGCTGATCATGCACTGATCACGTGGCTGATCATGCACTGATCACGTGGCTGATCATGCACTGATCACGTGGCTGATCATGCACTGATCACGTGACTGATCATGCACTGATCACGTGACTGATCATGCACTGATCACGTGGCTGATCATGCACTGATCACGTGGCTGATCATGCACTGATCACGCTGATCATGCACTGATCACGTGACTGATCATGCACTGATCACGTGGCTGATCATGCACTGATCACGTGGCTGATCATGCACTGATCACGTGGCTGATCATGCACTGATCACGTGGCTGATCATGCACTGATCACGTGACTGTGCATGCACTGATCACGTGGCTGATCATGCACTGATCACTGAGCTATCATGCACTGATCACGTGACTGATCATGCACTGACGTGCCTGATCATGCACTGATCACGTGGCTGATCATGCACTGATCAGTGGCTGATCATGCACTGATCACGTGACTGATCATGCACTGATCACGTGCCTGATCATGCACTGATCACGTGGCTGATCATGCACTGATCACGAAGCTGATCATGCACTGATCACGTGACTGTCATGCACTGATCACGTGGCTGATCATGCACTGATCACGTGGCTGATCATGCACTGATCACGTGGCTGATCATGCACTGATCACATGGCTGATCATGCACTGATCACGTGACTGATCATGCACTGATCACGTGGCTGATCATGCACTGATCACGTGGCTGATCATGCACTGATCACGTGACTGATCATGCACTGATCACGTGGCTGATCATGCACTGATCACGTGGCTGATCATGCACTGATCACGAAGCTGATCATGCACTGATCACGTGACTGTCATGCACTGATCACGTGGCTGATCATGCACTGATCACGTGGCTGATCATGCACTGATCACGAAGCTGATCATGCACTGATCACGTGACTGTCATGCACTGATCACGTGGCTGATCATGCACTGATCACGTGACTGATCATGCACTGATCACGTGGCTGATCATGCACTGATCACGTGGCTGATCATGCACTGATCACGTGCCTGATCATGCACTGATCACGTGGCTGATCATGCACTGATCACGTGCTGATCATGCACTGATCACGTGACTGTCATGCACTGATCACGTGGCTGATCATGCACTGATCACGTGGCTGATCATGCACTGATCACGTGGCTATCATGCACTGATCACGTGACTGATCATGCACTGATCACGTGACTGATCATGCACTGATCACGTGGCTGATCATGCACTGATCACGAAGCTGATCATACACTGATCATGGGACCATGCATGCACTGATCACGTGGCTGATCATGCACTGATCACGTGCCTGATCATGCACTGATCACGTGGCTGATCATGCACTGATCACGTGGCTGATCATGCACTGATCACGTGGCTGATCATGCACTGATCACGTGGCTGATCATGCACTGATCACGTGACTGATCATGCACTGATCACGTGGCTGATCATGCACTGATCACGTGGCTGATCATGCACTGATCACGAAGCTGATCATGCACTGATCACGTGACTGTCATGCACTGATCACGTGGCTGATCATGCACTGATCACGTGGCTGATCATGCACTGATCACGTGGCTGATCATGCACTGATCACGTGGCTGATCATGCACTGATCACGTGCTGATCATGCACTGATCACGTGACTGTCATCATGCTGATCACGTGGCTGATCATGCACTGATCACGTGGCTGATCATGCACTGATCACGTGGCTGATCATGCACTGATCACGTGACTGATCATGCACTGATCACGTGGCTGATCATGCACTGATCACGTGGCTGATCATGCACTGATCACGTGGCTGATCATGCACTGATCACGTGACTGATCATGCACTGATCACGTGGCTGATCATGCACTGATCATGAAGCTGATCATGCACTGATCACGTGACTGTCATGCACTGATCACGTGGCTGATCATGCACTGATCACGTGGCTGATCATGCACTGATCACGTGCTGATCATGCACTGATCACGTGACTGTCATGCACTGATCACGTGGCTGATCATGCACTGATCACGTGGCTGATCATGCACTGATCACGTGCCTGATCATGCACTGATCACGTGGCTGATCATGCACTGATCACGTGGCTGATCATGCACTGATCACGTGACTGATCATGCACTGATCACGTGGCTGATCATGCACTGATCACGTGCTGATCATGCACTGATCACGTGGCTATCATGCACTGATCACGTGACTGATCATGCACTGATCACGTGGCTGATCATGCACTGATCACGTGGCTGATCATGCACTGATCACGTGGCTGATCATGCACTGATCACGTGGCTGATCATGCACTGATCACGTGCCTGATCATGCACTGATCACGTGGCTGATCATGCACTGATCACGTGGCTGATCATACACTGATCACGTGACTGTCATGCACTGATCACGTGGCTGATCATGCACTGATCACGTGGCTGATCATGCACTGATCACGTGGCTGATCATGCACTGATCACGTGACTGATCATGCACTGATCACGTGGCTGATCATGCACTGATCACGTGGCTGATCATGCACTGATCACGTGCTGATCATGCACTGATCACGTGGCTGATCATGCACTGATCACGTGACTGATCATGCACTGATCACGTGACTGATCATGCACTGATCACGTGGCTGATCATGCACTGATCACGTGGCTGATCATGCACTGATCACGTGACTGATCATGCACTGATCATGTGCCTGATCATGCACTGATCACGTGGCTGATCATGCACTGATCACGTGACTGTCATGCACTGATCACGTGGCTGATCATGCACTGATCACGTGACTGATCATGCACTGATCACGTCTATCATGCACTGATCACGTGGCTATCATGCACTGATCACGTGGCTGATCATACACTGATCACGTGACTGATCATGCACTGATCACGTGGCTGATCATGCACTGATCACGAAGCTGATCATACACTGATCACGTGACTGTCATGCACTGATCACGTGGCTGATCATGCACTGATCACGGAGCTGATCATGCACTGATCACGTGACTGTGCATGCACTGATCACGCACTGATCACGTGGCTGATCATGCACTGATCACCAAGCTGATCATACACTGATCACGTGACTGTCATGCACTGATCACGTGGCTGATCATGCACTGATCACGTGGCTGATCATGCACTGATCACGTGGCTATCATGCACTGATCACGTGACTGATCATGCACTGATCACGTGCCTGATCATGCACTGATCACGTGACTGATCATGCACTGATCACGTGGCTGATCATGCACTGATCACGTGGCTATCATGCACTGATCACGTGGCTGATCATGCACTGATCACGTGACTGATCATGCACTGATCACGTAATTGATCATGCACTGATCACGTGACTGATCATGCACTGATCACGTGGCTGATCATGCACTGATCACGTGGCTGATCATGCACTGATCACGAAGCTGATCATGCACTGATCACGTGACTGTCATGCACTGATCACGTGGCTGATCATGCACTGATCACGTGACTGATCATGCACTGATCACGTGGCTGATCATGCACTGATCACGTGGCTGATCATGCACTGATCACCAAGCTGATCATGCACTGATCACGTGACTGATCATGCACTGATCACGTGGCTGATCATGCACTGATCACGTGGCTGATCATGCACTGATCACGTGACTGTCATGCACTGATCACGTGGCTGATCATGCACTGATCACGTGGCTGATCATGCACTGATCACGTGGCTGATCATGCACTGATCACGTGACTGATCATGCACTGATCACGTGGCTGATCATGCACTGATCACGTGGCTGATCATGCACTGATCACGTGGCTGATCATGCACTGATCACGTGGCTGATCATGCACTGATCACGTGCCTGATCATGCACTGATCACGTGACTGTCATGCACTGATCACGTGGCTGATCATGCACTGATCACGTGGCTGATCATGCACTGATCACTGGCTGATCATGCACTGATCACGTGACTGATCATGCACTGATCACGTGGCTGATCATGCACTGATCACGTGGCTGATCATGCACTGATCACGTGGCTGATCATGCACTGATCACGTGGCTGATCATGCACTGATCACGTGGCTGATCATGCACTGATCACGTGGCTGATCATGCACTGATCACGTGGCTGATCATGCACTGATCACGTGGCTGATCATGCACTGATCACGGCTGATCATGCACTGATCACGTGACTGTCATGCACTGATCACGTGGCTGATCATGCACTGATCACGTGGCTGATCATGCACTGATCACGTGGCTGATCATGCACTGATCACGTGGACATCATGCACTGATCACGTGGCTGATCATGCACTGATCACGTGGCTGATCATGCACTGATCACGTGGCTGATCATGCACTGGTCACGTGATGATCATGCACTGATCACGTGGCTGATCATGCACTGATCACGTGACTGATCATGCACTGATCACGTGACTGATCATGCACTGATCACGTGGCTGATCATGCACTGATCACGTGACTGATCATGCACTGATCACGTGCTGATCATGCACTGATCACGTGCTGATCATGCACTGATCACGTGACTGATCATGCACTGATCACGTGGCTGATCATGCACTGATCACGTGGCTGATCATGCACTGATCACGAAGCTGATCATACACTGATCACGTGACTGTCATGCACTGATCACATGGCTGATCATGCACTGATCACGTGGCTGATCATGCACTCATCACCTGGTTGATCATGCACTGATCATGTAGCTGATCATACACTGATCACGTTACTGTCATGCACTGATCCCGTGGCTGATCATGCACTGATCCCATGGCTGATCATGCACTGATCACGTGACCGATCATACACTGGTCACGTGGATATCATGCACTGATCACGTGGCTGATTATACACTGATCACGTGCCTGATCATGCACTGATCACGTGGCTGATCATGCACTGAACACGACGCTGATCATACACTGATCACATGAATGTGCATGCACTGATCACATGGCTGATTATGCACTGATCACGTGGCTGATCATGCACTGATAACCTGGCTATCATGCACTGATCACGTGACTGATTATGCACTCTTCACGTGCCTGATCATGCCCTGATCATGTGGCTGATCATGCACTTATCAGGAAGCTGATCATACACTGATCACGGGACCATACATGCAATGATCACGTGGCTGATCATGCACTGATAATGAAGCTGATCATACACTGACCACGTGACTTTGCATGCACTGATTATTTGTCTGATCATGCACTGATCCCATGCCTGATCATGCACTGATCACGTGACTGATCATACACTGATCACATGGCTGATCATGCACTGATCACGTGGCTGATGATGCACTGATAACCTGGCTATCATACACTGATCACGTGACTGATTATGCACTGATCACGTGCCTGATCATGCACTGATCATGTGGCTGATCATGCACTGATGACGTGATCATACACTGATCATGGGACCATGCATGCACTGATCACGTGGCTGATCATGCACTGATCATGTGGGTGATCATGCACTAATCACATGGCTGATCATACACTGATCACGTGACTGATCATGCCCTCATCATGTTCTGGATCATGTACTGATCACACGGCTGATCATACACTGATCATGAGGCTGTTCATTCACTCATCACGTGGCTGATCATGCACTGATCACATTACTGATAATGCACTGAACACGTGCCTGATCATGCACTCATCACGTGGCTCATCATGCACTGATCACGAAACTGATCATACACTGATTACGTGACTGTGCATGCACTGATCACGTGGCTGATCTTGCACTGTTCATGTGGCTGATCATGCACTGATCACGTGGTTGATCATACACTGATCACGTGGCTGATCATGAACTAATCACTAAGGTGATCATACACTGATCACGTGACTGTGCATGCAGTGATCATAAGGCTAATCATGCACTGATCACGTGGCTGTTCATGCACTGATGACTTGCCTGATCATACACTGATCACGAGACTGATCATACACTGATCACGTGGCTGATAATGCACTGATCACGAAGCTGATCATACACTGATCACGTGACTGTGCATACACTGATCACATGGCTGATCATGCACTGAACACGTGACTGATCATACACAGGTCACGTGTCTATCCTGCACTGATCACGTGGCTGATTGTACACTGATCACGTGCCTGATCATGCACTGATCACGTGGCTGATCATGCACTGATCACATGGCTGATCATGCACTGAAAACGTGACTGAACATACACTGGTCACGTGGCTGATCATGCACTGATTACGTGGCTGATCCTGCATGATCACGTGCCTGATCATGCACTGATCACGTGGCTGATCATGCACTGATCACGGCTGATCATACACTGATCACGTGACAGTGCATGTACTGATCACATAGCTGATCATGCACTGATCACATGGCTGATCATGTGCTGATAACCTGGCTATCATACACTGATCACGTGACTGATTATGCACTCTTCACGTGCCTGATCATGCACTGATCATGTGGCTGATCATGCACTGATCACGAAGTTGATCATACACTGATCATGGGACCATGCATGCACTGATCTTGTGGCTGATCATGCACTGATCACGTGCCTGAACATGCACTAATCACGTTTCGGATCATGCATTGATCACGCGGCTGATCATACACTGATCATGTGGCTGCTCATGCACTCATCACGTGTCTGATCATACACTGATCACATTACTGATAATGCACTGAACACGTGCCTAATCATGCACTGATCACGTGGCTCATCATGCACTGATCACGTGGCTGATCATACACTGATCACGTGACTGTGCATGCACTGATCACGTGTCTGATCATGCACTGACCACGTCGCTGATCATGCACTGATCACGTGGCTGATCATGCACTGATCACGTGACTGATCATGCACTGATCACGTGGCTGAACATGCACTGATCACGTGGCTGATCATGCACTGATCACATGGCTGATCATACACAGATCACGTGCCCGAACATGCAATGATCACATTGCTGATCATGCTCTGAACACGAAGCTGATCATACACTGGTCACGTGACTCTGCATGCACTGATCATGTGGCTGATCATGCACTGATCACGTGGCTGATCATGCACTGATCACGTGGCTGATCATGCAGTGATCACTTGGCTGATCATGCACTGATCAGGTGACTGATCATGCACTGTTCACGTGGCTGATCATGCACTGATCACTTGGCTGACCATGCACTGATCACGTGGCTGATCATACACTGATCACGTGACAGTGCATGCACTGTTCACATGGCTGAGCATGCAGTGATAACGTGGATGATCATGCACTGTTAACGTGGCTATCATGCACTGATCACGTTACTGATTATGGACTCTTCACGTTCCAGATCATGCACTGATCACGTGGCTAATCATGCACTAATCACGTGACTGACCATGCACTGATCACGTGGCTGATCATACACTGATCATGAGGCTGTTCATGCACTCATCACGTGGCTGATCATACACTGATCACGTGACTGATAATGCACTGATCACGTGCCTGATCATGCACTGATCACGTGGCTCATCATGCAAGGATCACGTGGCTGAACATGCACTGATCACGTGCTGAACATGCACTGATCACGAAGCTGATCATGCACTGATCACGAGGCTGAACATGCACTGATCACGAAGCTGATCATGCACTGATCACGTGACTGTGCATGCACTAATCACGTGGCTGATCATGCACTGATAACTTTGCTATCATACACTGATCACATTACTGATAATGCTGTGAACACGTGCCTGATCATGCACTGATCACGTGGCTCATCATGCACTGATCACGTGCTGATCATATACTGATCACGTGACTGTGCATGCACTGATCACTTGGCTGATCTTGCACTGTTCATGTGGCTGATTATGCACTGATCACGTGGTTGATCATACACTGATCAGGTGGCTGATCATGAACTGATCACGAAGCTGATCATACACTGATCACGTGACTGTCATGCACTGATCACATGGCTGATCATGCACTGATCACGTGGATGATCATGCGCTGATAACATGGCTATCATACACTGATCACGTGACTGATCATGCACTGTTCACGTGCCAGATCATGCACTGATCACCTGGGTGTTCATGCACTGATCACATGGCAGATCATACAGTGATCACATGGCTGATCATACACTGATCACGTGCCTGATCATGCACTGATCACGTGGCTGATCATGCACTGATCACGAAGCTGATCATACACTGATCACGTGACTGTGCATGCACGGATCACATGGCTGATCATGCAATGATCACGTGGATGAGCATGTGCTGATAAACTGGCTATCATACACTGATCACGTGACTGATTATGCACTCTTCACGTGGCAGATCATGCACTGATCACGTGGCTCATCATGCATTGATCACCTGGGTGATCATGCACTGATCACATGGCTGATCATGCACTCATCATGTGGCTAATCATACACTGATCACGTGGCTGTTCATGCACTCATCACGTGTCTGATCATACACTGATCACATTACTGATCATGCACTGATCACGTGCCTGATCATGCACTCATCACGTGGCTCATCATGCATTGATCACGAAACTGATCATACACTGATTACGTGACTCTGCATGCACTGATCACTTGGCTAATCTTGCACTGATCACGTGGCTGATCATGCACTGATCACGTGGTTGATCATACACTGATCACGTGGCTGATCATGAACTAATCACTAAGGTGATCATACACTGATCACGTGACTGTCATGCACTGATCATGTGGCTAATCATGCACTGATCACGTGGCTGTTCATGCACTGATGACTTGCCTGATCATACACTGATCACGAGACTGAACATGCACTGATCACGTGGCTGATCATGCACTGATCACGAAGCTGATCATACACTGATCATGTGACTGTGGATGCACTGATCACGTGGCTGAACATGCACTAATCACGTGGCTGATCATGCACTGATTACGTGTCTGATCATGCACTGATCACGTGGGACATCATGCACTGATCACCTGGCTGATCATGCACTGATCACGTGCCTGATCATGCACTGATCACGTAGCTATCATGCACTGGTCACGTGATTATCATGCACAGATCACATGGCTGATCGTACACTGATCACGTGAGTGATCATGCCCTGATCAAGAGCCTGACCATGCACTGATCACGTGGCTGATCATGCACTGATCACGTGACTGATCATGCACTGATCACATGCCTGATCATGAACTGATCCCGTGCTGATTAAGCACTTATCACGTGACTGATCATGCACTAATCACCTGCCTGATCATGCACTGATCACGTGCCGATCATGCACTTATGACGAAGCTGATCATACACTGGTCACGTGGCTGATCATGCACTGATCACGTGCCTGATCATACACTGATCACGTGGCTGATCATGCACTGATCACGTGCTGATCATACACTGATCACATGACTGTGCATGCACTGATCACATGGCTGATTATGCACTGATAACGTGGCTATCATACACTGATCACGTGACTGATTATGCACTGATCACGTGCCTGATCATGCACTGATCATGTGGCTGATCATGCACTTATCACGAAGCTAATCATACACTGATCACGGGACCATGCATGCACTAATTACGTGGCTGATCATGCACTGATAATGAAGCTGATCATACACTGACCACGAGACTGTGCATGCACTGATTATTTGTCTGATCATGCACTGATCCCATGCCTGATCATGCACTAATCACGTTACTGATCATGCAATGATCACATTGCTGATCATACACTGATCAGGTCGTTGATCATGCACTGATCACGTGGCTGATCATACACTAATCACGTGGCTGATCATACACTAATCACGTGCTTATCATGCACTGATCACGTGGCTATCATGCACTGATTACCTATCTATCATGCACTGAACACGTGGTTGATCATACACTGATCACCTGACTGCCCATGCACTAATCACGTGACTGCACATGCACTGATCACGTAATTGAAGGCAATGATAACGTGGCTATCATGAACTGATCACGTGGCTGATCATGCACTGCTCATGTGACTGAGCATGCACTGATCACGTAGTTATCATGCATTGATCACTTGTCTATCATGCACTGAACACATGGCTGATCATATACTGATCACATGACTGCACATGTACTGATCACGTGGCTGATCATACAGTGATCACGTGACTGATCATGCACTGATTACGTGCTGATCCTGCATTGATCACGTACCTATCATGCACTGATCACATGGCTATCATGCACTGATCCCATGGCTGATCATGCACTGATCACGTGACTGATCATGCACTGGTAAGGTGGCTATCATGCACTGATCACGTGGCTGATCATGCACTGATCACGTGGATGATCATGCACTGATAACGTGGCTATCATACACTGATGACGTGACTGATCATGCACTCTTCACGTGCCTGATAATGCACTGATCACGTGGCTGATCATGCACTGATCACGAAGTTGATCAAACACTGATCACGTCACTGATCATGCACTCTTCACGGGCTTGATCATGCATTGATCACCTGGCTGATCATGCAATGATCACGAAGCTGATCATACACTGATCACGTGACTGGGCTTGCACTAATCACGTTGCGGATAATGCACTGATCATGTTGCTGATCATACACTGATCACGTGGCTGTTCATGCACTGATCACGTGGCTGATCATGCCCTCATACGCTGGCTATCATACACTGACCTCGTGACTGATAATGCACACTTCAGGTCCCTGATCATGCACTGATGACGTGGCTGATCATGCATTGATCACGTGGCTGGTCATGCACTGATCATGTGACTGATCATGCACAGAACACATGGCTGATCAATCACTTATCACGAAGCTGATCATACACTGATCACGTGACTGTGCATGCACTGATCACATGGCTGATCATGCAATGATCACGTGGATGAGCATGTGCTGATAAACTGGCTATCATACACTGATCACGTGACTGATTATGCACTCTTCACGTGGCAGATCATGCACTGATCACGTGGCTCATCATGCATTGATCCTCTGGGTGATCATGCACTGATCACATGGCTGATCCTCCACTGATCATGTGGCTAATCATACACTGATCATGAGGCTGTTCATGCACTCATCACGTGTCTGATCATACACTGATCATGTGGCTCATCATGCACTGATCACGAAGCTGTTCATACACTGATTACTTGACTGTTCATGCACTGATCACTTGGCTGATCTTGCACTGTTCATGTGGCTGATCATGCACTGATCACGAGGCTCATCATGCACTGATCACGAAGCTGTTCATACAATGATTACGTGACTGTGCATGCACTGATCACTTGGTTGATCTTGCACTGTTCATGTGGCTGATCATGCACTGATCCCGTGGTTGATCATACACTGATCACGTGGATGAACATGAACTAATCATGAAAGTGATCATACACTGATCACGTGACTGATCATGCACTGATCACAAGGATGATCATGCACTGATCACGTGGCTGGTCATGCCTGATCTCGTGCCTGATCATACACTGATCACCAGACTGCATATGCACTGATCACGTGGCTGAACATGCACTGATCACGAAGCTGATCATACACTGATCATGTGACTGTGGATGCACCGATCACGTGGCTGAACATGCAATAATCACGTGGCTGATCATGCACTGATTACGTGTCTGATCATGCACTGATCACGTGGACATCATGCACTGATCACCTGGTTGATCATGCACTGATCACGTGCCTGATCATGCACTGATCACGTAGCTATCATGCACTAGTCACGTGATTATCATGCACAGATCACATGGCTGATCGTACACTGATCACGTGAGTGATCATGCCCTGATCAAGAGCCTGACCATGCACTGATCCCGTGAGTGATCATGCACTGATCAGGTGACTGATCATGCACTGATCACATGCCTGATCATGAACTGATCCCGTGCTGATCAAGCACTTATCACGTGACTGATCATGCACTCATCACCTGCCTGATCATGCACTGATTACGGCTGATCATGCACTTATGACGAAGCTGATCATACACTGGTCACGTGGCTGATCATACACTGATCACGTGCCTGATCATACACTGATCACGTGCCTGATCATGCACTATCACGTGGCTCATCATGCACTGATCATGTGGCTGAACATGCACTGATCACGAAGCTGATCATACACTGTTCACGTGACTGTGCATGCACTGATAACGAGGCTGAACATGCAATGATCACGTAGCTGATCATGCACTGATCACGAGGCTGAACATGCACTGATCACGAAGCTGATCATACACTGATCACGTGGCTGATCATGCACTGATAACTTTGCTATCATACACTGATCACGTGACTGATCATACACACTTGACATGCCTGATCATGTACTGATCACTTGGCTGATCATGCACTGGTCAGTTGGGAGATAATGCACTGATCACGTGATTGATCATGCACTCTTCACGTGCCTGACCATGCCCTGATCACGTGGCTGAACATGCACTGATCACGAAGCTGATCATACACTGATCACGTGACTGTGCATGCACTGATCACGTGGCTGAACATACAATGAATACGTGGCTGATCATGCCCTCATCTCGAAGCTGATCATACACTGATCACGTGACTGTGCACGAACTGATCACCTGCCTGATCATGCACTTTTCACGTGGCTAACCATGCACTGAACACACGAAGCTGATCATACACTGAGTACATGGCTGATCATACACTGAACACGTGCCTGATCATGCACTGATCACATGGCTGATCATGCACTGATCACAAAGCTGATCATACCCTGATCACGTGACTGTGCATACACTGATCACATGGCTGATCATGCACTGATCACGTAGCTGAACATGCACTGATCACGAAGCTGATCATACACTGATCACCTGACTGTGCGTGCACTAATCACGTGGCTCATCATGCACTGATAACTTTGCTATCATACATTGATCACCTGACTGATCATGCACACTTGACGTGCCTGATAATGCACTGATCACATGGCTGACCATGCACTGATCACTTGGGAGATAATGCAATGATCACGTGGCTGTCCATGCACTGATCATGAAGCTGATCATGCACTGATCACGTGGCTGATCATGCACTGACTCCTGCCTGATCATACACTGATCAGGAGACTGCACATGCACTGATCACGTGGCTGAACATGCACTGATCACGAAGCTGATCATACACTGATCATGTGACTGTGGATGCACTGATCACGTGGCTGAACATGCAATGATCACGTGGCTGATCATGCACTGATTACGTGGCTGATCATGCACTGATCACGTGGACATCATGCACTGATCACCTGGCTGATCATGCACTCTTCACGTGCCTGATCATGCACTGATCATGTGGCTGATCATGCACTTATCACGAAGCTGATCATACACTGATCACGGGACCATGCATGCACTGATCACGTGGCTGATCATGCACTGATAATGAAGCTGATCATACACTGACCACGAGACTGTGCATGCACTGATTATTTGTCTGATCATGCACTGATCCCATGCCTGATCATGCACTAATCACGTTGCGGATCATGCAATGATCACATTGCTGATCATACACTGATCAGGTCGCTGATCATGCACTGATCACGTGGCTGATCATACACTAATCACGTGGCTGATCAAGCACTAATCACGTTGCTTATCATGCACTGATCACGTGGCTATCATGCACTGATTACCTGTCTATCATGCACTGAACACGTGGCTGATCATACACTGATCACCTGACTGCCCATGCACTAATCACGTGACTGCACATGCACTGATCACGTAATTGAAGGCAATGATAACGTGGCTATCATGAACTGATCACGTGGCTGATCATGCACTGCTCATGTGACTGAGCATGCACTGATCACGTAGCTATCATGCATTGATCACTTGTCTATCATGCACTGAACACACGGCTGATCATATACTGATCACGTGACTGCACATGTACTGATCACGTGGCTGATCATACAGTGATCACGTGACTGATCATGCACTGATTACGTGCTGATCCTGCATTGATCACGTACCTATCATGCACTGATCACATGGCTATCATGCACTGATCCCATGGCTGATCATGCACTGATCACGTGACTGATCATGCACTGGTAAGGTGGCTATCATGCACTGATCACGTGGCTGATCATGCACTGATCACGTGGATGATCATGCACTGATAACCTGGCTATCATACACTGATGACGTGACTGATCATGCACTCTTCACGTGCCTGATAATGCACTGATCACGTGGCTGATCATGCACTGATCACGAAGCTGATCAAACACTGATCACGTCACTGATCATGCACTCTTCACGGGCCTGATCATGCAGTGATCACCTGGCTGATCATGCAATGATCACGAAGCTGATCATACACTGATCACGTGACTGGCCTTGCACTAATCACGTTGCGGATAATGCACTGATCATGTTGCTGATCATACACTGATCACGTGGCTGTTCATGCACTGATCACGTGGCTGATCATGCCCTCATACGCTGGCTATCATACACTGACCTCGTGACTGATAATGCACACTTCAGGTCCCTGATCATGCACTGATCACGTGGCTGATCATACATTGATCACGTGGCTGGTCATGCATTGATCATGTGACTGATCATGCACAGAACACGTGGCTGATCAATCACTTATCAGGAAGCTGATCATACACTGATCACGTGACTGTGCATGCACTGATCACGTGGCTGATCATGCACTAATCAAGTTGCGGATCATGCACTGATAACATCGCTGATCATACACTGATCACGTGACTGATCATGGACTCTTCACGTGACTGTTCCTGCACTGATCAGGTGAATGATCATGCACTGATCACGTGGATGACCATACACTGATCACATGACTGATCTAACATTGACCATGTGCCTGATCATGCACGGATAACGTGGCTGATCATGCACTGATCACGTAACTGTGCATGCACTGATCATGTGGCTGATCATGTGACTCAGCATGCATCGATCACGTATCTATCATGCATTGAAAAATTGGCTATCATGCACTGATCCCGTGGCTGATGATACACTGATCTCGAGACTCCACATGCGATGATCACGTGGCCGATCATGCACTGATCACGAAGCTGATCATACACTGATCACGTGACTGTGCATGCACTGATCACGCACTGATCACGTGGCTGATCATGCACTGACCACCAAGCTGATCATACACTGATCACGTGACTGTGCTGCACTAATCACATGGCTGATCATGCACTGATCACGTGGCTGATCCTTCACTTTTAACCTAGCTATCAAACACTGATCACGTGACTGATTATGCACTCTTCACGTGCCAGATCATGCACTGATCACGTAGCGAATCATGCACTAATTACGTTACGGACCATGCCCTGATCATGCGGCTGATCATACACTGATCATGAGGCTGTTCATGCCCTCATCACATGTCTGATCATACACTGACCACCTGACTGATAATGCACTGAACACGTGCCTGATAATGCACTGATCACGTGGCTCATCATGCACTGATCATGTGGCTGAACATGCACTGATCACGAAGCTGATCATAAACTGTTCACGTGACTGTGCATGCACTGATAACGAGGCTGAACATGCAATGATCACGTAGCTGATCATGCACTGATCACGAGGCTGAACATGCACTGATCACGAAGCTGATCATACACTGATCACGTGACTGTGCATGCACTAATCACGTGGCTGATCATGCACTGATAACTTTGCTATCATACACTGATCACGTGACTGATCATACACACTTGACATGCCTGATCATGTACTGATCACTTGGCTGATCATGCACTGGTCAGTTGGGAGATAATGCACTGATCACGTGATTGATCATGCACTCTTCACGTGCCTGACCATGCCCTGATCACGTGGCTGAACATGCACTGATCACGAAGCTGATCATACACTGATCACGTGACTGTGCATGCACTGATCACGTGGCTGAACATACAATGAATACGTGGCTGATCATGCCCTCATCTCGAAGCTGATCATACACTGATCACGTGACTGTGCACGAACTGATCACCTGCCTGATCATGCACTTTTCACGTGGCTAACCATGCACTGAACACGAAGCTGATCATACACTGAGTACATGGCTGATCATACACTGAACACGTGCCTGATCATGCACTGATCACATGGCTGATCATGCACTGATCACAAAGCTGATCATACCCTGATCACGTGACTGTGCATACACTGATCACATGGCTGATCATGCACTGATCACGTAGCTGAACATGCACTGATCACGAAGCTGATCATACACTGATCACCTGACTGTGCGTGCACTAATCACGTGGCTCATCATGCACTGATAACTTTGCTATCATGCATTGATCACCTGACTGATCATGCACACTTGACGTGCCTGATAATGCACTGATCACATGGCTGACCATGCACTGATCACTTGGGAGATAATGCAATGATCACGTGGCTGTCCATGCACTGATCATGAAGCTGATCATGCACTGATCACGTGGCTGATCATGCACTGACTCCTGCCTGATCATACACTGATCAGGAGACTGCACATGCACTGATCACGTGGCTGAACATGCACTGATCACGAGCTGATCATACACTGATCATGTGACTGTGGATGCACTGATCACGTGGCTGAACATGCAATGATCACGTGGCTGATCATGCACTGATTACGTGGCTGATCATGCACTGATCACGTGGGACATCATGCACTGATCACCTGGATGATCATGCACTCTTCACGTGCCTGATCATGCACTGATCACGTAGCTCTCATGCACTAGTCACGTGATTATCATGCACTGATCACGTGGCTGATCATACACTGATCATGTGAGTGATCATGCACTGATCAAGAGCCTGACCATGCACTGATCCCGTGAGTGATCATGCACTGATCAGGTGACTGATCATGCACTGATCACATGCCTGATCATGAACTGATCCCGTGCCTGATCAAACACTTATCACCTGACTGATCATGCACTCATCACCTGACTGATCATACACTGGTCACGTGACTGTGCATGCACTGATCACGTGACTGATCATACACTGGTCACGTGGCTATCATGCACTGATCACGTTGCTGATCATGCACTGACCACGTGCCTGATCATGCACTATTCACGTGGCTGATCATGCACTGATCACGAAGCTGATCATACACTGATCACGTGACTGTGCATGTACTGATCACATAGCTGATCATGCACTGATCACATGGCTGATCATGCACTGATAACCTGGCTATAATACACTGACACGTAACTGATTATGCAATCTTCACGTGCCTGATCATGCACTGATCATGTGGCTGATCATGCACTGAAGACGAAGCTGATCATACACTGATCATGGGACCATGGATGCACTGATCATGTGGCTGATCATGCACTCATCACGTGCCTGAACATGGACTAATCACGTTTCGGATCAGGCACTGATCACGCGGCTGATCATACACTGATCATGAGGCTGCTCGTGCACTCATCACATGTCTGATCATACACTGATCACATTACTGATAATGCACTGAACACGTGCCTGATCATGCACTTATTACGTGGCTCATCATGCACTGATCACGAAGCTGATCATACACTGATTACGTGACTGTGCATGCACTGATCACTTGGCTGATCTTGCACTGTTCATGTGGCTGATTATGCACTGATCACATGGTTGATCATACACTGATCACGTGGCTGATCATGAACTAATCACGAAGCTGACCATACACTGATCACGTGACTGTGCATGCACTGATCATGTGGCTGATCATGCACTGAAGACGAAGTTGATCATACACTGATCATGGGACCATGCATGCACTGATCATGTGGCTGATCATGCACTGATCACGTGCCTGATCATGCACTAATCACGTTTCGGATCATACACTGATCACGCGGCTGATCATACACTGATCATGAGGCTGCTCATGCACTCATCACGTGTCTGATCATACACTGATCACATTACTGATAATGCACTGAACACGTGCCTGATCAAGCACTGATCACGTGGCTGATCATGCACTGATCACGAAGCTGATCATACACTGATCACGTGACTGTGCATGTACTGATCACATTGCTGATCATGCACTGATCACATGGCTGATCATGTGCTGATAACCTGGCTATCATACACTGACACGTGACTGATTATGCACTCTTCACGTGACTGATCATGCACTGATCATGTAGCTGATCATGCACTGAAGACGAAGTTGATCATACACTGGTCATGGGACCATGCATGCACTGATCATGTGGCTGATCATGCACTCATCACGTGTCTGATCATACACGGATCATGTGGCTCATCATGCTCTGATCCCGAAGCTGTTCATACACTGATTACTTGACTGTGCATGCACTGATCACTTGGCTGATCTTGCACTGTTCATGTGGCTGATCATGCACTGATCACGAGGCTCATCATGCACTGATCACGAAGCTGTTCATACACTGATTACGTGACTGTGCATGCACTGATCACTTGGTTGATCTTGCACTGTTCATGTGGCTGATCATGCACTGATCACATTGGTTGATCATACACTGATCACGTGGCTGAACATGAACTAATCACGAAAGTGATCATACACTGATCACGTGACTATGCATGCACTGATCACAAGGATGATCATGCACTGATCACGTGGCTGATCATGCACTGATCTCCTGCCTGATCATACACTGATCACGAGACTGCATATGCACTGATCACATGGCTGAACATGCACTGATCACGTGGCTGATCATGCACTGTTTACGTGTCTGATCATGCACTGATCACGTGGGACATCATGCACTGATCACCTGGCTGATCATGCACTGATCACGTGCCTGATCATGCACTGATCACGTAGCTATCATGCACTAGTCAGGTGATTATCATGCACAGATCACGTGGCTGATCGTTCACTGATCACGTGAGTGATCATGCCCTGATCAAGAGCCTGACCATGCACTGATCCCGAGAGTGATCCTGCACTGATCAGGTGACTGATCATGCACTGATCACATGCCTGATCATGAACTGATCCCGTGCTGATCAAGCACTTATCACGTGACTGATCATGCACTCATCACCTGCCTGATCATGCACTGATTACGTGGCTGATCATGCACTTATGACGAAGCTGATCAAACACTGGTCACGTGGCTGATCATACACTGATAACGTGCCTGATCATACACTGATCACGTGGCTGATCATGCACTGATCATGACGCTGATCATACACTGATCACATGACTGTGCATGCACTGATCACATGGCTGATTATGCACTGATCACGTGGCTGATCATGCACTGATTACCTGGCTGTCATACACTGATCACGTGACTGATTATGCACTCTTCACGTGCCTGATCATGCACTGATCATGTGGCTGATCATGCACTTATCACGAAGCTGATCATACACTGATCACAGGACCATGCATGCACTGATCATGTGGCTGATCATGCACTGAAAATGAAGCTGACCATACACTGACCACGAGACTGTGCATGCACTGATTATTTGTCTGATCATGCACTGATCCCATGCCTGATCATGCACTGATAACGTGACTGATCATACACTGTTCACGTGACTATGATGCACTGAGCACGTGGCTGATCATACACTGATCACGTGCCTGATCATGCACTGATCACGTGGCTGATCAGGCACTGATCACGAAGCTGATCATACACTGATCACGTGACTGTCCATGCACTGATCACATGGCTGATCATGCACTATTCACGTGGCTGATCATGCACTGATCACGTGGCTGTTCATACACTGATCACGTGACTGTGCATACACTGATCACATGGCTGATCATGCACTGAACACGTGACTGATCATACACAGGTCACGTGGCTATCATGCACTAATCACGTGGCTGATCATACACTGATCACGTTCCTGATCATGCACTGATCACGTGGCTGATCATGCACTGATCCCATGGCTGATCATGCACTGATCACGTGACTGATAATACACTGGTCACGTGACTGTGCATGCACTGATCAAGTGACTGATCATGCACTGATCACAAGACTGATCATACACTGGTCACTTGGCTATCATGCACTGATCACGTGGCTGATCCTACACTGATCAGGTGCCTGATCATGCACTGATCACGTGGCTCTTCATGCACTGATCACGAAGCTGATCATACACTGATCACGTGACTGTGCATGTACTGATCACATAGCTGATCATGCACTGATCACATGGCTGATCATGTGCTGATAACCTGGCTATCATACACTGACACGTGACTGATTATGCACTCTTCACGTGACTGATCATGCACTGATCATGTGGCTGATCTTGCACTGAAGACGAAGTTGATCATACACTGATCATGGGACCCTGATCATGGGACCATGCATGCACTGATCATGTGGCTGATCATGCACTGATCATGTGCCTGATCATGCACTAATCACGTTTCGGATCATACACTGATCACGCGGCTGATCATACACTGATCATGAGGCTGCTCATGCACTCATCACGTGTCTGATCATACACTGATCACATTACTGATAATGCACTGAACACATGCCTGATCATGCACTGATCACGTGGCTCATCATGCACTGATCACGAAGCTGATCATACACTGATTACGTGACTGTGCATGCACTGATCACTTGGCTGATCTTGCACTGTTCATGTGGCTGATCATGCACTGATCACGTGGTTGATCATACACTGATCACGTGGCTGAACATGAACTAATCACGAAAGTGATGATACACTGATCACGTGACTGTGCATGCACTGATCACATTGCTGATCATGCACTGATCACATGGCTGATCATGTGCTGATAACCTGGCTATCATACACTGACACGTGACTGATTATGCACTCTTCACGTGACTGATCATGCACTGATCATGTAGCTGATCATGCACTGAAGACGAAGTTGATCATACACTGGTCATGGGACCATGCATGCACTGATCATGTGGCTGATCATGCACTCATCACGTGTCTGATCATACACGGATCATGTGGCTCATCATGCACTGATCCCGAAGCTGTTCATACACTGATTACTTGACTGTGCATGCACTGATCACTTGGCTGATCTTGCACTGTTCATGTGGCTGATCATGCACTGATCACGAGGCTCATCATGCACTGATCACGAAGCTGTTCATACACTGATTACGTGACTGTGCATGCACTGATCACTTGGTTGATCTTGCACTGTTCATGTGGCTGATCATGCACTGATCACATTGGTTGATCATACACTGATCACGTGGCTGAACATGAACTAATCACGAAAGTGATCATACACTGATCACGTGACTATGCATGCACTGATCACAAGGATGATCATGCACTGATCACGTGGCTGATCATGCACTGATCTCCTGCCTGATCATACACTGATCACGAGACTGCATATGCACTGATCACATGGCTGAACATGCACTGATCACGTGGCTGATCATGCACTGTTTACGTGTCTGATCATGCACTGATCACGTGGGACATCATGCACTGATCACCTGGCTGATCATGCACTGATCACGTGCCTGATCATGCACTGATCACGTAGCTATCATGCACTAGTCAGGTGATTATCATGCACAGATCACGTGGCTGATCGTTCACTGATCACGTGAGTGATCATGCCCTGATCAAGAGCCTGACCATGCACTGATCCCGAGAGTGATCCTGCACTGATCAGGTGACTGATCATGCACTGATCACATGCCTGATCATGAACTGATCCCGTGCTGATCAAGCACTTATCACGTGACTGATCATGCACTCATCACCTGCCTGATCATGCACTGATTACGTGGCTGATCATGCACTTATGACGAAGCTGATCAAACACTGGTCACGTGGCTGATCATACACTGATAACATGCCTGATCATACACTGATCACGTGGCTGATCATGCACTGATCATGACGCTGATCATACACTGATCACATGACTGTGCATGCACTGATCACATGGCTGATTATGCACTGATCACGTGGCTGATCATGCACTGATTACCTGGCTGTCATACACTGATCACGTGACTGATTATGCACTCTTCACGTGCCTGATCATGCACTGATCATGTGGCTGATCATGCACTTATCACGAAGCTGATCATACACTGATCACAGGACCATGCATGCACTGATCATGTGGCTGATCATGCACTGAAAATGAAGCTGACCATACACTGACCACGAGACTGTGCATGCACTGATTATTTGTCTGATCATGCACTGATCCCATGCCTGATCATGCACTGATAACGTGACTGATCATACACTGTTCACGTGACTATGATGCACTGATCACGTGGCTGATCATACACTGATCACGTGCCTGATCATGCACTGATCACGTGGCTGATCAGGCACTGATCACGAAGCTGATCATACACTGATCACGTGACTGTCCATGCACTGATCACATGGCTGATCATGCACTATTCACGTGGCTGATCATGCACTGATCACGTGGCTGTTCATACACTGATCACGTGACTGTGCATACACTGATCACATGGCTGATCATGCACTGAACACGTGACTGATCATACACAGGTCACGTGGCTATCATGCACTAATCACGTGGCTGATCATACACTGATCACGTTCCTGATCATGCACTGATCACGTGGCTGATCATGCACTGATCCCATGGCTGATCATGCACTGATCACGTGACTGATAATACACTGGTCACGTGACTGTGCATGCACTGATCAAGTGACTGATCATGCACTGATCACAAGACTGATCATACACTGGTCACTTGGCTATCATGCACTGATCACGTGGCTGATCCTACACTGATCAGGTGCCTGATCATGCACTGATCACGTGGCTCTTCATGCACTGATCACGAAGCTGATCATACACTGATCACGTGACTGTGCATGTACTGATCACATAGCTGATCATGCACTGATCACATGGCTGATCATGTGCTGATAACCTGGCTATCATACACTGACACGTGACTGATTATGCACTCTTCACGTGACTGATCATGCACTGATCATGTGGCTGATCTTGCACTGAAGACGAAGTTGATCATACACTGATCATGGGACCATGCATGCACTGATCATGTGGCTGATCATGCACTGATCACGTGCCTGATCATGCACTAATCACGTTTCGGATCATACACTGATCACGCGGCTGATCATACACTGATCATGAGGCTGCTCATGCACTCATCACGTGTCTGATCATACACTGATCACATTACTGATAATGCACTGAACACATGCCTGATCATGCACTGATCACGTGGCTCATCATGCACTGATCACGAAGCTGATCATACACTGATTACGTGACTGTGCATGCACTGATCACTTGGCTGATCTTGCACTGTTCATGTGGCTGATCATGCACTGATCACGTGGTTGATCATACACTGATCACGTGGCTGAACATGAACTAATCACGAAAGTGATCATACACTGATCACGTGACTGTGCATGCACTGATCACAAGGATGATCATGCACTGATCACGTGGCTGATCATGCACTGATCTCCTGCCTGATCATACACTGATCACGAGACTGCATATGCACTGATCACATGGCTGAACATGCACTGATCACGTGGCTGATCATGCACTGTTTACGTGTCTGATCATGCACTGATCACGTGGGACATCATGCACTGATCACCTGGCTGATCATGCACTGATCACGTGCCTGATCATGCACTGATCACATAGCTATCATGCACTAGTCACGTGATTATCATGCACAGATCACGTGGCTGATCGTTCACTGATCACGTGAGTGATCATGCCCTGATCAAGAGCCTGACCATGCACTGATCCCGAGAGTGATCCTGCACTGATCAGGTGACTGATCATGCACTGATCACATGCCTGATCATGAACTGATCCCGTGCTGATAAAGCACTTATCACGTGACTGATCATGCACTCATCACCTGCCTGATCATGCACTGATCACGTGGCTCATCATGCACCGATCACGAAGCTGATCATACACTGATTACGTGACTGTGCATGCACTGATCACTTGGCTGATCTTGCACTGTTCATGTGGCTGATTATGCACTGATCACATG
Source organism: Bos javanicus (assembly GCF_032452875.1). Taxonomy (NCBI): domain Eukaryota; kingdom Metazoa; phylum Chordata; class Mammalia; order Artiodactyla; family Bovidae; genus Bos; species Bos javanicus. The sequence goes on from NW_026893613.1 coordinate 47,861, forward strand.
GTTGATCATACACTGATCACGTGGCTGATCATGAACTAATCACGAAGCTGATCATACACTGATCATGTGACTGTGCATGCACTGATCACGTGTCTGATCATGCACTGACCACGTCCGTGATCATGCACTGATCACGTGCCTGATCATACACTGATCACGAGACTGCACATGCACTGATCACGTGGCTGAATAGGCACTGATCACGTGCCTGATCATGCACTGATCACAAGCCTGATCATACACTGATCACGAGACTGCACATGCACTGATCACGTGGCTGATCATGCACTGATCATGAAGCTGATCATACACTGATCACGTGGATGGACATGCACTGATCACGAAGCTGATCATACACTGATCACGTGACTGTGCATGCACTAATCACGTGGCTGATCATGCACTGATAACTTTGCTATCATACACTGATCACGTGACTGATCATGCACACTTGACGTGCCTGATCATGCACTGATCACTTGGCTGACCATGCACTGATCACGAAGCTCATCATACACTGATCACGTGACTGTGCATGTACTGATCACATAGCTGATCATGCACTGATCACATGGCTGATCATGTGCTGATAACCTGGCTATCATACACTGACACGTGACTGATTATGCACTCTTCACGTGCCGATCATGCACTGATCATGTGGCTGATCATGCACTGAAGACGAAGCTGATCATACACTGATCATGGGACCATGCATGCACTGATCACATGGCTGATCATGCACTATTCACGTGGCTGATCATGCACTGATCACGTGGCTGTTCATACACTGATCACGTGACTGTGCATACACTGATCCCATGGCTGAGCATGCACTGATCACGTGACTGATAATACACTGGTCACGTGACTGTGCATGCACTGATCACGTGACTGTCCATGCACTGATCCCATGGCTGATCATGCACTGATCACGTGACTGATAATACACTGGTCACGTGACTGTGCATGCACTGATCACGTGACTGATCATGCACTGATCACAAGACTGATCATACACTGGTCACGTGGCTATCATGCACTGATCACGTGGCTGATCCTACACTAATCAGGTGCCTGATCATGCACTGATCACGTGGCTCTTCATGCACTGATCACGAAGCTGATCATACACTGATCACGTGACTGTGCATGTACTGATCACATAGCTGATCATGCACTGATCACATGGCTGATCATGTGCTGATAACCTGGCTATCATACACTGACACGTGACTGATTATGCATTCTTCACGTGACTGATCATGCACTGATCATGTGGCTGATCTTGCACTGAAGACGAAGTTGATCATACACTGATCATGGGACCATGCATGCACTGATCATGTGGCTGATCATGCACTTATCACGAAGCTGATCATACACTGATCACAGGACCATGCATGCACTGATCATGTGGCTGATCATGCACTGAAAATGAAGCTGACCATACACTGACCACGAGACTGTGCATGCACTGATTATTTGTCTGATCATGCACTGATCCCATGCCTGATCATGCACTGATAACGTGACTGATCATACACTGTTCACGTGACTATGATGCACTGAGCACGTGGCTGATCATACACTGATCACGTGCCTGATCATGCACTGATCACGTGGCTGATCAGGCACTGATCACGAGGCTGATCATACACTGATCACGTGACTGTCCATGCACTGATCACATGGCTGATCATGCACTATTCACGTGGCTGATCATGCACTGATCACGTGGCTGTTCATACACTGATCACGTGACTGTGCATACACTGATCACATGGCTGATCATGCACTGAACACGTGACTGATCATACACAGGTCACGTGGCTATCATGCACTAATCACGTGGCTGATCATACACTGATCACGTTCCTGATCATGCACTGAATACGTGGCTGATCATGCACTGATCCCATGGCTGATCATGCACTGATCACGTGACTGTGCATGCACTGATCACATGGCTGATTATGCACTGATCACGTGCCTGATCATGCACTGATCATGTGGCTGATCATGCACTTATCACGAAGCTGATCATACACTGATCACAGGACCATGCATGCACTGATCATGTGGCTGATCATGCACTGAAAATGAAGCTGACCATACACTGACCACGAGACTGTGCATGCACTGATTATTTGTCTGATCATGCACTGATCCCATGCCTGATCATGCACTGATAACGTGACTGATCATACACTGTTCACGTGACTATGATGCACTGAGCACGTGGCTGATCATACACTGATCACGTGCCTGATCATGCACTGATCACGTGGCTGATCAGGCACTGATCACGAAGCTGATCATACACTGATCACGTGACTGTCCATGCACTGATCACATGGCTGATCATGCACTATTCACGTGGCTGATCATGCACTGATCACGTGGCTGTTCATACACTGATCACGTGACTGTGCATACACTGATCCCATGGCTGAGCATGCACTGATCACGTGACTGATCATACACTGGTCACGTGACTGTGCATGCACTGATCACGTGACTGTCCATGCACTGATCCCATGGCTGATCATGCACTGATCACATGACTGATAATACACTGGTCACGTGACTGTGCATGCACTGATCACGTGACTGATCATGCACTGATCACAAGACTGATCATACACTGGTCACGTGGCTATCATGCACTGATCACGTGGCTGATCCTACACTGATCAGGTGCCTGATCATGCACTGATCACGTGGCTCTTCATGCACTGATCACGAAGCTGATCATACACTGATCACGTGACTGTGCATGTACTGATCACATAGCTGATCATGCACTGATCACATGGCTGATCATGTGCTGATAACCTGGCTATCATACACTGACACGTGACTGATTATGCACTCTTCACGTGACTGATCATGCACTGATCATGTGGCTGATCTTGCACTGAAGACGAAGTTGATCATACACTGATCATGGGACCATGCATGCACTGATCATGTGGCTGATCATGCACTGATCACGTGCCTGATCATGCACTAATCACGTTTCGGATCATGCACTGATCACGCGGCTGATCATACACTGATCATGAGGCTGCTCATGCACTCATCACGTGTCTGATCATACACTGATCGCATTACTGATAATGCACTGAACACATGCCTGATCATGCACTGATCACGTGGCTCATCATGCACCGATCACGAAGCTGATCATACACTGATTACGTGACTGTGCATGCACTGATCACTTGGCTGATCTTGCACTGTTCATGTGGCTGATTATGCACTGATCACATGGTTGATCATACACTGATCACGTGGCTGATCATGAACTAATCACGAAGCTGATCATACACTGATCATGTGACTGTGCATGCACTGATCACGTGTCTGATCATGCACTGACCACGTCCGTGATCATGCACTGATCACGTGCCTGATCATACACTGATCACGAGACTGCACATGCACTGATCACGTGGCTGAATAGGCACTGATCACGTGCCTGATCATGCACTGATCACAAGCCTGATCATACACTGATCACGAGACTGCACATGCACTGATCACGTGGCTGATCATGCACTGATCATGAAGCTGATCATACACTGATCACGTGGATGAACATGCACTGATCACGAAGCTGATCATACACTGATCACGTGACTGTGCATGCACTAATCACGTGGCTGATCATGCACTGATAACTTTGCTATCATACACTGATCACGTGACTGATCATGCACACTTGACGTGCCTGATCATGCACTGATCACTTGGCTGACCATGCACTGATCACGAAGCTCATCATACACTGATCACGTGACTGTGCATGTACTGATCACATAGCTGATCATGCACTGATCACATGGCTGATCATGTGCTGATAACCTGGCTATCATACACTGACACGTGACTGATTATGCACTCTTCACGTGCCGATCATGCACTGATCATGTGGCTGATCATGCACTGAAGACGAAGCTGATCATACACTGATCATGGGACCATGCATGCACTGATCATGTGGCTGATCATGCACTGATCACGTGCCGGATCATGCACTAATCACGTTTTGGATCATGCACTGATTACGCGGCTGATCATACACTGATCATGAGGCTGCTCATGTACTCATCACGTGTCTGATCATACACTGATCACATTACTGATAATGCACTGAACACGTGCCTGATCATGCACTGATCACGTGGCTCATCATGCACTGATCACGAAGCTGATCATACACTGATTACGTGACTGTGCATGCACTGATCACTTGGCTGATCTTGCACTGTTCATGTGGCTGATTATGCACTGATCACATGGTTGATCATACACTGATCACGTGGCTGATCATGCACTGATCACGACGCTGATCATACACTGATCACATGACTGTGCATGCACTGATCACATGGCTGATTATGCACTGATCACGTGGCTGATCATGCACTGATAACCTGGCTCTCATACACTGATCACGTGACTGATTATGCACTCTTCACGTGCCTGATCATGCACTGATCATGTGGCTGATCATGCACTTATCACGAAGCTGATCATACACTGATCACAGGACCATGCATGCACTGATCATGTGGCTGATCATGCACTGAAAATGAAGCTGACCATACACTGACCACGAGACTGTGCATGCACTGATTATTTGTCTGATCATGCACTGATCCCATGCCTGATCATGCACTGATAACGTGACTGATCATACACTGTTCACGTGACTATGATGCACTGAGCACGTGGCTGATCATACACTGATCACGTGCCTGATCATGCACTGATCACGTGGCTGATCAGGCACTGATCACGAAGCTGATCATACACTGATCACGTGACTGTCCATGCACTGATCACATGGCTGATCATGCACTATTCACGTGGCTGATCATGCACTGATCACGTGGCTGTTCATACACTGATCACGTGACTGTGCATACACTGATCACATGGCTGATCATGCACTGAACACGTGACTGATCATACACAGGTCACGTGGCTATCATGCACTAATCACGTGGCTGATCATACACTGATCACGTTCCTGATCATGCACTGAATACGTGGCTGATCATGCACTGATCCCATGGCTGATCATGCACTGATCACGTGACTGATAATACACTGGTCACGTGACTGTGCATGCACTGATCACGTGACTGATCATGCACTGATCACAAGACTGATCATACACTGGTCACGTGGCTATCATGCACTGATCACGTGGCTGATCCTACACTGATCAGGTGCCTGATCATGCACTGATCACGTGGCTCTTCATGCACTGATCACGAAGCTGATCATACACTGATCACGTGACTGTGCATGTACTGATCACATAGCTGATCATGCACTGATCACATGGCTGATCATGTGCTGATAACCTGGCTATCATACACTGACACGTGACTGATTATGCACTCTTCACGTGACTGATCATGCACTGATCATGTGGCTGATCTTGCACTGAAGACGAAGTTGATCATACACTGATCATGGGACCATGCATGCACTGATCATGTGGCTGATCATGCACTGATCACGTGCCTGATCATGCACTAATCACGTTTCGGATCATGCACTGATCACGCGGCTGATCATACACTGATCATGAGGCTGCTCATGCACTCATCACGTGTCTGATCATACACTGATCACATTACTGATAATGCACTGAACACATGCCTGATCATGCACTGATCACGTGGCTCATCATGCACCGATCACGAAGCTGATCATACACTGATTACGTGACTGTGCATGCACTGATCACTTGGCTGATCTTGCACTGTTCATGTGGCTGATTATGCACTGATCACATGGTTGATCATACACTGATCACGTGGCTGATCATGAACTAATCACGAAGCTGATCATACACTGATCATGTGACTGTGCATGCACTGATCACGTGTCTGATCATGCACTGACCACGTCCGTGATCATGCACTGATCACGTGCCAGATCATACACTGATCACGAGTCTGCACATGCACTGATCACGTGGCTGAATAGGCACTGATCACGTGCCTGATCATGCACTGATCACAAGCCTGATTATACACTGATCATGAGACTGCACATGCACTGATCACGTGGCTGATCATGCACTGATCATGAAGCTGATCATACACTGATCACGTGGATGAACTTGCACTGATCACGAAGCTGATCATACACTGATCACGTGACTGTGCATGCACTAATCACGTGGCTGATCATGCACTGATAACTTTGCTATCATACACTGATCACGTGACTGATCATGCACACTTGACGTGCCTGATCATGCACTGATCACTTGGCTGACCATGCACTGATCACGAAGCTCATCATACACTGATCACGTGACTGTGCATGTACTGATCACATAGCTGATCATGCACTGATCACATGGCTGATCATGTGCTGATAACCTGGCTATCATACACTGACACGTGACTGATTATGCACTCTTCACGTGCCGATCATGCACTGATCATGTGGCTGATCATGCACTGAAGACGAAGCTGATCATACACTGATCATGGGACCATGCATGCACTGATCATGTGGCTGATCATGCACTGATCACGTGCCGGATCATGCACTAATCACGTTTTGGATCATGCACTGATTACGCGGCTGATCATACACTGATCATGAGGCTGCTCATGTACTCATCACGTGTCTGATCATACACTGATCACATTACTGATAATGCACTGAACACGTGCCTGATCATGCACTGATCACGTGGCTCATCATGCACTGATCACGAAGCTGATCATACACTGATTACGTGACTGTGCATGCACTGATCACTTGGCTGATCTTGCACTGTTCATGTGGCTGATTATGCACTGATCACATGGTTGATCATACACTGATCACGTGGCTGATCATGAACTAATCACGAAGCTGATCATACACTGATCACGTGACTGTGCATGCACTGATCACGTGGCTGATCATGCACTGACCGTGTGCCTGATCATGCACTGATCACGTGCCTGATTATACACTGATCACGTGACTGCTCATGCACACTTGACGTGCCTGATCATGCACTGATCACTTGGCTGACCATGCACTGATCACTTGGGAGATAATGCACTGATCACGTGGCTGTCCATGCACTGATCACGAAGCTGATCATACACTGATCACATGGCTGATCATACACTGATCCCGTGCCCGATCATGCACTGATCACATTGCTGATCATGCTCTGAACACGAAGCTGATCATACACTGGTCACGTGACTCTGCATGCACTGATCATGTGGCTGAACGTGCAATGATCACGTGGCTGATCATGCACTGATCACGTGGCTGATCATGCACTGATCTCGTGGCTGATCATGCAGTGATCACTTGGGAGATAATGCACTTATCAGGTGACTGATCATGCACTATTCACGTGCCTGATCATACACTGATCACGTGACTGTGCATGCACTGATCACGTGGATGAAAAAACAATGATCACGTGGCTGATCATGCACTGATCACGAAGCTGATCATACACTGATCACGTGACTGTGCATGCACGGATCACATGGCTGATCATGCAATGATCACGTGGATGAGCATGTGCTGATAAACTGGCTATCATACACTGATCACGTGACTGATTATGCACTCTTCACGTGGCAGATCATGCACTGATCACGTGGCTCATCATGCATTGATCACCTGGGTGATCATGCACTGATCACATGGCTGATCCTCCACTGATCATGTGGCTGATCATACACTGATCATGAGGCTGTTCATGCACTCATCACGTGTCTGATCATACACTGATCATGTGGCTCATCATGCACTGATCACAAAGCTGTTCATACACTGATTACTTGACTGTGCATGCACTGATCACTTGGCTGATCTTGCACTGTTCATGTGGCTGATCATGCACTGATCACGAGGCTCATCATGCACTGATCACGAAGCTGATCATACACTGATTACGTGACTGTGCATGCACTGATCACTTGGCTGATCTTGCACTGTTCATGTGGCTGATTATGCACTGATCACATGGTTGATCATACACTGATCACGTGGCTGATCATGAACTAATCACGAAGCTGATCATACACTGATCATGTGACTGTGCATGCACTGATCACGTGTCTGATCATGCACTGACCACGTCCGTGATCATGCACTGATCACGTGCCTGATCATACACTGATCACGAGACTGCACATGCACTGATCACGTGGCTGAATAGGCACTGATCACGTGCCTGATCATGCACTGATCACAAGCCTGATCATACACTGATCACGAGACTGCACATGCACTGATCACGTGGCTGATCATGCACTGATCATGAAGCTGATCATACACTGATCACGTGGATGAACATGCACTGATCACGAAGCTGATCATACACTGATCACGTGACTGTGCATGCACTAATCACGTGGCTGATCATGCACTGATAACTTTGCTATCATACACTGATCACGTGACTGATCATGCACACTTGACGTGCCTGATCATGCACTGATCACTTGGCTGACCATGCACTGATCACGAAGCTCATCATACACTGATCACGTGACTGTGCATGTACTGATCACATAGCTGATCATGCACTGATCACATGGCTGATCATGTGCTGATAACCTGGCTATCATACACTGACACGTGACTGATTATGCACTCTTCACGTGCCGATCATGCACTGATCATGTGGCTGATCATGCACTGAAGACGAAGCTGATCATACACTGATCATGGGACCATGCATGCACTGATCATGTGGCTGATCATGCACTGATCACGTGCCGGATCATGCACTAATCACGTTTTGGATCATGCACTGATTACGCGGCTGATCATACACTGATCATGAGGCTGCTCATGTACTCATCACGTGTCTGATCATACACTGATCACATTACTGATAATGCACTGAACACGTGCCTGATCATGCACTGATCACGTGGCTCATCATGCACTGATCACGAAGCTGATCATACACTGATTACGTGACTGTGCATGCACTGATCACTTGGCTGATCTTGCACTGTTCATGTGGCTGATTATGCACTGATCACATGGTTGATCATACACTGATCACGTGGCTGATCATGCACTGATCACGACGCTGATCATACACTGATCACATGACTGTGCATGCACTGATCACATGGCTGATTATGCACTGATCACGTGGCTGATCATGCACTGATAACCTGGCTCTCATACACTGATCACGTGACTGATTATGCACTCTTCACGTGCCTGATCATGCACTGATCATGTGGCTGATCATGCACTTATCACGAAGCTGATCATACACTGATCACAGGACCATGCATGCACTGATCATGTGGCTGATCATGCACTGAAAATGAAGCTGACCATACACTGACCACGAGACTGTGCATGCACTGATTATTTGTCTGATCATGCACTGATCCCATGCCTGATCATGCACTGATAACGTGACTGATCATACACTGTTCGCGTGACTATGATGCACTGAGCACGTGGCTGATCATACACTGATCACGTGCCTGATCATGCACTGATCACGTGGCTGATCAGGCACTGATCACGAAGCTGATCATACACTGATCACGTGACTGTCCATGCACTGATCACATGGCTGATCATGCACTATTCACGTGGCTGATCATGCACTGATCACGTGGCTGTTCATACACTGATCACGTGACTGTGCATACACTGATCACATGGCTGATCATGCACTGAACACGTGACTGATCATACACAGGTCACGTGGCTATCATGCACTAATCACGTGGCTGATCATACACTGATCACGTTCCTGATCATGCACTGAATACGTGGCTGATCATGCACTGATCCCATGGCTGATCATGCACTGATCACGTGACTGATAATACACTGGTCACGTGACTGTGCATGCACTGATCACGTGACTGATCATGCACTGATCACAAGACTGATCATACACTGGTCACGTGGCTATCATGCACTGATCACGTGGCTGATCCTACACTGATCAGGTGCCTGATCATGCACTGATCACGTGGCTCTTCATGCACTGATCACGAAGCTGATCATACACTGATCACGTGACTGTGCATGTACTGATCACATAGCTGATCATGCACTGATCACATGGCTGATCATGTGCTGATAACCTGGCTATCATACACTGACACGTGACTGATTATGCACTCTTCACGTGACTGATCATGCACTGATCATGTGGCTGATCTTGCACTGAAGACGAAGTTGATCATACACTGATCATGGGACCATGCATGCACTGATCATGTGGCTGATCATGCACTGATCACGTGCCTGATCATGCACTAATCACGTTTCGGATCATGCACTGATCACGCGGCTGATCATACACTGATCATGAGGCTGCTCATGCACTCATCACGTGTCTGATCATACACTGATCGCATTACTGATAATGCACTGAACACATGCCTGATCATGCACTGATCACGTGGCTCATCATGCACCGATCACGAAGCTGATCATACACTGATTACGTGACTGTGCATGCACTGATCACTTGGCTGATCTTGCACTGTTCATGTGGCTGATTATGCACTGATCACATGGTTGATCATACACTGATCACGTGGCTGATCATGAACTAATCACGAAGCTGATCATACACTGATCATGTGACTGTGCATGCACTGATCACGTGTCTGATCATGCACTGACCACGTCCGTGATCATGCACTGATCACGTGCCTGATCATACACTGATCACGAGACTGCACATGCACTGATCACGTGGCTGAGTATGGACTGATCACGTGCCTGATCATGCACTGATCACAAGCCTGATCATACACTGATCACGAGACTGCACATGCACTGATCACGTGGCTGATCATGCACTGATCATGAAGCTGATCATACACTGATCACGTGGATGAACATGCACTGATCACGAAGCTGATCATACACTGATCACGTGACTGTGCATGCACTAATCACGTGGCTGATCATGCACTGATAACTTTGCTATCATACACTGATCACGTGACTGATCATGCACACTTGACGTGCCTGATCATGCACTGATCACTTGGCTGACCATGCACTGATCACGAAGCTCATCATACACTGATCACGTGACTGTGCATGCACTGATCACGTGGCTGATCATGCACTGACCATGTGCCTGATCATGCACTGATCACGTGCCTGATTATACACTGATCACGTGACTGCTCATGCACACTTGACGTGCCTGATCATGCACTGATCACTTGGCTGACCATGCACTGATCACTTGGGAGATAATGCACTGATCACGTGGCTGTCCATGCACTGATCCCGAAGCTGATCATACACTGATCACATGGCTGATCATACACTGATCCCGTGCCCGATCATGCACTGATCACATTGCTGATCATGCTCTGAACACGAAGCTGATCATACACTGGTCACGTGACTCTGCATGCACTGATCATGTGGCTGAACGTGCAATGATCACGTGGCTGATCATGCACTGATCACGTGGCTGATCATGCACTGATCTCGTGGCTGATCATGCAGTGATAACTTGGGAGATAATGCACTTATCAGGTGACTGATCATGCACTATTCACGTGCCTGATCATACACTGATCACGTGACTGTGCATGCACTGATCACGTGGATGAAAAAACAATGATCACGTGGCTGATCATGCACTGATCACGAAGCTGATCATACACTGATCACGTGACTGTGCATGCACGGATCACATGGCTGATCATGCAATGATCACGTGGATGAGCATGTGCTGATAAACTGGCTATCATACACTGATCACGTGACTGATTATGCACTCTTCACGTGGCAGATCATGCACTGATCACGTGGCTGATCCTCCACTGATCATGTGGCTGATCATACACTGATCATGAGGCTGTTCATGCACTCATCACGTGTCTGATCATACACTGATCATGTGGCTCATCATGCACTGATCACAAAGCTGTTCATACACTGATTACTTGACTGTGCATGCACTGATAACTTGGCTGATCTTGCACTGTTCATGTGGCTGATCATGCACTGATCACGAGGCTCATCATGCACTGATCACGAAGCTGTTCATACACTGATTACGTGACTGTGCATGCACTGATCACTTGGTTGATCTTGCACTGTTCATGTGGCTGATCATGCACTGATCACGTGGTTGATCGTACACTGATCACGTGGCTGAACATGAACTAATCACGAAAGTGATCATACACTGATCACGTGACTGTGCATGCACTGATCACAAGGATGATCATGCACTGATCACGTGGCTGATCATGCACTGATCTCCTGCCTGATCATACACTGATCACGAGACTGCATATTCACTGATCACGTAGCTGAACATGCACTGATCATGAAGCTGATCATACACTGATCATGTGACTGTGGATGCACTGATCAGGTGGCTGAACATGCACTGATCACGTGTCTGATCATGCACTGATCACGTGGGACATCATGCACTGATCACCTGGCTGATCATGCACTGATCACGTGCCTGATCATGCACTGATCACGTAGCTATCATGCACTAGTCACGTGATTATCATGAACAGATCACGTGGCTGATCATACACTGATCACGTGAGTGATCATGCCCTGATCAAGAGCCTGACCATGCACTGATCCCGTGAGTGATCCTGCACTGATCAGGTGACTGATCATGCACTGATCACATGCCTGATCATGAACTGATCCCGTGCTGATCAAGCACTTATCACGTGACTGATCATGCACTCATCACCTGCCTGATCATGCACTGATTACGTGGCTGATCATGCACTGATGACGAAGCTGATCAAACACTGGTCACGTGGCTGATCATACACTGATAAAGTGCCTGATCATACACTGATCACGTGGCTGATCATGCACTGATCACGACGCTGATCATACACTGATCACATGACTGTGCATGCACTGATCACATGGCTGATTATGCACTGATCACGTGGCCGATCATGCAATGATAACCTGGGTGTCATGCACTGATCACGTGACTGATTATGCACTCTTCACGTGCCTGATCATGCACTGATCATGTGGCTGATCATGCACTTATCATGAAGCTGATCATACACTGATCACGGGACCATGCATGCACTGATCACGTGGCTGATCATGCACTGAAAATGAAGCTGACCATACACTGACCACGAGACTGTGCATTCACTGATTATTTGTCTGATCATGCACTGATCCCATGCCTGATCATGCACTGATAACTTGACTGATTATACACTGTTCACGTGACTATCATGCACTGAGCACATGGCTGATCATACACTGATCACGTGCCTGATCATGCACTGATCACGTGGCTGATCAGGCACTGATCACGAAGCTGATCATACACTGATCACGTGACTGTCCATGCACTGATCACATGGCTGATCATGCACTATTCACGTGGCTGATCATGCACTGATCACGTGGCTGATCACACACTGATCACGTGACTGTGCATACACTGATCACATGGCTCCTCATGCACTGAACACGTGACTGATCATACACAGGTCACGTGGCTATCATGCACTAATCACGTGGCTGATCATACACTGATCACGTGCCTGATCATGCACTGATCACGTGACTGATCATGCACTGATCCCATGGCTGATCATGCACTGATCACGTGACTGATAATACACTGGTCACGTGACTGTGCATGCACTGATCACGTGACTGATCATGCACTGATCATATGACTGATCATATACTGGTCACGTGGCTATCATGCACTGATCACGTGGCTGATCCTACACTGATCACGTGCCTGATCATGCACTGATCTCGTGGCTGATCATGCACTGATCACGAAGCTGATCATACACTGATCACGTGACTGTGCATGTACTGATCACATAGCTGATCATGCACTGATCACATGACTGATCATGTGCTGATAACCTGGCTATCATACACTGACACGTGACTGATTATGCACTCTTCACGTGACTGATCATGCACTGATCATGTGGCTGATCTTGCACTGAAGACGAAGTTGATCATACACTGATCATGGGACCATGCATGCACTGATCATGTGGCTGATCATGCACTGATCACGTGCCTGATCATGCACTAATCACGTCTCGGATCATGCATTGATCACGCGGCTGATCATACACTGATCATGAGGCTGCTCATGCACTCATCACGTGTCTGATCATACACTGATCACATTACTGATAATGCACTGAACACGTGCCTGATCATGCACTGATCATGTGGCTCATCATGCACCGATCACGAAGCTGATCATACACTGATTACGTGACTGTGCATGCACTGATCACTTGGCTGATCTTGCACTGTTCATGTGGCTGATTATGCACTGATCACATGGTTGATCATACACTGATCACGTGGCTGATCATGAACTAATCACGAAGCTGATCATACACTGATCATGTGACTGTGCATGCACTGATCACGTGTCTGATCATGCACTGACCACGTCCGTGATCATGCACTGATCACGTGCCTGATCATACACTGATCACGAGACTGCACATGCACTGATCACGTGGCTGAATATGGACTGATCACGTGCCTGATCATGCACTGATCACAAGCCTGATCATGCACTGATCACGAGACTGCACATGCACTGATCACGTGGCTGATCATGCACTGATCATGAAGCTGATCATACACTGATCACGTGGCTGAACATGCACTGATCACGAAGCTGATCATACACTGATCACGTGACTGTGCATGTACTGATCACATAGCTGATCATGCACTGATCACATGGCTGATCATGCACTGATCACGTGACTGATTATGCACTCTTCACGTGACTGATCATGCACTGATCATGTGGCTGATCTTGCACTGAAGACGAAGTTGATCATACACTGATCACGGGACCATGCATGCACTGATCATGTGGCTGATCATGCACTGATCACGTGCCTGATCATGCACTAATCACGTTTTGGATCATACACTGATCACGCGGCTGATCATACACTGATCATGAGGCTGCTCATGCACTCATCACGTGTCTGATCATACACTGATCACATTACTGATAATGCACTGAACACATGCCTGATCATGCACTGATCACGTGGCTCATCATGCACCGATCACGAAGCTGATCATACACTGATTACGTGACTGTGCATGCACTGATCACTTGGCTGATCTTGCACTGTTCATGTGGCTGATCATGCACTGATCACATGGTTGATCATACACTGATCACGTGGCTGAACATGAACTAATCACGAAGCTGATCATACACTGATCACGTGACTGTGCATGCACTGATCACAAGGATGATCATGCACTGATCACGTGGCTGATCATGCACTGATCTCCTGCCTGATCATACACTGATCACGAGACTGCATATGCACTGATCACATGGCTGAACATGCACTGATCACGTGGCTGATCATGCACTGTTTACGTGTCTGATCATGCACTGATCACGTGAGACATCATGCACTGATCACCTGGCTGATCATGCACTGATCACATAGCTATCATGCACTAGTAACGTGATTATCATGCACAGATCACGTGGCTGATCGTTCACTGATCACGTGAGTGATCATGCCCTGATCAAGAGCCTGACCATGCACTGATCCCGAGAGTGATCCTGCACTGATCAGGTGACTGATCATGCACTGATCACATGCCTGATCATGAACTGATCCCGTGCTGATCAAGCACTTATCACGTGACTGATCATGCACTCATCACCTGCCTGATCATGCACTGATCACGTGGCTCATCATGCACCGATCACGAAGCTGATCATACACTGATTACGTGACTGTGCATGCACTGATCCCTTGGCTGATCTTGCACTGTTCATGTGGCTGATTATGCACTGATCACATGGTTGATCATACACTGATCACGTGGCTGATCATGAACTAATCACGAAGCTGATCATACACTGATCATGTGACTGTGCATGCACTGATCACGTGTCTGATCATGCACTGACCACGTCCGTGATCGTGCACTGATCACGTGCCTGATCATACACTGATCACGAGACTGCACATGCACTGATCACGTGGCTGAATAGGCACTGATCACGTGCCTGATCATGCACTGATCACAAGCCTGATCATACACTGATCACGAGACTGCACATGCACTGATCACGTGGCTGATCATGCACTGATCAT
The DNA here is from genome assembly GCF_032452875.1 of Bos javanicus. Taxonomy (NCBI): domain Eukaryota; kingdom Metazoa; phylum Chordata; class Mammalia; order Artiodactyla; family Bovidae; genus Bos; species Bos javanicus. Next base: position 64,021 of record NW_026893613.1, read on the forward strand.
GAAGCTGATCATACACTGATCACGTGGATGAACATGCACTGATCACGAAGCTGATCATACACTGATCACGTGACTGTGCATGCACTAATCACGTGGCTGATCATGCACTGATAACTTTGCTATCATACACTGATCACGTGACTGATCATGCACACTTGACGTGCCTGATCATGCACTGATCACTTGGCTGACCATGCACTGATCACGAAGCTCATCATACACTGATCACGTGACTGTGCATGTACTGATCACATAGCTGATCATGCACTGATCACATGGCTGATCATGTGCTGATAACCTGGCTATCATACACTGACACGTGACTGATTATGCACTCTTCACGTGCCGATCATGCACTGATCATGTGGCTGATCATGCACTGAAGACGAAGCTGATCATACACTGATCATGGGACCATGCATGCACTGATCATGTGGCTGATCATGCACTGATCACGTGCCGGATCATGCACTAATCACGTTTTGGATCATGCACTGATTACGCGGCTGATCATACACTGATCATGAGGCTGCTCATGTACTCATCACGTGTCTGATCATACACTGATCACATTACTGATAATGCACTGAACACGTGCCTGATCATGCACTGATCACGTGGCTCATCATGCACTGATCACGAAGCTGATCATACACTGATTACGTGACTGTGCATGCACTGATCACTTGGCTGATCTTGCACTGTTCATGTGGCTGATTATGCACTGATCACATGGTTGATCATACACTGATCACGTGGCTGATCATGCACTGATCACGACGCTGATCATACACTGATCACATGACTGTGCATGCACTGATCACATGGCTGATTATGCACTGATCACGTGGCTGATCATGCACTGATAACCTGGCTCTCATACACTGATCACGTGACTGATTATGCACTCTTCACGTGCCTGATCATGCACTGATCATGTGGCTGATCATGCACTTATCACGAAGCTGATCATACACTGATCACAGGACCATGCATGCACTGATCATGTGGCTGATCATGCACTGAAAATGAAGCTGACCATACACTGACCACGAGACTGTGCATGCACTGATTATTTGTCTGATCATGCACTGATCCCATGCCTGATCATGCACTGATAACGTGACTGATCATACACTGTTCACGTGACTATGATGCACTGAGCACGTGGCTGATCATACACTGATCACGTGCCTGATCATGCACTGATCACGTGGCTGATCAGGCACTGATCACGAAGCTGATCATACACTGATCACGTGACTGTCCATGCACTGATCACATGGCTGATCATGCACTATTCACGTGGCTGATCATGCACTGATCACGTGGCTCTTCATACACTGATCACGTGACTGTGCATACACTGATCACATGGCTGATCATGCACTGAACACGTGACTGATCATACACAGGTCACGTGGCTATCATGCACTAATCACGTGGCTGATCATACACTGATCACGTTCCTGATCATGCACTGAATACGTGGCTGATCATGCACTGATCCCATGGCTGATCATGCACTGATCACGTGACTGATAATACACTGGTCACGTGACTGTGCATGCACTGATCACGTGACTGATCATGCACTGATCACAAGACTGATCATACACTGGTCACGTGGCTATCATGCACTGATCACGTGGCTGATCCTACACTGATCAGGTGCCTGATCATGCACTGATCACGTGGCTCTTCATGCACTGATCACGAAGCTGATCATACACTGATCACGTGACTGTGCATGTACTGATCACATAGCTGATCATGCACTGATCACATGGCTGATCATGTGCTGATAACCTGGCTATCATACACTGACACGTGACTGATTATGCACTCTTCACGTGACTGATCATGCACTGATCATGTGGCTGATCTTGCACTGAAGACGAAGTTGATCATACACTGATCATGGGACCATGCATGCACTGATCATGTGGCTGATCATGCACTGATCACGTGCCTGATCATGCACTAATCACGTTTCGGATCATGCACTGATCACGCGGCTGATCATACACTGATCATGAGGCTGCTCATGCACTCATCACGTGTCTGATCATACACTGATCACATTACTGATAATGCACTGAACACATGCCTGATCATGCACTGATCATGTGGCTCATCATGCACCGATCACGAAGCTGATCATACACTGATTACGTGACTGTGCATGCACTGATCACTTGGCTGATCTTGCACTGTTCATGTGGCTGATTATGCACTGATCACATGGTTGATCATACACTGATCACGTGGCTGATCATGAACTAATCACGAAGCTGATCATACACTGATCATGTGACTGTGCATGCACTGATCACGTGTCTGATCATGCACTGACCACGTCCGTGATCATGCACTGATCACGTGCCTGATCATACACTGATCACGAGACTGCACATGCACTGATCTCGTGGCTGAATAGGCACTGATCACGTGCCTGATCATGCACTGATCACAAGCCTGATCATACACTGATCACGAGACTGCACATGCACTGATCACGTGGCTGATCATGCACTGATCATGAAGCTGATCATACACTGATCACGTGGATGAACATGCACTGATCACGAAGCTGATCATACACTGATCACGTGACTGTGCATGCACTAATCACGTGGCTGATCATGCACTGATAACTTTGCTATCATACACTGATCACGTGACTGATCATGCACACTTGACGTGCCTGATCATGCACTGATCACTTGGCTGACCATGCACTGATCACGAAGCTCATCATACACTGATCACGTGACTGTGCATGTACTGATCACATAGCTGGTCATGCACTGATCACATGGCTGATCATGTGCTGATAACCTGGCTATCATACACTGACAATTGACTGATTATGCACTCTTCACGTGCCGATCATGCACTGATCATGTGGCTGATCATGCACTGAAGACGAAGCTGATCATACACTGATCATGGGACCATGCATGCACTGATCATGTGGCTGATCATGCACTGATCACGTGCCGGATCATGCACTAATCACGTTTTGGATCATGCACTGATTACGCGGCTGATCATACACTGATCATGAGGCTGCTCATGTACTCATCACGTGTCTGATCATACACTGATCACATTACTGATAATGCACTGAACACGTGCCTGATCATGCACTGATCACGTGGCTCATCATGCACTGATCACGAAGCTGATCATACACTGATTACGTGACTGTGCATGCACTGATCACTTGGCTGATCTTGCACTGTTCATGTGGCTGATTATGCACTGATCACATGGTTGATCATACACTGATCACGTGGCTGATCATGCACTGATCACGACGCTGATCATACACTGATCACATGACTGTGCATGCACTGATCACATGGCTGATTATGCACTGATCACGTGGCTGATCATGCACTGATAACCTGGCTCTCATACACTGATCACGTGACTGATTATGCACTCTTCACGTGCCTGATCATGCACTGATCACGTGGCTGATCATGCACTTATCACGAAGCTGATCATACACTGATCACAGGACCATGCATGCACTGATCATGTGGCTGATCATGCACTGAAAATGAAGCTGACCATACAATGACCACGAGACTGTGCATGCACTGATTATTTGTCTGATCATGCACTGATCCCATGCCTGATCATGCACTGATAACGTGACTGATCATACACTGTTCACGTGACTATGATGCACTGAGCACGTGGCTGATCATACACTGATCACGTGCCTGATCATGCACTGATCACATGGCTGATCATGCACTGTTCACGTGGCTGATCATGCACTGATCACGTGGCTGTTCATACACTGATCACGTGACTGTGCATACACTGATCACATGGCTGATCATGCACTGAACACGTGACTGATCATACACAGGTCACGTGGCTATCATGCACTAATCACGTGGCTGATCATACACTGATCACGTTCCTGATCATGCACTGAATACGTGGCTGATCATGCACTGATCCCATGGCTGATCATGCACTGATCACGTGACTGATAATACACTGGTCACGTGACTGTGCATGCACTGATCACGTGACTGATCATGCACTGATCACAAGACTGATCATACACTGGTCACGTGGCTATCATGCACTGATCACGTGGCTGATCCTACACTGATCAGGTGCCTGATCATGCACTGATCACGTGGCTCTTCATGCACTGATCACGAAGCTGATCATACACTGATCACGTGACTGTGCATGTACTGATCACATAGCTGATCATGCACTGATCACATGGCTGATCATGTGCTGATAACCTGGCTATCATACACTGACACGTGACTGATTATGCACTCTTCACGTGACTGATCATGCACTGATCATGTGGCTGATCTTGCACTGAAGACGAAGTTGATCATACACTGATCATGGGACCATGCATGCACTGATCATGTGGCTGATCATGCACTGATCACGTGCCTGATCATGCACTAATCACGTTTCGGATCATGCACTGATCACGCGGCTGATCATACACTGATCATGAGGCTGCTCATGCACTCATCACGTGTCTGATCATACACTGATCACATTACTGATAATGCACTGAACACATGCCTGATCATGCACTGATCACGTGGCTCATCATGCACCGATCACGAAGCTGATCATACACTGATTACGTGACTGTGCATGCACTGATCACTTGGCTGATCTTGCACTGTTCATGTGGCTGATTATGCACTGATCACATGGTTGATCATACACTGATCACGTGGCTGATCATGCACTGATCACGACGCTGATCATACACTGATCACATGACTGTGCATGCACTGATCACATGGCTGATTATGCACTGATCACGTGGCTGATCATGCACTGATAACCTGGCTCTCATACACTGATCACGTGACTGATTATGCACTCTTCACGTGCCTGATCATGCACTGATCATGTGGCTGATCATGCACTTATCACGAAGCTGATCATACACTGATCACAGGACCATGCATGCACTGATCATGTGGCTGATCATGCACTGAAAATGAAGCTGACCATACAATGACCACGAGACTGTGCATGCACTGATTATTTGTCTGATCATGCACTGATCCCATGCCTGATCATGCACTGATAACGTGACTGATCATACACTGTTCACGTGACTATGATGCACTGAGCACGTGGCTGATCATACACTGATCACGTGCCTGATCATGCACTGATCACATGGCTGATCATGCACTATTCACGTGGCTGATCATGCACTGATCACGTGGCTGTTCATACACTGATCACGTGACTGTGCATACACTGATCACATGGCTGATCATGCACTGAACACGTGACTGATCATACACAGGTCACGTGGCTATCATGCACTAATCACGTGGCTGATCATACACTGATCACGTTCCTGATCATGCACTGAATACGTGGCTGATCATGCACTGATCCCGTGGCTGATCATGCACTGATCACGTGACTGATAATACACTGGTCACGTGACTGTGCATGCACTGATCACGTGACTGATCATGCACTGATCACAAGACTGATCATACACTGGTCACGTGGCTATCATGCACTGATCACGTGGCTGATCCTACACTGATCAGGTGCCTGATCATGCACTGATCACGTGGCTCTTCATGCACTGATCACGAAGCTGATCATACACTGATCACGTGACTGTGCATGTACTGATCACATAGCTGATCATGCACTGATCACATGGCTGATCATGTGCTGATAACCTGGCTATCATACACTGACACGTGACTGATTATGCACTCTTCACGTGACTGATCATGCACTGATCATGTGGCTGATCTTGCACTGATCACGTGCCTGATCATGCACTAATCACGTGTCGGATCATGCACTGATCACGCGGCTGATCATACACTGATCATGAGGCTGCTCATGCACTCATCACGTGTCTGATCATACACTGATCACATTACTGATAATGCACTGAACACATGCCTGATCATGCACTGATCACGTGGCTCATCATGCACCGATCACGAAGCTGATCATACACTGATTACGTGACTGTGCATGCACTGATCACTTGGCTGATCTTGCACTGTTCATGTGGCTGATTATGCACTGATCACATGGTTGATCATACACTGATCAGGTGGCTGATCATGAACTAATCACGAAGCTGATCATACACTGATCATGTGACTGTGCATGCACTGATCACGTGTCTGATCATGCACTGACCACGTCCGTGATCGTGCACTGATCACGTGCCTGATCATACACTGATCACGAGACTGCACATGCACTGATCACGTGGCTGAATAGGCACTGATCACGTGCCTGATCATGCACTGATCACAAGCCTGATCATACACTGATCACGAGACTGCACATGCACTGATCACGTGGCTGATCATGCACTGATCATGAAGCTGATCATACACTGATCACGTGGATGAACATGCACTGATCACGAAGCTGATCATACACTGATCACGTGACTGTGCATGCACTAATCACGTGGCTGATCATGCACTGATAACTTTGCTATCATACACTGATCACGTGACTGATCATGCACACTTGACGTGCCTGATCATGCACTGATCACTTGGCTGACCATGCACTGATCACGAAGCTCATCATACACTGATCACGTGACTGTGCATGTACTGATCACATAGCTGATCATGCACTGATCACATGGCTGATCATGTGCTGATAACCTGGCTATCATACACTGACACGTGACTGATTATGCACTCTTCACGTGCCGATCATGCACTGATCATGTGGCTGATCATGCACTGAAGACGAAGCTGATCATACACTGATCATGGGACCATGCATGCACTGATCATGTGGCTGATCATGCACTGATCACGTGCCGGATCATGCACTAATCACGTTTTGGATCATGCACTGATTACGCGGCTGATCATACACTGATCATGAGGCTGCTCATGTACTCATCACGTGTCTGATCATACACTGATCACATTACTGATAATGCACTGAACACGTGCCTGATCATGCACTGATCACGTGGCTCATCATGCACTGATCACGAAGCTGATCATACACTGATTACGTGACTGTGCATGCACTGATCACTTGGCTGATCTTGCACTGTTCATGTGGCTGATTATGCACTGATCACATGGTTGATCATACACTGATCACGTGGCTGATCATGCACTGATCACGACGCTGATCATACACTGATCACATGACTGTGCATGCACTGATCACATGGCTGATTATGCACTGATCACGTGGCTGATCATGCACTGATAACCTGGCTCTCATACACTGATCACGTGACTGATTATGCACTCTTCACGTGCCTGATCATGCACTGATCATGTGGCTGATCATGCACTTATCACGAAGCTGATCATACACTGATCACAGGACCATGCATGCACTGATCATTTGGCTGATCATGCACTGAAAATGAAGCTGACCATACACTGACCACGAGACTGTGCATGCACTGATTATTTGTCTGATCATGCACTGATCCCATGCCTGATCATGCACTGATAACGTGACTGATCATACACTGTTCACGTGACTATGATGCACTGAGCACGTGGCTGATCATACACTGATCACGTGCCTGATCATGCACTGATCACGTGGCTGATCAGGCACTGATCACGAAGCTGATCATACACTGATCACGTGACTGTCCATGCACTGATCACATGGCTGATCATGCACTATTCACGTGGCTGATCATGCACTGATCACGTGGCTGTTCATACACTGATCACGTGACTGTGCATACACTGATCACATGGCTGATCATGCACTGAACACGTGACTGATCATACACAGGTCACGTGGCTATCATGCACTAATCACGTGGCTGATCATACACTGATCACGTTCCTGATCATGCACTGAATACGTGGCTGATCATGCACTGATCCCATGGCTGATCATGCACTGATCACGTGACTGATAATACACTGGTCACGTGACTGTGCATGCACTGATCACGTGACTGATCATGCACTGATCACAAGACTGATCATACACTGGTCACGTGGCTATCATGCACTGATCACGTGGCTGATCCTACACTGATCAGGTGCCTGATCATGCACTGATCACGTGGCTCTTCATGCACTGATCACGAAGCTGATCATACACTGATCACGTGACTGTGCATGTACTGATCACATAGCTGATCATGCACTGATCACATGGCTGATCATGTGCTGATAACCTGGCTATCATACACTGACACGTGACTGATTATGCACTCTTCACGTGACTGATCATGCACTGATCATGTGGCTGATCTTGCACTGAAGACGAAGTTGATCATACACTGATCATGGGACCATGCATGCACTGATCATGTGGCTGATCATGCACTGATCACGTGCCTGATCATGCACTAATCACGTTTCGGATCATGCACTGATCACGCGGCTGATCATACACTGATCATGAGGCTGCTCATGCACTCATCACGTGTCTGATCATACACTGATCACATTACTGATAATGCACTGAACACATGCCTGATCATGCACTGATCACGTGGCTCATCATGCACCGATCACGAAGCTGATCATACACTGATTACGTGACTGTGCATGCACTGATCACTTGGCTGATCTTGCACTGTTCATGTGGCTGATTATGCACTGATCACATGGTTGATCATACACTGATCACGTGGCTGATCATGAACTAATCACGAAGCTGATCATACACTGATCATGTGACTGTGCATGCACTGATCACGTGTCTGATCATGCACTGACCACGTCCGTGATCATGCACTGATCACGTGCCTGATCATACACTGATCACGAGACTGCACATGCACTGATCACGTGGCTGAATAGGCACTGATCACGTGCCTGATCATGCACTGATCACAAGCCTGATCATACACTGATCACGAGACTGCACATGCACTGATCACGTGGCTGATCATGCACTGATCATGAAGCTGATCATACACTGATCACGTGGATGAACTTGCACTGATCACGAAGCTGATCATACACTGATCACGTGACTGTGCATGCACTAATCACGTGGCTGATCATGCACTGATAACTTTGCTATCATACACTGATCACGTGACTGATCATGCACACTTGACGTGCCTGATCATGCACTGATCACTTGGCTGACCATGCACTGATCACGAAGCTCATCATACACTGATCACGTGACTGTGCATGTACTGATCACATAGCTGATCATGCACTGATCACATGGCTGATCATGTGCTGATAACCTGGCTATCATACACTGACACGTGACTGATTATGCACTCTTCACGTGCCAATCATGCACTGATCATGTGGCTGATCATGCACTGAAGACGAAGCTGATCATACACTGATCATGGGACCATGCATGCACTGATCATGTGGCTGATCATGCACTGATCACGTGCCGGATCATGCACTAATCACGTTTTGGATCATGCACTGATTACGCGGCTGATCATACACTGATCATGAGGCTGCTCATGTACTCATCACGTGTCTGATCATACACTGATCACATTACTGATAATGCACTGAACACGTGCCTGATCATGCACTGATCACGTGGCTCATCATGCACTGATCACGAAGCTGATCATACACTGATTACGTGACTGTGCATGCACTGATCACTTGGCTGATCTTGTACTGTTCATGTGGCTGATTATGCACTGATCACATGGTTGATCATACACTGATCACGTGGCTGATCATGCACTGATCACGACGCTGATCATACACTGATCACATGACTGTGCATGCACTGATCACATGGCTGATTATGCACTGATCACGTGGCTGATCATGCACTGATAACCTGGCTCTCATACACTGATCACGTGACTGATTATGCACTCTTCACGTGCCTGATCATGCACTGATCATGTGGCTGATCATGCACTTATCACGAAGCTGATCATACACTGATCACAGGACCATGCATGCACTGATCATGTGGCTGATCATGCACTGAAAATGAAGCTGACCATACACTGACCACGAGACTGTGCATGCACTGATTATTTGTCTGATCATGCACTGATCCCATGCCTGATCATGCACTGATAACGTGACTGATCATACACTGTTCACGTGACTATGATGCACTGAGCACGTGGCTGATCATACACTGATCACGTGCCTGATCATGCACTGATCACGTGGCTGATCAGGCACTGATCACGAAGCTGATCATACACTGATCACGTGACTGTCCATGCACTGATCACATGGCTGATCATGCACTATTCACGTGGCTGATCATGCACTGATCACGTGGCTGTTCATACACTGATCACGTGACTGTGCATACACTGATCACATGGCTGATCATGCACTGAACACGTGACTGATCATACACAGGTCACGTGGCTATCATGCACTAATCACGTGGCTGATCATACACTGATCACGTTCCTGATCATGCACTGAATACGTGGCTGATCATGCACTGATCCCATGGCTGATCATGCACTGATCACGTGACTGATAATACACTGGTCACGTGACTGTGCATGCACTGATCACGTGACTGATCATGCACTGATCACAAGACTGATCATACACTGGTCACGTGGCTATCATGCAATGATCACGTGGCTGATCCTACACTGATCAGGTGCCTGATCATGCACTGATCACGTGGCTCTTCATGCACTGATCACGAAGCTGATCATACACTGATCACGTGACTGTGCATGTACTGATCACATAGCTGATCATGCACTGATCACATGGCTGATCATGTGCTGATAACCTGGCTATCATACACTGACACGTGACTGATTATGCACTCTTCACGTGACTGATCATGCACTGATCATGTGGCTGATCTTGCACTGAAGACGAAGTTGATCATACACTGATCATGGGACCATGCATGCACTGATCATGTGGCTGATCATGCACTGATCACGTGCCTGATCATGCACTAATCACGTTTCGGATCATGCACTGATCACGCGGCTGATCATACACTGATCATGAGGCTGCTCATGCACTCATCACGTGTCTGATCATACACTGATCACATTACTGATAATGCACTGAACACATGCCTGATCATGCACTGATCACGTGGCTCATCATGCACCGATCACGAAGCTGATCATACACTGATTACGTGACTGTGCATGCACTGATCACTTGGCTGATCTTGCACTGTTCATGTGGCTGATTATGCACTGATCACATGGTTGATCATACACTGATCACGTGGCTGATCATGAACTAATCACGAAGCTGATCATACACTGATCATGTGACTGTGCATGCACTGATCACGTGTCTGATCATGCACTGACCACGTCCGTGATCATGCACTGATCACGTGCCTGATCATACACTGATCACGAGACTGCACATGCACTGATCACGTGGCTGAATAGGCACTGATCACGTGCCTGATCATGCACTGATCACAAGCCTGATCATACACTGATCACGAGACTGCACATGCACTGATCACGTGGCTGATCATGCACTGATCATGAAGCTGATCATACACTGATCACGTGGATGAACATGCACTGATCACGAAGCTGATCATACACTGATCACGTGACTGTGCATGCACTAATCACGTGGCTGATCATGCACTGATAACTTTGCTATCATACACTGATCACGTGACTGATCATGCACACTTGACGTGCCTGATCATGCACTGATCACTTGGCTGACCATGCACTGATCACGAAGCTCATCATACACTGATCACGTGACTGTGCATGTACTGATCACATAGCTGATCATGCACTGATCACATGGCTGATCATGTGCTGATAACCTGGCTATCATACACTGACACGTGACTGATTATGCACTCTTCACGTGCCGATCATGCACTGATCATGTGGCTGATCATGCACTGAAGACGAAGCTGATCATACACTGATCATGGGACCATGCATGCACTGATCATGTGGCTGATCATGCACTGATCACGTGCCGGATCATGCACTAATCACGTTTTGGATCATGCACTGATTACGCGGCTGATCATACACTGATCATGAGGCTGCTCATGTACTCATCACGTGTCTGATCATACACTGATCACATTACTGATAATGCACTGAACACGTGCCTGATCATGCACTGATCACGTGGCTCATCATGCACTGATCACGAAGCTGATCATACACTGATTACGTGACTGTGCATGCACTGATCACTTGGCTGATCTTGCACTGTTCATGTGGCTGATTATGCACTGATCACCTGGTTGATCATACACTGATCACGTGGCTGATCATGAACTAATCACGAAGCTGATCATACACTGATCACGTGACTGTGCATGCACTGATCACGTGGCTGATCATGCACTGACCATGTGCCTGATCATGCACTGATCACGTGCCTGATTATACACTGATCACGTGACTGCTCATGCACACTTGACGTGCCTGATCATGCACTGATCACTTGGCTGACCATGCACTGATCACTTGGGAGATAATGCACTGATCACGTGGCTGTCCATGCACTGATCCCGAAGCTGATCATACACTGATCACATGGCTGATCATACACTGATCCCGTGCCCGATCATGCACTGATCACATTGCTGATCATGCTCTGAACACGAAGCTGATCATACACTGGTCACGTGACTCTGCATGCACTGATCATGTGGCTGAACGTGCAATGATCACGTGGCTGATCATGCACTGATCACGTGGCTGATCATGCACTGATCTCGTGGCTGATCATGCAGTGATCACTTGGGAGATAATGCACTTATCAGGTGACTGATCATGCACTATTCACGTGCCTGATCATACACTGATCACGTGACTGTGCATGCACTGATCACGTGGATGAACAAACAATGATCACGTGGCTGATCATGCACTGATCACGAAGCTGATCATACACTGATCACGTGACTGTGCATGCACGGATCACATGGCTGATCATGCAATGATCACGTGGATGAGCATGTGCTGATAAACTGGCTATCATACACTGATCACGTGACTGATTATGCACTCTTCACGTGGCAGATCGTGCACTGATCACGTGGCTCATCATGCATTGATCACCTGGGTGATCATGCACTGATCACATGGCTGATCCTCCACTGATCATGTGGCTGATCATACACTGATCATGAGGCTGTTCATGCACTCATCACGTGTCTGATCATACACTGATCATGTGGCTCATCATGCACTGATCACAAAGCTGTTCATACACTGATTACTTGACTGTGCATGCACTGATAACTTGGCTGATCTTGCACTGTTCATGTGGCTGATCATGCACTGATCACGAGGCTCATCATGCACTGATCACGAAGCTGTTCATACACTGATTACGTGACTGTGCATGCACTGATCACTTGGTTGATCTTGCACTGTTCATGTGGCTGATCATGCACTGATCACGTGGTTGATCGTACACTGATCACGTGGCTGAACATGAACTAATCACGAAAGTGATCATACACTGATCACGTGACTGTGCATGCACTGATCACAAGGATGATCATGCACTGATCACGTGGCTGATCATGCACTGATCTCCTGCCTGATCATACACTGATCACGAGACTGCATATGCACTGATCACGTGGCTGAACATGCACTGATCACGAAGCTGATCATACACTGATCATGTGACTGTGGATGCACTGATCAGGTGGCTGAACATGCAATGATCACGTGGCTGATCATGCACTGATTACGTGTCTGATCATGCACTGATAACGTGGGACATCATGCACTGATCACCTGGCTGATCATGCACTGATCACGTGCCTGATCATGCACTGATCACGTAGCTATCATGCACTAGTCACGTGATTATCATGCACAGATCACGTGGCTGATCGTACACTGATCACGTGAGTGATCATGCCCTGATCAAGAGCCTGACCATGCACTGATCCCGTGAGTGATCCTGCACTGATCAGGTGACTGATCATGCACTGATCACATGCCTGATCATGAACTGATCCCGTGCTGATCAAGCACTTATCACGTGACTGATCATGCACTCATCACCTGCCTGATCATGCACTGATTACGTGGCTGATCATGCACTGATGACGAAGCTGATCAAACACTGGTCACGTGGCTGATCATACACTGATAAAGTGCCTGATCATACACTGATCACGTGGCTGATCATGCACTGATCACGACGCTGATCATACACTGATCACATGACTGTGCATGCACTGATCACATGGCTGATTATGCACTGATCACGTGGCCGATCATGCAATGATAACCTGGCTGTCATGCACTGATCACGTGACTGATTATGCACTCTTCACGTGCCTGATCATGCACTGATCATGTGGCTGATCATGCTCTTATCATGAAGCTGATCATACACTGATCACGGGACCATGCATGCACTGATCACGTGGCTGATCATGCACTGAAAATGAAGCTGACCATACACTGACCACGAGACTGTGCATTCACTGATTATTTGTCTGATCATGCACTGATCCCATGCCTGATCATGCACTGATAACTTGACTGATCATACACTGTTCACGTGACTATCATGCACTGAGCACATGGCTGATCATACACTGATCACGTGCCTGATCATGCACTGATCACGTGGCTCATCATGCACCGATCACGAAGCTGATCATACACTGATTACGTGACTGTGCATGCACTGATCACTTGGCTGATCTTGCACTGTTCATGTGGCTGATTATGCACTGATCACATGGTTGATCATACACTGATCAGGTGGCTGATCATGAACTAATCACGAAGCTGATCATACACTGATCATGTGACTGTGCATGCACTGATCACGTGTCTGATCATGCACTGACCACGTCCGTGATCATGCACTGATCACGTGCCTGATCATACACTGATCACGAGACTGCACATGCACTGATCACGTGGCTGAATAGGCACTGATCACGTGCCTGATCATGCACTGATCACAAGCCTGATCATACACTGATCACGAGACTGCACATGCACTGATCACGTGGCTGATCATGCACTGATCATGAAGCTGATCATACACTGATCACGTGGATGAACATGCAATGATCACGAAGCTGTTCATACACTGATCACGTGACTGTGCATGCACTAATCACGTGGCTGACAATGCACTGATAACTTTGCTATCATACACTGATCACGTGACTGATCATGCACACTTGACGTGCCTGATCATGCACTGATCACTTGGCTGACCATGCACTGATCACGAAGCTCATCATACACTGATCACGTGACTGTGCATGTACTGATCACATAGCTGATCATGCACTGATCACATGGCTGATCATGTGCTGATAACCTAGCTATCATACACTGACACGTGACTGATTATGCACTCTTCACGTGCCGATCATGCACTGATCATGTGGCTGATCTTGCACTGAAGACGAAGCTGATCATACACTGATTATGGGACCATGCATGCACTGATCATGTGGCTGATCATGCACTGATCACGTGCCGGATCATGCACTAATCACGTTTTGGATCATGCACTGATTACGCGGCTTATCATACACTGATCATGAGGCTGCTCATGTACTCATCACGTGTCTGATCATACACTGATCACATTACTGATAATGCACTGAACACGTGCCTGATCATGCACTGATCACGTGGCTCATCATGCACTGATCACGAAGCTGATCATACACTGATTACGTGACTGTGCATGCACTGATCACTTGGCTGATCTTGCACTGTTCATGTGGCTGATTATGCACTGATCACATGGTTGATCATACACTGATCACGTGGCTGATCATGCACTGATCACGACGGCTGATCATACACTGATCACGTGACTGATGCATGCACTCATCACATGGCAGATTATGCACTGATCACGTGGCTCATCATGCACTGATAACCTGGGTGCTCATGCACTGATCACATGGCTGATTATGCACTCTTCACGTGCCTGATCATGCACTGATCATGAGGCTGTTCATGCACTCATCACGTGTCTGATCATACACTGATCACAGGACCATGCATGCACTGATCATTTGGCTGATCATGCACTGAAAATGAAGCTGACCATACACTGACCACTAGACTGTGCATGCACTGATTATTTGTCTGATCATGCACTGATCCCGTGCCTGATCATGCACTGATCACGTGACTGATCATACACTGTTCACGTGACTGTGGATGCACTGAGCACGTGGCTGATCATGCACTGATCACGTGGCTGATCATGCACTGATCACGTGGCTGATCAGGCACTGATCACGAAGCTGATCATACACTGATCACGTGACTGTCCATGCACTGATCACATGGCTGATCATGCACTATTCACGTGGCTGATCATGCACTGATCACGTGGCTGTTCATACACTGATCACGTGACTGTGCATACACTGATCACATGGCTGATCATGCACTGAACACGTGACTGATCATACACAGGTCACGTGGCTGATCATGCACTAATCACGTGGCTGATCATACACTGATCACGTTCCTGATCATGCACTGAATACGTGGCTGATCATGCACTGATCCCGCGGCTGATCATGCACTGATCACGTGACTGATAATACACTGGTCACGTGACTGTGCATGCACTGATCACGTGACTGATCATGCACTGATCACAAGACTGATCATACACTGGTCACGTGGCTATCATGCACTGATCACGTGGCTGATCCTACACTGATCAGGTGCCTGATCATGCACTGATCACGTGGCTCTTCATGCACTGATCACGTAGCTGATCATACACTGATCACGTGACTGTGCATGTACTGATCACATAGCTGATCATGCACTGATCACATGGCTGATCATGCGCTGATAACCTGGCTATCATACACTGACACGTGACTGATTATGCACTCTTCACGTGACTGATCATGCACTGATCATGTGGCTGATCTTGCACTGAAGACGAAGTTGATCATACACTGATCATGGGACCATGCATGCACTGATCATGTGGCTGATCATGCACTGATCACGTGCCTGATCATGCACTAATCACGTTTCGGATCATGCACTGATCACGCGGCTGATCATACACTGATCATGAGGCTGCTCATGCACTCATCACGTGTCTGATCATACACTGATCACATTACTGATAATGCACTGAACACATGCCTGATCATGCACTGATCACGTGGCTCATCATGCACCGATCACGAAGCTGATCATACACTGATTACGTGACTGTGCATGCACTGATCACTTGGCTGATCTTGCACTGTTCATGTGGCTGATTATGCACTGATCACATGGTTGATCATACACTGATCACGTGGCTGATCATGAACTAATCACGAAGCTGATCATACACTGATCATGTGACTGTGCATGCACTGATCACGTGTCTGATCATGCACTGACCACGTCCGTGATCATGCACTGATCACGTGCCTGATCATACACTGATCACGAGACTGCACATGCACTGATCACGTGGCTGAATAGGCACTGATCACGTGCCTGATCATGCACTGATCACAAGCCTGATCATACACTGATCACGAGACTGCACATGCACTGATCACGTGGCTGATCATGCACTGATCATGAAGCTGATCATACACTGATCACGTGGATGAACTTGCACTGATCACGAAGCTGATCATACACTGATCACGTGACTGTGCATGCACTAATCACGTGGCTGATCATGCACTGATAACTTTGCTATCATACACTGATCACGTGACTGATCATGCACACTTGACGTGCCTGATCATGCACTGATCACTTGGCTGACCATGCACTGATCACGAAGCTCATCATACACTGATCACGTGACTGTGCATGTACTGATCACATAGCTGATCATGCACTGATCACATGGCTGATCATGTGCTGATAACCTGGCTATCATACACTGACACGTGACTGATTATGCACTCTTCACGTGCCAATCATGCACTGATCATGTGGCTGATCATGCACTGAAGACGAAGCTGATCATACACTGATCATGGGACCATGCATGCACTGATCATGTGGCTGATCATGCACTGATCACGTGCCGGATCATGCACTAATCACGTTTTGGATCATGCACTGATTACGCGGCTGATCATACACTGATCATGAGGCTGCTCATGTACTCATCACGTGTCTGATCATACACTGATCACATTACTGATAATGCACTGAACACGTGCCTGATCATGCACTGATCACGTGGCTCATCATGCACTGATCACGAAGCTGATCATACACTGATTACGTGACTGTGCATGCACTGATCACTTGGCTGATCTTGTACTGTTCATGTGGCTGATTATGCACTGATCACATGGTTGATCATACACTGATCACGTGGCTGATCATGCACTGATCACGACGCTGATCATACACTGATCACATGACTGTGCATGCACTGATCACATGGCTGATTATGCACTGATCACGTGGCTGATCATGCACTGATAACCTGGCTGCTCATACACTGATCACGTGACTGATTATGCACTCTTCACGTGCCTGATCATGCACTGATCATGTGGCTGATCATGCACTTATCACGAAGCTGATCATACACTGATCACAGGACCATGCATGCACTGATCATGTGGCTGATCATGCACTGAAAATGAAGCTGACCATACACTGACCACGAGACTGTGCATGCACTGATTATTTGTCTGATCATGCACTGATCCCATGCCTGATCATGCACTGATAACGTGACTGATCATACACTGTTCACGTGACTATGATGCACTGAGCACGTGGCTGATCATACACTGATCACGTGCCTGATCATGCACTGATCACGTGGCTGATCAGGCACTGATCACGAAGCTGATCATACACTGATCACGTGACTGTCCATGCACTGATCACATGGCTGATCATGCACTATTCACGTGGCTGATCATGCACTGATCACGTGGCTGTTCATACACTGATCACGTGACTGTGCATACACTGATCACATGGCTGATCATGCACTGAACACGTGACTGATCATACACAGGTCACGTGGCTATCATGCACTAATCACGTGGCTGATCATACACTGATCACGTTCCTGATCATGCACTGAATACGTGGCTGATCATGCACTGATCCCATGGCTGATCATGCACTGATCACGTGACTGATAATACACTGGTCACGTGACTGTGCATGCACTGATCACGTGACTGATCATGCACTGATCACAAGACTGATCATACACTGGTCACGTGGCTATCATGCAATGATCACGTGGCTGATCCTACACTGATCAGGTGCCTGATCATGCACTGATCACGTGGCTCTTCATGCACTGATCACGAAGCTGATCATACACTGATCACGTGACTGTGCATGTACTGATCACATAGCTGATCATGCACTGATCACATGGCTGATCATGTGCTGATAACCTGGCTATCATACACTGACACGTGACTGATTATGCACTCTTCACGTGACTGATCATGCACTGATCATGTGGCTGATCTTGCACTGAAGACGAAGTTGATCATACACTGATCATGGGACCATGCATGCACTGATCATGTGGCTGATCATGCACTGATCACGTGCCTGATCATGCACTAATCACGTTTCGGATCATGCACTGATCACGCGGCTGATCATACACTGATCATGAGGCTGCTCATGCACTCATCACGTGTCTGATCATACACTGATCACATTACTGATAATGCACTGAACACATGCCTGATCATGCACTGATCACGTGGCTCATCATGCACCGATCACGAAGCTGATCATACACTGATTAGTGACTGTGCATGCACTGATCACTTGGCTGATCTTGCACTGTTCATGTGGCTGATTATGCACTGATCACATGGTTGATCATACACTGATCACGTGGCTGATCATGAACTAATCACGAAGCTGATCATACACTGATCATGTGACTGTGCATGCACTGATCACGTGTCTGATCATGCACTGACCACGTCCGTGATCATGCACTGATCACGTGCCTGATCATACACTGATCGAGACTGCACATGCACTGATCACGTGGCTGAAGGACTGATCACGTGCCTGATCATGCACTGATCACAAGCCTGATCATACACTGATCACGAGACTGCACATGCACTGATCACGTGGCTGATCATGCACTGATCATGAAGCTGATCATACACTGATCACGTGGATGAACATGCACTGATCACGAAGCTGATCATACACTGATCACGTGACTGTGCATGCACTAATCACGTGGCTGATCATGCACTGATAACTTTGCTATCATACACTGATCACGTGACTGATCATGCACACTTGACGTGCCTGATCATGCACTGATCACTGGCTGACCATGCACTGATCACGAAGCTCATCATACACTGATCACGTGACTGTGCATGTACTGATCACATAGCTGATCATGCACTGATCACATGGCTGATCATGTGCTGATAACCTGGCTATCATACACTGACACGTGACTGATTATGCACTCTTCACGTGCCGATCATGCACTGATCATGTGGCTGATCATGCACTGAAGACGAAGCTGATCATACACTGATCATGGGACCATGCATGCACTGATCATGTGGCTGATCATGCACTGATCACGTGCCGGATCATGCACTAATCCGTTTTGGATCATGCACTGATTACGCGGCTGATCATACACTGATCATGAGGCTGCTCATGTACTCATCACGTGTCTGATCATACACTGATCACATTACTGATAATGCACTGAACACGTGCCTGATCATGCACTGATCACGTGGCTCATCATGCACTGATCACGAAGCTGATCATACACTGATTACGTGACTGTGCATGCTGATCACTTGGCTGATCTTGCACTGTTCATGTGGCTGATTATGCACTGATCACATGGTTGATCATACACTGATCACGTGGCTGATCATGAACTAATCACGAAGCTGATCATACACTGATCACGTGACTGTGCATGCACTGATCACGTGGCTGATCATGCACTGACCATGTGCCTGATCATGCACTGATCACGTGCCTGATTATACACTGATCACGTGACTGCTCATGCACACTTGACGTGCCTGATCATGCACTGATCACTTGGCTGACCATGCACTGATCACTTGGGAGATAATGCACTGATCACGTGGCTGTCCATGCACTGATCCCGAAGCTGATCATACACTGATCACATGGCTGATCATACACTGATCCGTCCCGATCATGCACTGATCACATTGCTGATCATGCTCTGAACACGAAGCTGATCATACACTGGTCACGTGACTCTGCATGCACTGATCATGTGGCTGAACGTGCAATGATCACGTGGCTGATCATGCACTGATCACGTGGCTGATCATGCACTGATCTCGTGGCTGATCATGCAGTGATCACTTGGGAGATAATGCACTTATCAGGTGACTGATCATGCACTATTCACGTGCCTGATCATACACTGATCACGTGACTGTGCATGCACTGATCACGTGGATGAACAAACAATGATCACGTGGCTGATCATGCACTGATCACGAAGCTGATCATACACTGATCACGTGACTGTGCATGCACGGATCACATGGCTGATCATGCAATGATCACGTGGATGAGCATGTGCTGATAAACTGGCTATCATACACTGATCACGTGACTGATTATGCACTCTTCACGTGGCAGATCGTGCACTGATCACGTGGCTCATCATGCATTGATCACCTGGGTGATCATGCACTGATCACATGGCTGATCCTCCACTGATCATGTGGCTGATCATACACTGATCATGAGGCTGTTCATGCACTCATCACGTGTCTGATC
The DNA here is from genome assembly GCF_032452875.1 of Bos javanicus. Taxonomy (NCBI): domain Eukaryota; kingdom Metazoa; phylum Chordata; class Mammalia; order Artiodactyla; family Bovidae; genus Bos; species Bos javanicus. Next base: position 85,748 of record NW_026893613.1, read on the forward strand.
ATACACTGATCATGTGGCTCATCATGCACTGATCACAAAGCTGTTCATACACTGATTACTTGACTGTGCATGCACTGATAACTTGGCTGATCTTGCACTGTTCATGTGGCTGATCATGCACTGATCACGAGGCTCATCATGCACTGATCACGAAGCTGTTCATACACTGATTACGTGACTGTGCATGCACTGATCACCTGGTTGATCTTGCACTGTTCATGTGGCTGATCATGCACTGATCACGTGGTTGATCGTACACTGATCACGTGGCTGAACATGAACTAATCACGAAAGTGATCATACACTGATCACGTGACTGTGCATGCACTGATCACAAGGATGATCATGCACTGATCACGTGGCTGATCATGCACTGATCTCCTGCCTGATCATACACTGATCACGAGACTGCATATGCACTGATCACGTGGCTGAACATGCACTGATCACGAAGCTGATCATACACTGATCATGTGACTGTGGATGCACTGATCAGGTGGCTGAACATGCAATGATCACGTGGCTGATCATGCACTGATTACGTGTCTGATCATGCACTGATAACGTGGGACATCATGCACTGATCACCTGGCTGATCATGCACTGATCACGTGCCTGATCATGCACTGATCACGTAGCTATCATGCACTAGTCACGTGATTATCATGCACAGATCACGTGGCTGATCGTACACTGATCACGTGAGTGATCATGCCCTGATCAAGAGCCTGACCATGCACTGATCCGTGAGTGATCCTGCACTGATCAGGTGACTGATCATGCACTGATCACATGCCTGATCATGAACTGATCCCGTGCTGATCAAGCACTTATCACGTGACTGATCATGCACTCATCACCTGCCTGATCATGCACTGATTACGTGGCTGATCATGCACTGATGACGAAGCTGATCAAACACTGGTCACGTGGCTGATCATACACTGATAAAGTGCCTGATCATACACTGATCACGTGGCTGATCATGCACTGATCACGACGCTGATCATACACTGATCACATGACTGTGCATGCACTGATCACATGGCTGATTATGCACTGATCACGTGGCCGATCATGCAATGATAACCTGGCTGTCATGCACTGATCACGTGACTGATTATGCACTCTTCACGTGCCTGATCATGCACTGATCATGTGGCTGATCATGCTCTTATCATGAAGCTGATCATACACTGATCACGGGACCATGCATGCACTGATCACGTGGCTGATCATGCACTGAAAATGAAGCTGACCATACACTGACCACGAGACTGTGCATTCACTGATTATTTGTCTGATCATGCACTGATCACATGCCTGATCATGCACTGATAACTTGACTGATCATACACTGTTCACGTGACTATCATGCACTGAGCACATGGCTGATCATACACTGATCACGTGCTGATCATGCACTGATCACGTGGCTCATCATGCACCGATCACGTAGCTGATCATACACTGATTACGTGACTGTGCATGCACTGATCACTTGGCTGATCTTGCACTGTTCATGTGGCTGATTATGCACTGATCACATGGTTGATCATACACTGATCACGTGGCTGATCATGAACTAATCACGAAGCTGATCATACACTGATCATGTGACTGTGCATGCACTGATCACGTGTCTGATCATGCACTGACCACGTCGCTGATCATGCACTGATCACGTGCCTGATCATACACTGATCACGAGACTGCACATGCACTGATCACGTGGCTGAATAGGCACTGATCACGTGGCTGATCATGCACTGATCACGTGGCTGATCATGCACTGATCACGAGACTGCTCATGCACTGATCACGTGGCTGATCATGCACTGATCATGAAGCTGATCATACACTGATCACGTGGATGAACATGCAATGATCACGTGGCTGTTCATACACTGATCACGTGACTGTGCATGCACTAATCACGTGGCTGACAATGCACTGATAACTTTGCTATCATACACTGATCACGTGACTGATCATGCACACTTGACGTGCCTGATCATGCACTGATCACTTGGCTGATCATGCACTGATCACGTGCTCATCATACACTGATCACGTGACTGTGCATGTACTGATCACATAGCTGATCATGCACTGATCACATGGCTGATCATGCGCTGATAACCTGGCTATCATACACTGACAAGTGACTGATTATGCACTGATCACGTGCCGATCATGCACTGATCATGTGGCTGATCTTGCACTGAACACGTGGCTGATCATACACTGATTATGGGACCATGCATGCACTGATCATGTGGCTGATCATGCACTGATCACGTGCCGGATCATGCACTGATCACGTGGCTGATCATGCACTGATCACGCGGCTTATCATACACTGATCATGTGGCTGCTCATGCACTCATCACGTGTCTTATCATACACTGATCACATTACTGATAATGCACTGAACACGTGCCTGATCATGCACTGATCACGTGGCTCATCATGCACTGATCACGAAGCTGATCATACACTGATTACGTGACTGTGCATGCACTGATCACTTGGCTGATCTTGCACTGTTCATGTGGCTGATTATGCACTGATCACATGGTTGATCATACACTGATCACGTGGCTGATCATGAACTAATCACGAAGCTGATCATACACTGATCACGTGACTGATTATGCACTCTTCACGTGGCAGATCATGCACTGATCACGTGGCTCATCATGCATTGATCACCTGGCTGATCATGCACTGATCACATTGCTGATCATGCACTGATCACGTGGCTGATCATGCACTGATCACGTGGCTGATCATGCACTGATCACGTGCTGATCATGCACTGATCACGTGGCTGATCATGCACTGATCACGTGGCTGATCATGCACTGATCACGTGACTGATCATGCACTGATCACGTGGCTGATCATGCACTGATCACGTGGCTGATCATGCACTGATCACGTGGCTGATCATGCACTGATCACGTGGCTGATCATGCACTGATCACGTGACTGATCATGCACTGATCACGTGGCTGATCATGCACTGATCACGTGGCTGATCATGCACTGATCACGTGGCTGATCATGCACTGATCACGTGGCTGATCATGCACTGATCACGTGACTGATCATGCACTGATCACGTGGCTGATCATGCACTGATCACGTGGCTGATCATGCACTGATCACGTGGCTGATCATACACTGATCACGTGGCTGATCATGCACTGATCACGTGGCTGATCATGCACTGATCACGTGGCTGATCATGCACTGATCACGTGGCTGATCATGCACTGATCACGTGGCTGATCATGCACTGATCACGTGGCTGATCATGCACTGATCACGTGACTGATCATGCACTGATCACGTGGCTGATCATGCACTGATCACGTGGCTGATCATGCACTGATCACGTGGCTGATCATGCACTGATCACGTGGCTGATCATGCACTGATCACGTGGCTGATCATGCACTGATCACGTGACTGATCATGCACTGATCACGTGGCTGATCATGCACTGATCACGTGGCTGATCATGCACTGATCACGTGGCTGATCATGCACTGATCACGTGCTGATCATGCACTGATCACGTGGCTGATCATGCACTGATCACGTGGCTGATCATACACTGATCACGTGACTGATCATGCACTGATCACGTGGCTGATCATGCACTGATCACGTGGCTGATCATGCACTGATCACGTGGCTATCATGCACTGATCACGTGACTGATCATGCACTGATCACGTGACTGATCATGCACTGATCACGTGGCTGATCATGCACTGATCACGAAGCTGATCATACACTGATCATGGGACCATGCATGCACTGATCACGTGGCTGATCATGCACTGATCACGTGCCTGATCATGCACTGATCACGTGGCTGATCATGCACTGATCACGTGGCTGATCATGCACTGATCACGTGGCTGATCATGCACTGATCACGTGTCTGATCATACACTGATCACATGACTGATCATGCACTGATCACGTGCCTGATCATGCACTGATCACGTGGCTGATCATGCACTGATCACGAAGCTGATCATACACTGATCACGTGACTGTGCATGCACTGATCACGTGGCTGATCATGCACTGATCACGTGGCTGATCATGCACTGATCACGTGGCTGATCATGCACTGATCACGTGGCTGATCATGCACTGATCACGAAGCTGATCATACACTGATCACGTGACTGTCATGCACTGATCACGTGGCTGATCATGCACTGATCACGTCCTGATCATGCACTGATCACGTGCCTGATCATACACTGATCACGTGACTGACATGCACTGATCACGTGGCTGATCATGCACTGATCACGTGCCTGATCATGCACTGATCACAAGCCTGATCATGCACTGATCACGTGACTGATCATGCACTGATCACGTGGCTGATCATGCACTGATCATGAAGCTGATCATGCACTGATCACGTGGATGATCATGCACTGATCACGAAGCTGATCATACACTGATCACGTGACTGTCATGCACTGATCACGTGGCTGATCATGCACTGATCACGTTGCTATCATACACTGATCACGTGACTGATCATGCACACTTCACGTGCCTGATCATGCACTGATCACGTGGCTGATCATGCACTGATCACGAAGCTGATCATACACTGATCACGTGACTGTGCATGCACTGATCACATGGCTGATCATGCACTGATCACGTGGCTGATCATGCACTGATCACCTGGCTATCATACACTGATCACGTGACTGATCATGCACTGATCACGTGCTGATCATGCACTGATCATGTGGCTGATCATGCACTGATCACGAAGCTGATCATACACTGATCATGGGACCATGCATGCACTGATCACGTGGCTGATCATGCACTGATCACGTGCCTGATCATGCACTGATCACGTGCTGGATCATGCACTGATCACGTGGCTGATCATACACTGATCATGAGGCTGATCATGCACTGATCACGTGTCTGATCATACACTGATCACATTACTGATCATGCACTGATCACGTGCCTGATCATGCACTGATCACGTGGCTCATCATGCACTGATCACGAAGCTGATCATACACTGATCACGTGACTGTGCATGCACTGATCACTTGGCTGATCATGCACTGATCATGTGGCTGATCATGCACTGATCACGTGGTTGATCATACACTGATCACGTGGCTGATCATGCACTGATCACGAAGCTGATCATACACTGATCACGTGACTGTCATGCACTGATCACGTGGCTGATCATGCACTGATCACGTGCCTGATCATGCACTGATCACGTGGCTGATCATACACTGATCACGTGACTGATCATGCACACTTCACGTGCCTGATCATGCACTGATCACGTGGCTGATCATGCACTGATCACGTGGCTGATCATGCACTGATCACGTGGCTGTCATGCACTGATCACGAAGCTGATCATGCACTGATCACGTGGCTGATCATGCACTGATCACGTGCCTGATCATGCACTGATCACATTGCTGATCATGCACTGATCACGAAGCTGATCATACACTGATCACGTGACTCTGCATGCACTGATCACGTGGCTGATCATGCACTGATCACGTGGCTGATCATGCACTGATCACGTGGCTGATCATGCACTGATCACGTGGCTGATCATGCACTGATCACGTGGCTGATCATGCACTGATCACGTGACTGATCATGCACTGATCACGTGCCTGATCATGCACTGATCACGTGACTGTGCATGCACTGATCACGTGGCTGATCATGCACTGATCACGTGGCTGATCATGCACTGATCACGAAGCTGATCATACACTGATCACGTGACTGTCATGCACTGATCACGTGGCTGATCATGCACTGATCACGTGGCTGATCATGCACTGATCACTGGCTGATCATACACTGATCACGTGACTGATCATGCACTGATCACGTGGCTGATCATGCACTGATCACGTGGCTGATCATGCACTGATCACGTGGCTGATCATGCACTGATCACGTGGCTGATCATGCACTGATCACGTGGCTGATCATGCACTGATCACGTGGCTGATCATGCACTGATCACGTGTCTGATCATGCACTGATCACGTGGCTGATCATGCACTGATCACGAAGCTGATCATACACTGATCACGTGACTGTCATGCACTGATCACGTGGCTGATCATGCACTGATCACGTGGCTGATCATGCACTGATCACGTGGCTGATCATGCACTGATCACGAAGCTGATCATACACTGATCACGTGACTGTCATGCACTGATCACGTGGCTGATCATGCACTGATCACGTGGCTGATCATGCACTGATCACGTGGCTGATCATGCACTGATCACGAAGCTGATCATACACTGATCACGTGACTGTCATGCACTGATCACGTGGCTGATCATGCACTGATCACGTGGCTGATCATGCACTGATCACGTGGCTGATCATGCACTGATCACGTGGCTGATCATGCACTGATCACGTGATCATACACTGATCACGTGACTGTCATGCACTGATCACGTGGCTGATCATGCACTGATCACGTGGCTGATCATGCACTGATCACGTGCCTGATCATGCACTGATCACGTGACTGATCATGCACTGATCACGTGGCTGATCATGCACTGATCACGAAGCTGATCATACACTGATCACGTGACTGTCATGCACTGATCACGTGGCTGATCATGCACTGATCACGTGGCTGATCATGCACTGATCACGTGTCTGATCATGCACTGATCACGTGGGACATCATGCACTGATCACGTGGCTGATCATGCACTGATCACGTGCCTGATCATGCACTGATCACGTGGCTATCATGCACTGATCACGTGACTATCATGCACTGATCACGTGGCTGATCATGCACTGATCACGTGGTGATCATGCACTGATCACGTGCCTGATCATGCACTGATCACGTGACTGATCATGCACTGATCACGTGACTGATCATGCACTGATCACATGCCTGATCATGCACTGATCACGTGCTGATCATGCACTGATCACGTGACTGATCATGCACTGATCACGTGCCTGATCATGCACTGATCACGTGGCTGATCATGCACTGATCACGAAGCTGATCATGCACTGATCACGTGGCTGATCATGCACTGATCACGTGCCTGATCATGCACTGATCACGTGGCTGATCATGCACTGATCACGTGCTGATCATACACTGATCACGTGACTGTCATGCACTGATCACGTGGCTGATCATGCACTGATCACGTGGCTGATCATGCACTGATCACCTGGCTGTCATGCACTGATCACGTGACTGATCATGCACTGATCACGTGCCTGATCATGCACTGATCATGTGGCTGATCATGCACTGATCATGAAGCTGATCATACACTGATCACGGGACCATGCATGCACTGATCACGTGGCTGATCATGCACTGATCATGAAGCTGATCATACACTGATCACGAGACTGTCCATGCACTGATCACGTGTCTGATCATGCACTGATCACATGCCTGATCATGCACTGATCACGTGACTGATCATGCACTGATCACGTGACTATCATGCACTGATCACGTGGCTGATCATGCACTGATCACGTGCCTGATCATGCACTGATCACGTGGCTGATCATGCACTGATCACGAAGCTGATCATACACTGATCACGTGACTGTCATGCACTGATCACGTGGCTGATCATGCACTGATCACGTGGCTGATCATGCACTGATCACGTGGCTGATCATACACTGATCACGTGGCTGATCATGCACTGATCACGTGGCTGATCATGCACTGATCACGTGGCTGATCATGCACTGATCACGTGGCTGATCATGCACTGATCACGTGGCTGATCATGCACTGATCACGTGACTGATCATGCACTGATCACGTGGCTGATCATGCACTGATCACGTGGCTGATCATGCACTGATCACGTGACTGATCATGCACTGATCACGTGACTGATCATGCACTGATCACGTGACTGATCATGCACTGATCACGTGGCTATCATGCACTGATCACGTGGCTGATCATACACTGATCACGTGCCTGATCATGCACTGATCACGTGGCTGATCATGCACTGATCACGAAGCTGATCATACACTGATCACGTGACTGTGCATGCACTGATCACATGGCTGATCATGCACTGATCACATGACTGATCATGCACTGATCACCTGGCTATCATACACTGATCACGTGACTGATCATGCACTGATCACGTGACTGATCATGCACTGATCATGTGGCTGATCATGCACTGATCACGAAGCTGATCATACACTGATCATGGGACCATGCATGCACTGATCACGTGGCTGATCATGCACTGATCACGTGCCTGATCATGCACTGATCACGTCTCTGATCATGCACTGATCACGTGGCTGATCATACACTGATCATGAGGCTGATCATGCACTGATCACGTGTCTGATCATACACTGATCACATTACTGATCATGCACTGATCACGTGCCTGATCATGCACTGATCACGTGGCTCATCATGCACTGATCACGAAGCTGATCATACACTGATCACGTGACTGTGCATGCACTGATCACGTGGCTGATCATGCACTGATCATGTGGCTGATCATGCACTGATCACATGGTTGATCATACACTGATCACGTGGCTGATCATGCACTGATCACGAAGCTGATCATACACTGATCACGTGACTGTGCATGCACTGATCACGTGGCTGATCATGCACTGATCACGTCCTGATCATGCACTGATCACGTGCCTGATCATACACTGATCACGTGACTGACATGCACTGATCACGTGGCTGATCATGCACTGATCACGTGCCTGATCATGCACTGATCACAAGCCTGATCATACACTGATCACGTGCCTGATCATGCACTGATCACGTGGCTGATCATGCACTGATCATGAAGCTGATCATACACTGATCACGTGGATGATCATGCACTGATCACGAAGCTGATCATACACTGATCACGTGACTGTCATGCACTGATCACGTGGCTGATCATGCACTGATCACTTTGCTATCATGCACTGATCACGTGACTGATCATGCACACTTCACGTGCCTGATCATGCACTGATCACGTGGCTGATCATGCACTGATCACGAAGCTGATCATACACTGATCACGTGACTGTGCATGCACTGATCACATAGCTGATCATGCACTGATCACATGGCTGATCATGCACTGATCACCTGGCTATCATTCACTGATCACGTGACTGATCATGCACTGATCACGTGCCTGATCATGCACTGATCACGTGGCTGATCATGCATTGATGGCGAAGCTGATCATACAGTCATCACGTGACCATGCATGCACTGATCACGTGGCTGATCATGCACTGATCACGTGCCTGATCATGCACTGATCACGTTTTGATCATGCACTGATCACGTGGCTGATCATGCACTGATCATGAGGCTGATCATGCACTGATCACGTGTCTGATCATACACTGATCACATTACTGATCATGCACTGATCACGTGCCTGATCATGCACTGATCACGTGGCTCATCATGCACTGATCACGAAGCTGATCATACACTGATCACGTGACTGTGCATGCACTGATCACGTGGCTGATCATGCACTGATCATGTGGCTGATCATGCACTGATCACGTGGTTGATCATACACTGATCACGTGGCTGATCATGCACTGATCACGAAGCTGATCATACACTGATCACGTGACTGTCATGCACTGATCACGTGGCTGATCATGCACTGATCACGTGCTGGATCATGCACTGATCACGTGCCTGATCGTGCACTGATCAGCTGACTGATCATGCACTGATCACGTGGCTGATCATGCACTGATCATGAAGCTGATCATGCACTGATCACGGGACTGTCATGCACTGATCACGTGGCTGATCATGCACTGATCACGTGGCTGATCATGCACTGATCACGAAGCTGATCATACACTGATCACGTGACTGTCATGCACTGATCACGTGGCTGATCATGCACTGATCACGTTGCTATCATACACTGATCACGTGACTGATCATGCACACTTCACGTGCCTGATCATGCACTGATCACGTGGCTGATCATGCACTGATCACGTGGCTGATCATGCACTGATCACGTGGCTGTCATGCACTGATCCTGAAGCTGATCATGCACTGATCACGTGGCTGATCATGCACTGATCACGTGCCTGATCATGCACTGATCACATGGCTGATCATGCACTGATCACGAAGCTGATCATACACTGATCACGTGACTCTGCATGCACTGATCACGTGGCTGATCATGCACTGATCACGTGGCTGATCATGCACTGATCACGTGGCTGATCATGCACTGATCACGTGGCTGATCATGCACTGATCACGTGACTGATCATGCACTGATCACGTGCCTGATCATGCACTGATCACGTGGCTGATCATGCACTGATCACGAAGCTGATCATACACTGATCACGTGACTGTCATGCACTGATCACGTGGATGATCATGCACTGATCACGTGGCTGATCATGCACTGATCACGTGGCTGATCATACACTGATCACGTGACTGTGCATGCACTGATCACATGGCTGATCATACACTGATCACGTGACTGATTATGCACTCTTCACTGGCGATCATGCACTGATCACGTGGCTCATCATGCATTGATCACCTGGGTAATCATGCACTGATCACATGGCTGATCCTCCACTGATCATGTGGCTGATCATACACTGATCATGAGGCTGTTCATGCACTCATCACGTGTCTGATCATACACTGATCATGTGGCTCATCATGCACTGATCACAAAGCTGTTCATACACTGATTACTTGACTGTGCATGCACTGATCACTTGGCTGATCTTGCACTGTTCATGTGGCTGTTCATTCACTGATCACGAGGCTCATCAGGCACTGATCACAAAGCTGTTCATACACTGATTACGTGACTGTGCATGCACTGATCACTTGGTTGATCTTGCACTGTTCATGTGGCTGATCATGCACTGATCACGTGGTTGATCATACACTGATCACGTGGTTGAACATGAACTAATCACGAAAGTGATCATACACTGATCACCTGACTGTGCATGCACTGATCACGTGGCTGATCATGCAATGACCTCGTGCCTGATCATGCACTGATCACGTGCCTGATCATACACTGATCACGAGACTGCACATGCACTGATCACGTGGCTGATCATGCACTGATCATGAAGCTGATCATACACTGATCACGGGACTGTGCATGCACTGACCACGTGGTTGATCATGCACTGATCACGTGGCTGAACATGCACTGATCACGAAGCTGATCATACACTGATCACGTGACTGTGCATGCACTAATCACGTGGCTGATCATGCACTGATAACTTTGCTATCGTACACTGATCACGTGACTGATCATGCACACTTGACGTGCCTGATCATGCACTGATCACTTGGCTGACCATGCACTGATCACTTGGGAGATAATGCACTGATCCCGTGGCTGTCCATGCACTGATCCCGAAGCTGATCTTACACTGATCACATGGCTGATCATACACTGATCCCGTGCCCGATCATGCACTGATCACATTGCTGATCATGCTCTGAACACGAAGCTGATCATACACTGGTCACGTGACTCTGCATGCACTGATCATGTGGCTGAACGTGCAATGATCACGTGGCTGATCATGCACTGATCACGTGGCTGATCATGCACTGATCTCGTGGCTGATCATGCAGTGATCACTTGGGAGATAATGCACTTATCAGGTGACTGATCATGCACTATTCACGTGCCTGATCATGCACTGATCACTTGGCTGACCATGCACTGATCACGAAGCTGATCATACACTGATCACGTGACTGTGCATGCACTGATCACGTGGATGAACAAACAATGATCACGTGGCTGATCATGCACTGATCACGAAGCTGATCATACACTGATCATGTGACTGTGCATGCACGGATCACATGGCTGATCATGCAATGATCACGTGGATGAGCATGTGCTGATAAACTGGCTATCATACACTGATCACGTGACTGATTATGCACTCTTCACGTGGCAGATCATGCACTGATCACGTGGCTCATCATGCATTGATCACCTGGGTAATCATGCACTGATCACATGGCTGATCCTCCACTGATCATGTGGCTGATCATACACTGATCATGAGGCTGTTCATGCACTCATCACGTGTCTGATCATACACTGATCATGTGGCTCATCATGCACTGATCACAAAGCTGTTCATACACTGATTACTTGACTGTGCATGCACTGATCACTTGGCTGATCTTGCACTGTTCATGTGGCTGTTCATTCACTGATCACGAGGCTCATCAGGCACTGATCACAAAGCTGTTCATACACTGATTACGTGACTGTGCATGCACTGATCACTTGGTTGATCTTGCACTGTTCATGTGGCTGATCATGCACTGATCACGTGGTTGATCATACACTGATCACGTGGCTGAACATGAACTAATCACGAAAGTGATCATACACTGATCACGTGACTGTGCATGCACTGATCACAAGGATGATCATGCACTGATCACGTGGCTGATCATGCACTGATCTCCTGCCTGATCATACACTGATCACGAGACTGCTTATGCACTGATCACGTGGCTGAACATGCACTGATCACGAAGCTGATCATACACTGATCATGTGACTGTGGATGCACTGATCACGTGGCTGAACATGCAATGATCGCGTGGCTGATCATGCACTGATTACGTGTCTGATCATGCACTGATCACGTGGGACATCATGCACTGATCACCTGGCTGATCATGCACTGATCACGTGCCTGATCATGCACTGATCACGTAGCTATCATGCACTAGTCACGTGATTATCATGCACAGATCGCGTGGCTGATCATACACTGATCACGTGAGTGATCATGCCCTGATCAAGAGCCTGACCATGCACTGATCCCGAGAGTGATCCTGCACTGATCAGGTGACTGATCATGCACTGATCACATGCCTGATCATGAACTGATCCCGTGTTGATCAAGCACTTATCACGTGACTGATCATGCACTCATCACCTGCCTGATCATGCACTGATTACGTGGCTGATCATGCACTTATCACGAAGCTGATCAAACACTGGTCACGTGGCTGATCATACACTGATAAAGTGCCTGATCATACACTGATCACGTGGCTGATCATGCACTGATCACGACGCTGATCATACACTGATCACATGACTGTGCATGCACTGATCACATGGCTGATTATGCACTGATCACGTGGCTGATCATGCACTGATAACCTGGCTGTCATGCACTGATCACGTGACTGATTATGCACTCTTCACGTGCCTGATCATGCACTGATCATGTGGCTGATCATGCACTTCTCATGAAGCTGATCATACACTGATCACGGGACCATGCATGCACTGATCACGTGGCTGATCATGCACTGAAAATGAAGCTGACCATACACTGACCACGAGACTGTGCATGCACTGATTATTTGTCTGATCATGCACTGATCCCATGCCTGATCATGCACTGATAACTTGACTGATCATACACTGTTCACGTGACTATCATGCACTGAGCACATGGCTGATCATACACTGATCACGTGCCTGATCATGTACTGATCACGTGGCTCATCAGGCACTGATCACGAAGCTGATCATACACTGATCACGTGACTGTCCATGCACTGATCACGTGGCTGATCATGCACTATTCACGTGGCTGATCATGCACTGATCACGTGGCTGATCACACACTGATCACGGGACTGTGCATACACTGATCACATGGCTGATCATGCACTGAACACGTGACTGATCATACACAGGTCACGTGGCTATCATGCACTAATCACGTGGCTGATCATACACTGATCACGTGCCTGATCATGCACTGATCACGTGACTGATCATGCACTGATCCCATGGCTGATCATGCACTGATCACGTGACTGATAATACACTGTTCACGTGACTGTGCATGCACTGATCACGTGACTGATCATGCACTGATCACATGACTGATCATACACTGATCACGTGGCTATCATGCAATGATCACGTGGCTGATCCTACACTGATCACATGGCTGATCATGCACTGATCACGTGGCTGATAATGCACTGATCACGAAGCTGATCATACACTGATCACGTGACTGTGCATACACTGATCACATGGCTGATCATGCACTGAACACGTGACTGATCATACAAAGGTCACGTGGCTATCCTGCACTGATCACGTGGCTGATCATGCACTGATCACGTGGCTGATCATGCACTGATCACGTGGCTGATCATGCACTGATCACGTGACTGATAATACACTGGTCACGTGACTGTTCATGCACTGATCACGTGACTGATCATGCACTGATCCCATGGCTGATCATGCACTGATCACATGACTGATCATACACTGGTCACGTGGCTATCATGCACTGATCAGGTGGCTGATCCTACACTGATCACGTGCCTGATCATGCACTGATCAGGTGGCTGATCATGCACTGATCACGAAGCTGATCATGCACTGATCACGTGACAGTGCATGTACTGATCACATAGCTGATCATGCACTGATCACGTGGCTGATCATGCACTGATAACCTGGCTATCATACACTGATCACGTGACTGATTATGCACTGATCACGTGACTGATCATGCACTGATCACGTGGCTGATCATGCACTGATCACGAAGTTGATCATACACTGATCATGGGACCATGCATGCACTGATCTTGTGGCTGATCATGCACTGATCACGTGCCTGAACATGCACTGTTCACGTTTCGGATCATGCACTGATCACGCGGCTGATCATACACTGATCACGTGGCTGATCATGCACTCATCACGTGTCTGATCATGCACTGATCACATTGCTGATAATGCACTGAACACGTGCTGATCATGCACTGATCACGTGGCTCATCATGCACTGATCACGTGGCTGATCATACACTGATCACGTGACTGTCATGCACTGATCACGTGTCTGATCATGCACTGATCACGTGGCTGATCATGCACTGATCACGTGCCTGATCATACACTGACCACGAGACTGCACATGCACTGATCACGTGGCTGATCATGCACTGATAACGTGGCTGATCATGCACTGATCACGTGGCTGATCATACACTGATCACGAGACTGATCATGCACTGATCACGTGGCTGATCATGCACTGATCATGAAGCTGATCATACACTGATCACGGGACTCTCATGCACTGACCACGTGGTTGATCATGCACTGATCACGTGGCTGAACATGCACTGATCACGAAGCTGATCATACACTGATCACGTGCTGATCATGCACTGATCACGTGGCTGATCATGCACTGATAACTTGCCTGATCATACACTGATCATGTGACTGATAATGCACTGATCACGTGCTGATCATGCACTGATCACTTGGCTGATCATGCACTGATCACGTGGCAGATAATGCACTGATCACGTGGCTGTCAATGCACTGATCCCGAAGCTGATCATACACTGATCACATGGCTGATCATACACTGATCACGTGCCCGATCATGCACTGATCACATTGCTGATCATGCTCTGAACACGAAGCTGATCATACACTGATCACGTGACTGATCATGCACTGATCATATGGCTGATCATGCACTGATCACGTGGCTGATCATGCATTGATCACGTGGCTGATCATGCACTGATCACTTGGGAGATAATGTACTGATCACGTGACTGATCATGCACTGATCACGTGCCTGATCATGCACTGATCACTTGGCTGATCATGCACTGATCACGTGGCTGATCATGCACTGATCACGTGGCTGATCATGCACTGATCACGTGGCTGATCATGCACTGATCACGTGGCTGATCATGCACTGATCACGTGCTGATCATGCACTGATCACGTGACTGATCATGCACTGATCACGTGGCTGATCATGCACTGATCATGTGGCTGATCATGCACTGATCACGTGGCTGATCATGCACTGATCACGTGGCTGATCATGCACTGATCACGTGGCTGATCATGCACTGATCACGTGGCTGATCATGCACTGATCACGTGGCTGATCATGCACTGATCACGTGCCTGATCATGCACTGATCACGTGGCTGATCATGCACTGATCACGTGGCTGATCATGCACTGATCACGTGGCTGATCATGCACTGATCACGAAGCTGATCATACACTGATCACGTGGACTGATCATGCACTGATCACGTGGCTGATCATGCACTGATCACGTGGCTGATCATGCACTGATCACGGCTGATCATGCACTGATCACGTGACTGATCATGCACTGATCACGTGGCTGATCATGCACTGATCACGTGGCTGATCATGCACTGATCACGTGGCTGATCATGCACTGATCACGTGGCTGATCATGCACTGATCACGTGGCTGATCATGCACTGATCACGAGGCTGATCATGCACTGATCACGTGGCTGATCATACACTGATCACGTGGCTGATCATGCACTGATCACGTGGCTGATCATGCACTGATCACTGGCTGATCATGCACTGATCACGTGGCTGATCATGCACTGATCACGTGGCTGATCATGCACTGATCACGTGGCTGATCATGCACTGATCACGTGGCTGATAATGCACTGATCACGTGGCTGATCATGCACTGATCACGTGGCTGATCATGCACTGATCACGTGGCTGATCATGCACTGATCACGTGGCTGATCATGCACTGATCACGTGACTGATCATGCACTGATCACGTGGCTGATCATGCACTGATCACGTGGCTGATCATGCACTGATCACGTGCTGATCATGCACTGATCACGTGACTGTCATGCACTGATCACGTGGCTGAGCATGCACTGATCACGTGGCTGATCATGCACTGATCACGTGCTGATCATGCACTGATCACGTGACTGATCATGCACTGATCACGTGGCTGATCATGCACTGATCACGTGGCTGAACATGCACTGATCACGTGGCTGATCATGCACTGATCACGTGACTGATCATGCACTGATCACGTGGCTGATCATGCACTGATCACGTGGCTGATCATGCACTGATCACGTGGCTGATCATGCACTGATCACGTGGCTGATCATGCACTGATCACGTGGCTGATCATGCACTGATCACGTGGCTGATCATGCACTGATCACGTGGCTGATCATGCACTGATCACGTGGCTGATCATGCACTGATCACGTGGCTGATCATGCACTGATCACGTGGCTGATCATGCACTGATCAAGTGGCTGATCATGCACTGATCACGTGACTGATCATGCACTGATCACGTGACTGATCATGCACTGATCACGTGGCTGATCATGCACTGATCACGTGACTGATCATGCACTGATCACGTGACTGATCATGCACTCATCACGTGCCTGATCATGCACTGATCACGTGGCTGATCATGCACTGATCACGTGGCTGATCATGCACTGATCACGTGGCTGATCATGCACTGATCACGTGCCTGATCATGCACTGATCACGTGGCTGATCATGCACTGATCACGAGGCTGATCATGCACTGATCACGTGACTGTGCATGCACTGATCACGTGGCTGATCATGCACTGATCACGTGGCTGATCATGCACTGATCACGTGCTGATCATGCACTGATCACGTGACTGATCATGCACTGATCACGTGCCTGATCATGCACTGATCACGTGGCTGATCATGCACTGATCACGAAGCTGATCATACACTGATCACGTGACTGTCATGCACTGATCACGTGGCTGATCATGCACTGATCACGTGGCTGATCATGCACTGATCACGTGACTGATCATGCACTGATCACGTGCCTGATCATGCACTGATCACGTGGCTGATCATGCACTGATCACGTGACTGATCATGCACTGATCACGTGGCTGTCATGCACTGATCACGTGGCTGATCATGCACTGATCACGTGGCTGATCATGCACTGATCACGTGACTGATCATGCACTGATCACATGGCTGATCATGCACTGATCACGTGATCATGCACTGATCACGTGACTGATCATGCACTGATCACGTGGCTGATCATGCACTGATCACGTGGCTGATCATGCACTGATCACGTGGCTGATCATGCACTGATCACGTGGCTGATCATGCACTGATCACGTGGCTGATCATGCACTGATCACGTGGCTGATCATGCACTGATCACGTGCCTGATCATGCACTGATCACGTGGCTGATCATGCACTGATCACGGCTGATCATGCACTGATCACGTGACTGATCATGCACTGATCACGTGGCTGATCATGCACTGATCACGTGGCTGATCATGCACTGATCACGTGCTGATCATGCACTGATCACGTGACTGATCATGCACTGATCACGTGGCTGATCATGCACTGATCACGTGGCTGATCATGCACTGATCACTGGCTGATCATGCACTGATCACGTGACTGATCATGCACTGATCACGTGGCTGATCATGCACTGATCACGTGGCTGATCATGCACTGATCACGTGGCTGATCATGCACTGATCACGTGGCTGATCATGCACTGATCACGTGGCTGATCATGCACTGATCACGTGGCTGATCATGCACTGATCACGTGGCTGATCATGCACTGATCACGTGGCTGATCATGCACTGATCACGTGGCTGATCATGCACTGATCACGTGGCTGATCATGCACTGATCACGTGGCTGATCATGCACTGATCACGTGGCTGATCATGCACTGATCACGTGGCTGATCATGCACTGATCACGAAGCTGATCATACACTGATCACGTGACTGTGCATGCACTGATCACGTGGCTGATCATGCACTGATCACGTGGCTGATCATGCACTGATCACGTGGCTGATCATACACTGATCACGTGGCTGATCATGCACTGATCACGTGGCTGATCATGCACTGATCACGTGACTGATCATGCACTGATCACGTGGCTGATCATGCACTGATCACGTGGCTGATCATGCACTGATCACGTGCCTGATCATGCACTGATCACGTGACTGATCATGCACTGATCACGTGGCTGATCATGCACTGATCACGAAGCTGATCATACACTGATCACGTGACTGTCATGCACTGATCACGTGGCTGATCATGCACTGATCACGTGGCTGATCATGCACTGATCACGTGGCTGATCATGCACTGATCACGTGGCTGATCATGCACTGATCACGTGGCTGATCATGCACTGATCACGTGCCTGATCATGCACTGATCACGTGGCTGATCATGCACTGATCACGTGGCTGATCATGCACTGATCACGTGGCTGATCATGCACTGATCACGTGACTGATCATGCACTGATCACGTGCCTGATCATGCACTGATCACGTGGCTGATCATGCACTGATCACGTGACTGATCATGCACTGATCACGTGCCTGATCATGCACTGATCACGTGCTGATCATGCACTGATCACGTGACTGATCATGCACTGATCACGTGCCTGATCATGCACTGATCACGTGGCTGATCATGCACTGATCACGTGCTGATCATGCACTGATCACGTGGCTGATCATGCACTGATCACGTGCCTGATCATGCACTGATCACGTGGCTGATCATGCACTGATCACGTGGCTGATCATACACTGATCACGTGACTGTCATGCACTGATCACGTGGCTGATCATGCACTGATCACGTGGCTGATCATGCACTGATCACGTGGCTGATCATGCACTGATCACGTGACTGATCATGCACTGATCACGTGGCTGATCATGCACTGATCACGTGGCTGATCATGCACTGATCACGTGCTGATCATACACTGATCACGGGACCATGCATGCACTGATCACGTGGCTGATCATGCACTGATCATGAAGCTGATCATACACTGATCACGTGACTGTGCATGCACTGATCACGTGGCTGATCATGCACTGATCACGTGGCTGATCATGCACTGATCACGTGACTGATCATGCACTGATCACGTGACTGTCATGCACTGATCACGTGGCTGATCATGCACTGATCACGTGCCTGATCATGCACTGATCACGTGGCTGATCATGCACTGATCACGTGCTGATCATGCACTGATCACGTGGCTGATCATGCACTGATCACGTGGCTGATCATGCACTGATCACGTGGCTGATCATGCACTGATCACGTGGCTGATCATACACTGATCACGTGGCTGATCATGCACTGATCACGTGGCTGATCATGCACTGATCACGTGACTGATCATGCACTGATCACGTGGCTGATCATGCACTGATCACGTGGCTGATCATGCACTGATCACGTGGCTGATCATGCACTGATCACGTGGCTGATCATGCACTGATCACGTGGCTGATCATGCACTGATCACGTGACTGATCATGCACTGATCACGTGACTGATCATGCACTGATCACGTGACTGATCATGCACTGATCACGTGGCTGATCATGCACTGATCACGTGGCTGATCATGCACTGATCACGTGGCTGATCATGCACTGATCACGTGGCTGATCATGCACTGATCACGTGGCTGATCATGCACTGATCACGAAGCTGATCATACACTGATCACGTGACTGTGCATGCACTGATCACATGGCTGATCATGCACTGATCACGTGGCTGATCATGCACTGATCACGTGCTATCATGCACTGATCACGTGGCTGATCATGCACTGATCACGTGGCTGATCATGCACTGATCACGTGGCTGATCATGCACTGATCACGTGGCTGATCATGCACTGATCACGTGGCTGATCATGCACTGATCACGTGACTGATCATGCACTGATCACGTGGCTGATCATGCACTGATCACGTGACTGATCATGCACTGATCACGTGGCTATCATGCACTGATCACGTGGCTGATCATGCACTGATCACGTGGCTGATCATGCACTGATCACGTGGCTGATCATGCACTGATCACGAAGCTGATCATACACTGATCACGTGACTGTGCATGCACTGATCACGTGGCTGATCATGCACTGATCACGTGGCTGATCATGCACTGATCACGTGGCTGATCATACACTGATCACGTGACTGATCATGCACTGATCACGTGACTGATCATGCACTGATCACGTGGCTGATCATGCACTGATCACGTGGCTGATCATGCACTGATCACGGGACCATCATGCACTGATCACGTGGCTGATCATGCACTGATCACGTGACTGATCATGCACTGATCACGTGGCTGATCATGCACTGATCACGAAGCTGATCATACACTGATCACGTGACTGTCATGCACTGATCACGTGGCTGATCATGCACTGATCACGTGGCTGATCATGCACTGATCACGAAGCTGATCATACACTGATCACGTGACTGTGCATGCACTGATCACGTGGCTGATCATGCACTGATCACTTTGCTATCATACACTGATCACGTGACTGATCATGCACACTTCACGTGCCTGATCATGCACTGATCACGTGGCTGATCATGCACTGATCACGTGGCTGATCATGCACTGATCACGTGGCTGTCATGCACTGATCACGAAGCTGATCATACACTGATCACATGGCTGATCATACACTGATCACGTGCCTGATCATGCACTGATCACATTGCTGATCATGCACTGATCACGAAGCTGATCATACACTGATCACGTGACTCTGCATGCACTGATCACGTGGCTGATCATGCACTGATCACGTGGCTGATCATGCACTGATCACGTGGCTGATCATGCACTGATCACGTGGGAGATCATGCACTGATCACGTGACTGATCATGCACTGATCACGTGCCTGATCATGCACTGATCACGTGGCTGATCATGCACTGATCACGAAGCTGATCATACACTGATCACGTGACTGTCATGCACTGATCACGTGGCTGATCATGCACTGATCACGTGGCTGATCATGCACTGATCACAAAGCTGATCATACACTGATCACGTGACTGTCATGCACTGATCACATGGCTGATCATGCACTGATCACGTGGCTGATCATGCACTGATCACTGGCTATCATACACTGATCACGTGACTGATCATGCACTGATCACGTGGCTGATCATGCACTGACACGTGGCTGATCATGCACTGATCACGTGGCTGATCATGCACTGATCACGTGGCTGATCATGCACTGATCACGTGGCTGATCATGCACTGATCACGTGGCTGATCATGCACTGATCACGAAGCTGATCATACACTGATCACGTGACTGTCATGCACTGATCACGTGGCTGATCATGCACTGATCACGTGGCTGATCATGCACTGATCACGTGGCTGATCATGCACTGATCACGAAGCTGATCATACACTGATCACGTGACTGTCATGCACTGATCACGTGGCTGATCATGCACTGATCATGTGGCTGATCATGCACTGATCACGTGGCTGATCATACACTGATCACGTGGCTGATCATGCACTGATCACGAAAGTGATCATACACTGATCACGTGACTGTCATGCACTGATCACGTGGCTGATCATGCACTGATCACGTGCCTGATCATGCACTGATCACGTGCCTGATCATACACTGATCACGAGACTGCACATGCACTGATCACGTGGCTGATCATGCACTGATCATGAAGCTGATCATACACTGATCACGGGACTGTGCATGCACTGACCACGTGGTTGATCATGCACTGATCACGTGGCTGAACATGCACTGATCACGAAGCTGATCATACACTGATCACGTGACTGTCATGCACTAATCACGTGGCTGATCATGCACTGATAACTTTGCTATCGTACACTGATCACGTGACTGATCATGCACACTCGTGCCTGATCATGCACTGATCACTTGGCTGACCATGCACTGATCACTTGGGAGATAATGCACTGATCACGTGGCTGTCCATGCACTGATCACGAAGCTGATCATGCACTGATCATGTGGCTGATCATGCACTGATCACGTGCCTGATCATGCACTGATCACATTGCTGATCATGCACTGATCACGAAGCTGATCATACACTGATCACGTGACTCTGCATGCACTGATCACGTGGCTGATCATGCACTGATCACGTGGCTGATCATGCACTGATCACGTGGCTGATCATGCACTGATCACGTGGCTGATCATGCACTGATCACGTGGCTGATCATGCACTGATCACGTGACTGATCATGCACTGATCACATGCCTGATCATGCACTGATCACGTGGCTGATCATGCACTGATCACGAAGCTGATCATACACTGATCACGTGACTGTCATGCACTGATCACGTGGATGAACATGCACTGATCACGTGGCTGATCATGCACTGATCACGAAGCTGATCATACACTGATCACGTGACTGTGCATGCACTGATCACATGGCTGATCATGCACTGATCACGTGGATGATCATGCACTGATCACTGGCTATCATACACTGATCACGTGACTGATCATGCACTGATCACGTGGCTGATCATGCACTGATCACGTGGCTGATCATGCACTGATCACGTGGCTGATCATGCACTGATCACGTGGCTGATCATGCACTGATAACCTGGCTGATCATGCACTGATCACGTGGCTGATCATGCACTGATCACGTGGCTGATCATGCACTGATCACGTGGCTGATCATGCACTGATCACGAAGCTGATCATACACTGATCACGTGACTGTCATGCACTGATCACGTGGCTGATCATGCACTGATCACGTGGCTGATCATGCACTGATCACGTGGCTGATCATGCACTGATCACGAAGCTGATCATACACTGATCACGTGACTGTGCATGCACTGATCACGTGGCTGATCATGCACTGATCATGTGGCTGATCATGCACTGATCACGTGGCTGATCATACACTGATCACGTGGCTGATCATGAACTGATCACGAAGTGATCATACACTGATCACGTGACTGTGCATGCACTGATCACGTGGCTGATCATGCACTGATCACGTGGCTGATCATGCACTGATCACGTGCCTGATCATACACTGATCACGTGACTGACATGCACTGATCACGTGGCTGATCATGCACTGATCACGAAGCTGATCATACACTGATCACGGGACTGTGCATGCACTGATCACGTGGCTGATCATGCACTGATCACGTGGCTGATCATGCACTGATCACGAAGCTGATCATACACTGATCACGTGACTGTCATGCACTGATCACGTGGCTGATCATGCACTGATCACGTTGCTGATCATACACTGATCACGTGACTGATCATGCACTCTTCACGTGCCTGATCATGCACTGATCACGTGGCTGACCATGCACTGATCACTTGGGAGATAATGCACTGATCACGTGGCTGTCCATGCACTGATCACGAAGCTGATCATACACTGATCACATGGCTGATCATACACTGATCCCGTGCCCGATCATGCACTGATCACATTGCTGATCATGCTCTGAACACGAAGCTGATCATACACTGGTCACGTGACTCTGCATGCACTGATCATGTGGCTGATCGTGCAATGATCACGTGGCTGATCATGCACTGATCACGTGGCTGATCATGCACTGATCTCGTGGCTGATCATGCAGTGATCACTTGGGAGATAATGCACTTATCAGGTGACTGATCATGCACTATTCACGTGCCTGATCATACACTGATCACGTGACTGTGCATGCACTGATCACGTGGATGAACAAACAATGATCACGTGGCTGATCATGCACTGATCACGAAGCTGATCATACACTGATCACGTGACTGTGCATGCACGGATCACATGGCTGATCATGCAATGATCACGTGGATGAGCATGTGCTGATAAACTGGCTATCATACACTGATCACGTGACTGATTATGCACTCTTCACGTGGCAGATCATGCACTGATCACGTGGCTCATCATGCATTGATCACCTGGGTGATCATGCACTGATCACATGGCTGATCCTCCACTGATCATGTGGCTGATCATACACTGATCATGAGGCTGTTCATGCACTCATCACGTGTCTGATCATACACTGATCATGTGGCTCATCATGCACTGATCACAAAGCTGTTCATACACTGATTACTTGACTGTGCATGCACTGATCACGTGGCTGATCATGCACTGATCATGTGGCTGATCATGCACTGATCACGAGGCTCATCATGCACTGATCACGAAGCTGTTCATACACTGATTACGTGACTGTGCATGCACTGATCACGTGGTTGATCTTGCACTGTTCATGTGGCTGATCATGCACTGATCACGTGGTTGATCGTACACTGATCACGTGGCTGAACATGAACTAATCACGAAAGTGATCATACACTGATCACGTGACTGTGCATGCACTGATCACAAGGATGATCATGCACTGATCACGTGGCTGATCATGCACTGATCTCCTGCCTGATCATACACTGATCACGAGACTGCATATGCACTGATCACGTGGCTGAACATGCACTGATCACGAAGCTGATCATACACTGATCATGTGACTGTGGATGCACTGATCAGGTGGCTGAACATGCAATGATCACGTGGCTGATCATGCACTGATTACGTGTCTGATCATGCACTGATCACGTGGGACATCATGCACTGATCACCTGGCTGATCATGCACTGATCACGTGCCTGATCATGCACTGATCACGTAGCTATCATGCACTAGTCACGTGATTATCATGCACAGATCACGTGGCTGATCGTACACTGATCACGTGAGTGATCATGCCCTGATCAAGAGCCTGACCATGCACTGATCCCGTGAGTGATCCTGCACTGATCAGGTGACTGATCATGCACTGATCACATGCCTGATCATGAACTGATCCCGTGCTGATCAAGCACTTATCACGTGACTGATCATGCACTCATCACCTGCCTGATCATGCACTGATTACGTGGCTGATCATGCACTGATGACGAAGCTGATCAAACACTGGT
Source organism: Bos javanicus (assembly GCF_032452875.1). Taxonomy (NCBI): domain Eukaryota; kingdom Metazoa; phylum Chordata; class Mammalia; order Artiodactyla; family Bovidae; genus Bos; species Bos javanicus. The sequence continues at coordinate 111,731 of NW_026893613.1, forward strand.
CACGTGGCTGATCATACACTGATAAAGTGCCTGATCATACACTGATCACGTGGCTGATCATGCACTGATCACGACGCTGATCATACACTGATCACATGACTGTGCATGCACTGATCACATGGCTGATTATGCACTGATCACGTGGCCGATCATGCAATGATAACCTGGCTGTCATGCACTGATCACGTGACTGATTATGCACTCTTCACGTGCCTGATCATGCACTGATCATGTGGCTGATCATGCACTTATCATGAAGCTGATCATACACTGATCACGGGACCATGCATGCACTGATCACGTGGCTGATCATGCACTGAAAATGAAGCTGACCATACACTGACCACGAGACTGTGCATTCACTGATTATTTGTCTGATCATGCACTGATCCCATGCCTGATCATGCACTGATAACTTGACTGATCATACACTGTTCACGTGACTATCATGCACTGAGCACATGGCTGATCATACACTGATCACGTGCCTGATCATGCACTGATCACGTGGCTCTTCATGCACTGATCACGAAGCTGATCATACACTGATCACGTGACTGTCCATGCACTGATCACGTGGCTGATCATGCACTATTCACGTGGCTGATCATGCACTGATCACGTGGCTGATCATGCACTGATCACGGGACTGTCATGCACTGATCACATGGCTGATCATGCACTGATCACGTGACTGATCATGCACTGATCACGTGGCTATCATGCACTGATCACGTGGCTGATCATGCACTGATCACGTGCCTGATCATGCACTGATCACGTGACTGATCATGCACTGATCACGTGGCTGATCATGCACTGATCACGTGACTGATCATACAGTGATCACGTGACTGAGCATGCACTGATCACGTGGCTGATCATGCACTGATCACGTGACTGATCATGCACTGATCACGTGGCTATCATGCACTGATCACGTGGCTGATCATGCACTGATCACGTGGCTGATCATGCACTGATCACGTGGCTGATCATGCACTGATCACGAAGCTGATCATACACTGATCACGTGACTGTCATGCACTGATCACATGGCTGATCATGCACTGATCACGTGACTGATCATGCACTGATCACGTGGCTATCATGCACTGATCACGTGGCTGATCATGCACTGATCACGTGGCTGATCATGCACTGATCACGTGGCTGATCATGCACTGATCACGTGGCTGATCATACACTGATCACGTGACTGTGCATGCACTGATCACGTGACTGATCATGCACTGATCACGTGGCTGATCATGCACTGATCACGTGACTGATCATGCACTGATCACGTGGCTGATCATGCACTGATCACGTGGCTGATCATGCACTGATCACGTGCCTGATCATGCACTGATCACGTGGCTGATCATGCACTGATCACGAAGCTGATCATACACTGATCACGTGACTGTGCATGTACTGATCACATAGCTGATCATGCACTGATCACATGGCTGATCATGCGCTGATAACCTGGCTATCATACACTGATCACGTGACTGATTATGCACTCTTCACGTGACTGATCATGCACTGATCATGTGGCTGATCATGCACTGAAGACGAAGCTGATCATACACTGATCATGGGACCATGCATGCACTGATCATGTGGCTGATCATGCACTGATCACGTGCCTGATCATGCACTGATCACGTTGCTGACCATGCACTGATCACGCGGCTGATCATACACTGATCATGAGGCTGCTCATGCACTCATCACGTGTCTGATCATACACTGATCACATTACTGATAATGCACTGAACACGTGCCTGATCATGCACTGATCACGTGGCTCATCATGCACTGATCACGAAGCTGATCATACACTGATCACGTGACTGTGCATGCACTGATCACGTAGCTGATCATGCACTGATCACGTGGTGATCATGCACTGATCACGTGGCTGATCATACACTGATCACGTGGCTGATCATGCACTGATCACGTGGCTGATCATGCACTGATCACGTGCCTGATCATGCACTGATCACGTGCCTGATCATACACTGATCACGTGACTGACATGCACTGATCACGTGGCTGATCATGCACTGATCATGAAGCTGATCATACACTGATCACGGGACTGTGCATGCACTGATCACGTGGCTGATCATGCACTGATCACGTGGCTGATCATGCACTGATCACGAAGCTGATCATGCACTGATCACGTGACTGTCATGCACTGATCACGTGGCTGATCATGCACTGATCACGTTGCTTTCATACACTGATCACTTGACTGATCATGCACACATCACGTGCCTGATCATGCACTGATCACGTGGCTGATCATGCACTGATCACGTGAGAGATCATGCACTGATCACGTGGCTGATCATGCACTGATCACGAAGCTGATCATGCACTGATCACGTGGCTGATCATGCACTGATCACGTGCCTGATCATGCACTGATCACGTTGCTGATCATGCACTGATCACGAAGCTGATCATACACTGATCACGTGACTCTGCATGCACTGATCACGTGGCTGATCATGCACTGATCACGTGGCTGATCATGCACTGATCACGTGGCTGATCATGCACTGATCACGTGGCTGATCATGCACTGATCACGTGACTGATCATGCACTGATCACGTGCCTGATCATGCACTGATCACGTGGCTGATCATGCACTGATCACGAAGCTGATCATACACTGATCACGTGACTGTCATGCACTGATCACGAGGCTGATCATGCACTGATCACGTGGCTGATCATGCACTGATCACGAAGCTGATCATACACTGATCACGTGACTGTCATGCACTGATCACGTGGCTGATCATGCACTGATCACGTGGCTGATCATGCACTGATCACGAAGCTGATCATACACTGATCACGTGACTGTGCATGCACTGATCACGTGGCTGATCGTGCACTGATCACGTGGCTGATCATGCACTGATCACGTGGCTGATCATGCACTGATCACGTGACTGATCATGCACTGATCACGTGGCTGATCATGCACTGATCACGTGGCTGATCATGCACTGATCACGTGACTGATCATGCACTGATCACGTGACTGATCATGCACTGATCACGTGGCTGATCATGCACTGATCACGTGGCTGATCATGCACTGATCACGTGACTGATCATGCACTGATCACGTGGCTGATCATGCACTGATCACGTGGCTGATCATGCACTGATCACGTGGCTGATCATGCACTGATCACGGCTGATCATACACTGATCACGTGACTGTCATGCACTGATCACGTGGCTGATCATGCACTGATCACGTGGCTGATCATGCACTGATCACGTGGCTGATCATGCACTGATCACGTGCTGATCATGCACTGATCACGTGACTGATCATACACTGATCACGTGGCTGATCATGCACTGATCACGTGGCTGATCATGCACTGATCACGTGGCTCATCATGCACTGATCACAAGCCTGATCATACACTGATTACGTGACTGTGCATGCACTGATCACTTGGCTGATCTTGCACTGATCACGTGACTGATCATGCACTGATCACGTGGCTGATCATGCACTGATCACGTGGCTGATCATGCACTGATCACGAAGCTGATCATGCACTGATCACGTGACTGTCATGCACTGATCACGTGGCTGATCATGCACTGATCACGTGGCTGATCATGCACTGATCACGAAGCTGATCATGCACTGATCACGTGACTGTCATGCACTGATCACGTGGCTGATCATGCACTGATCACGTGGCTGATCATGCACTGATCACGTGGCTGATCATGCACTGATCACGTGACTGATCATGCACTGATCACGTGGCTGATCATGCACTGATCACGTGGCTGATCATGCACTGATCACGTGACTGATCATGCACTGATCACGTGGCTGATCATGCACTGATCACGTGGCTGATCATGCACTGATCACGTGGCTGATCATGCACTGATCACGTGACTGATCATGCACTGATCACGTGGCTGATCATGCACTGATCACGTGGCTGATCATGCACTGATCACGTGGCTGATCATGCACTGATCACGAAGCTGATCATGCACTGATCACGTGACTGTCATGCACTGATCACGTGGCTGATCATGCACTGATCACGTGGCTGATCATGCACTGATCACGTGGCTGATCATGCACTGATCACGAAGCTGATCATACACTGATCACGTGACTGTCATGCACTGATCACGTGGCTGATCATGCACTGATCACGTGGCTGATCATGCACTGATCACGTGACTGATCATGCACTGATCACATGCCTGATCATGCACTGATCACGTGGCTGATCATGCACTGATCAGTGGCTGATCATGCACTGATCACGTGACTGATCATGCACTGATCACGTGGCTGATCATGCACTGATCACGTGGCTGATCATGCACTGATCACGAAGCTGATCATGCACTGATCACGTGACTGTCATGCACTGATCACGTGGCTGATCATGCACTGATCACGTGGCTGATCATGCACTGATCACGTGCTGATCATGCACTGATCACGTGACTGTCATGCACTGATCACGTGCCTGATCATGCACTGATCACGTGGCTGATCATGCACTGATCACGAAGCTGATCATACACTGATCACGTGGCTGATCATGCACTGATCACGTGCCTGATCATGCACTGATCACGTGGCTGATCATGCACTGATCACGTGGCTGATCATACACTGATCACGTGACTGATCATGCACTGATCACGTGGCTGATCATGCACTGATCACGTGGCTGATCATGCACTGATCATGAAGCTGATCATACACTGATCACGTACTGTCATGCACTGATCACGTGGCTGATCATGCACTGATCACGTGGCTGATCATGCACTGATCACGAAGCTGATCATGCACTGATCACGTGACTGTCATGCACTGATCACGTGGCTGATCATGCACTGATCACTTGGCTGATCATGCACTGATCACGTGACTGATCATGCACTGATCACGTGCCTGATCATGCACTGATCACGTGGCTGATCATGCACTGATCACGTGGCTGATCATGCACTGATCACGTGGCTGATCATGCACTGATCACGTGCTGATCATGCACTGATCACGTGGCTGATCATGCACTGATCACGTGCCTGATCATACACTGATCACGTGACTGATCATGCACTGATCACGTGGCTGATCATGCACTGATCACGAAGCTGATCATACACTGATCACGTGACTGTCATGCACTGATCACGTGGCTGATCATGCACTGATCACGTGGCTGATCATGCACTGATCACGTGGCTGATCATGCACTGATCACGTGGGACATCATGCACTGATCACGTGGCTGATCATGCACTGATCACGTGCCTGATCATGCACTGATCACGTGCTGATCATGCACTGATCACGTGACTGATCATGCACTGATCACGTGGCTGATCATACACTGATCACGTGACTGATCATGCACTGATCACGTGCCTGATCATGCACTGATCACGTGACTGATCATGCACTGATCACGTGACTGATCATGCACTGATCACGTGGCTGATCATGCACTGATCACGTGGCTGATCATGCACTGATCACGTGACTGATCATGCACTGATCACGTGCCTGATCATGCACTGATCACGTGGCTGATCATGCACTGATCACGAAGCTGATCATGCACTGATCACGTGACTGTCATGCACTGATCACGTGGCTGATCATGCACTGATCACGTGGCTGATCATGCACTGATCACGTGGCTGATCATGCACTGATCACGTGGCTGATCATGCACTGATCACGTGACTGATCATGCACTGATCACGTGGCTGATCATGCACTGATCACGTGGCTGATCATGCACTGATCACGTGACTGATCATGCACTGATCACGTGGCTGATCATGCACTGATCACGTGGCTGATCATGCACTGATCACGTGGCTGATCATGCACTGATCACGTGGCTGATCATGCACTGATCACGTGCCTGATCATGCACTGATCACGTGGCTGATCATGCACTGATCACGAAGCTGATCATACACTGATCTCGTGACTGTGCATGCACTGACCACGTGGTTGATCATGCACTGATCACGTGGCTGAACATGCACTGATCACGAAGCTGATCATACACTGATCACGTGACTGTGCATGCACTAATCACGTGGCTGATCATGCACTGATAACTTTGCTATCGTACACTGATCACGTGACTGATCATGCACACTTGACGTGCCTGATCATGCACTGATCACTTGGCTGACCATGCACTGATCACTTGGGAGATAATGCACTGATCCCGTGGCTGTCCATGCACTGATCCCGAAGCTGATCTTACACTGATCACATGGCTGATCATACACTGATCCCGTGCCCGATCATGCACTGATCACATTGCTGATCATGCTCTGAACACGAAGCTGATCATACACTGGTCACGTGACTCTGCATGCACTGATCATGTGGCTGAACGTGCAATGAACACGTGGCTGATCATGCAGTGATCACGTGGCTGATCATGCAGATATCACTTGGGAGATAATGCACTTATCAGGTGACTGATCATGCACTATTCACGTGCCTGATCATGCACTGATCACTTGGCTGACCATGCACTGATCACGAAGCTGATCATACACTGATCTCGAGACTGTGCATGCACTGATCACGTGGATGGACAAACAATGATCACGTGGCTGATCATGCACTGATCACAAAGCTGATCATACACTGATCACGTGACTGTGCATGCACTGATCACATGGCTGATCATGCAGTGATCACGTGGATGAGCATGTGCTGATAAACTGGCTATCATACACTGATCACGTGACTGATTATGCACTCTTCACTTGGCAGATCATGCACTGTACTCGTGGCTCATCATGCATTGATCACCTGGGTGATCATGCACTGATCACATGGCTGATCCTCCACTGATCATGTGGCTGATAATACACTGATCACGAGGCTCATCATGCACTGATCACGAAGCTGTTCATACACTGATTACTTGACTATGCATGCACTGATCACTTGGCTGATCTTGCACTGTTCATGTGGCTGATCATGCACTGATCACGAGGCTCATCATGCAGTGATCACGAAGCTGTTCATACACTGATTACGTGACTGTGCATGCACTGATCACTTGGTTGATCTTGCACTGTTCATGTGGCTGATCATGCACTGATCACGTGGTTGATCATACACTGATCACGTGGTTGAACATGAACTAATCACGAAAGTGATCATACACTGATCACCTGACTGTGCATGCACTGATCACGTGGCTGATCATGCAATGACCTCGTGCCTGATCATGCACTGATCACGTGCCTGATCATACACTGATCACGAGACTGCACATGCACTGATCACGTGGCTGATCATGCACTGATCATGAAGCTGATCATACACTGATCACGGGACTGTGCATGCACTGACCACGTGGTTGATCATGCACTGATCACGTGGCTGAACATGCACTGATCACGAAGCTGATCATACACTGATCACGTGACTGTGCATGCACTAATCACGTGGCTGATCATGCACTGATAACTTTGCTATCGTACACTGATCACGTGACTGATCATGCACACTTGACGTGCCTGATCATGCACTGATCACTTGGCTGACCATGCACTGATCACTTGGGAGATAATGCACTGATCCCGTGGCTGTCCATGCACTGATCCCGAAGCTGATCTTACACTGATCACATGGCTGATCATACACTGATCCCGTGCCCGATCATGCACTGATCACATTGCTGATCATGCTCTGAACACGAAGCTGATCATACACTGGTCACGTGACTCTGCATGCACTGATCATGTGGCTGAACGTGCAATGATCACGTGGCTGATCATGCACTGATCACGTGGCTGATCATGCACTGATCTCGTGGCTGATCATGCAGTGATCACTTGGGAGATAATGCACTTATCAGGTGACTGATCATGCACTATTCACGTGCCTGATCATGCACTGATCACTTGGCTGACCATGCACTGATCACGAAGCTGATCATACACTGATCACGTGACTGTGCATGCACTGATCACGTGGATGAACAAACAATGATCACGTGGCTGATCATGCACTGATCACGAAGCTGATCATACACTGATCATGTGACTGTGCATGCACGGATCACATGGCTGATCATGCAATGATCACGTGGATGAGCATGTGCTGATAAACTGGCTATCATACACTGATCACGTGACTGATTATGCACTCTTCACGTGGCAGATCATGCACTGATCACGTGGCTCATCATGCATTGATCACCTGGGTAATCATGCACTGATCACATGGCTGATCCTCCACTGATCATGTGGCTGATCATACACTGATCATGAGGCTGTTCATGCACTCATCACGTGTCTGATCATACACTGATCATGTGGCTCATCATGCACTGATCACAAAGCTGTTCATACACTGATTACTTGACTGTGCATGCACTGATCACTTGGCTGATCTTGCACTGTTCATGTGGCTGTTCATTCACTGATCACGAGGCTCATCAGGTCACTGATCACAAAGCTGTTCATACACTGATTACGTGACTGTGCATGCACTGATCACTTGGTTGATCTTGCACTGTTCATGTGGCTGATCATGCACTGATCACGTGGTTGATCATACACTGATCACGTGGCTGAGATCATACACTGATCACCTGACTGTGCATGCACTGATCACCTGGCTGATCATGCAATAACCTCGTGCCTGATCATGCACTGATCACGTGCCTGATCATACACTGATCACGAGACTGCACATGCACTGATCACGTGGCTGATCATGCACTGATCATGAAGCTGATCATACACTGATCACGGGACTGTGCATGCACTGACCACGTGGTTGATCATGCACTGATCACGTGGCTGAACATGCACTGATCACGAAGCTGATCATACACTGATCACGTGACTGTGCATGCACTAATCACGTGGCTGATCATGCACTGATAACTTTGCTATCGTACACTGATCACGTGACTGATCATGCACACTTGACGTGCCTGATCATGCACTGATCACTTGGCTGACCATGCACTGATCACTTGGGAGATAATGCACTGATCCCGTGGCTGTCCATGCACTGATCCCGAAGCTGATCTTACACTGATCACATGGCTGATCATACACTGATCCCGTGCCCGATCATGCACTGATCACATTGCTGATCATGCTCTGAACACGAAGCTGATCATACACTGGTCACGTGACTCTGCATGCACTGATCATGTGGCTGAACGTGCAATGATCACGTGGCTGATCATGCACTGATCACGTGGCTGATCATGCACTGATCTCGTGGCTGATCATGCAGTGATCACTTGGGAGATAATGCACTTATCAGGTGACTGATCATGCACTATTCACGTGCCTGATCATGCACTGATCACTTGGCTGACCATGCACTGATCACGAAGCTGATCATACACTGATCACGTGACTGTGCATGCACTGATCACGTGGATGAACAAACAATGATCACGTGGCTGATCATGCACTGATCACGAAGCTGATCATACACTGATCATGTGACTGTGCATGCACGGATCACATGGCTGATCATGCAATGATCACGTGGATGAGCATGTGCTGATAAACTGGCTATCATACACTGATCACGTGACTGATTATGCACTCTTCACGTGGCAGATCATGCACTGATCACGTGGCTCATCATGCATTGATCACCTGGGTAATCATGCACTGATCACATGGCTGATCCTCCACTGATCATGTGGCTGATCATACACTGATCATGAGGCTGTTCATGCACTCATCACGTGTCTGATCATACACTGATCATGTGGCTCATCATGCACTGATCACAAAGCTGTTCATACACTGATTACTTGACTGTGCATGCACTGATCACTTGGCTGATCTTGCACTGTTCATGTGGCTGTTCATTCACTGATCACGAGGCTCATCAGGCACTGATCACAAAGCTGTTCATACACTGATTACGTGACTGTGCATGCACTGATCACTTGGTTGATCTTGCACTGTTCATGTGGCTGATCATGCACTGATCACGTGGTTGATCATACACTGATCACGTGGCTGAACATGAACTAATCACGAAAGTGATCATACACTGATCACGTGACTGTGCATGCACTGATCACAAGGATGATCATGCACTGATCACGTGGCTGATCATGCACTGATCTCCTGCCTGATCATACACTGATCACGAGACTGCTTATGCACTGATCACGTGGCTGAACATGCACTGATCACGAAGCTGATCATACACTGATCATGTGACTGTGGATGCACTGATCACGTGGCTGAACATGCAATGATCACGTGGCTGATCATGCACTGATTACGTGTCTGATCATGCACTGATCACGTGGGACATCATGCACTGATCACCTGGCTGATCATGCACTGATCACGTGCCTGATCATGCACTGATCACGTAGCTATCATGCACTAGTCACGTGATTATCATGCACAGATCACGTGGCTGATCGTACACTGATCACGTGAGTGATCATGCCCTGATCAAGAGCCTGACCATGCACTGATCCCGAGAGTGATCCTGCACTGATCAGGTGACTGATCATGCACTGATCACATGCCTGATCATGAACTGATCCCGTGTTGATCAAGCACTTATCACGTGACTGATCATGCACTCATCACCTGCCTGATCATGCACTGATTACGTGGCTGATCATGCACTTATGACGAAGCTGATCAAACACTGGTCACGTGGCTGATCATACACTGATAAAGTGCCTGATCATACACTGATCACGTGGCTGATCATGCACTGATCACGACGCTGATCATACACTGATCACATGACTGTGCATGCACTGATCACATGGCTGATTATGCACTGATCACGTGGCTGATCATGCACTGATAACCTGGCTGTCATGCACTGATCACGTGACTGATTATGCACTCTTCACGTGCCTGATCATGCACTGATCATGTGGCTGATCATGCACTTATCATGAAGCTGATCATACACTGATCACGGGACCATGCATGCACTGATCACGTGGCTGATCATGCACTGAAAATGAAGCTGACCATACACTGACCACGAGACTGTGCATGCACTGATTATTTGTCTGATCATGCACTGATCCCATGCCTGATCATGCACTGATAACTTGACTGATCATACACTGTTCACATGACTATCATGCACTGAGCACATGGCTGATCATACACTGATCACGTGCCTGATAATGTACTGATCACGTGGCTGATCAGGCACTGATCACGAAGCTGATCATACACTGATCACGTGACTGTCCATGCACTGATCACATGGCTGATCATGCACTATTCACGTGGCTGATCATGCACTGATCACGTGGCTGATCACACACTGATCACGGGACTGTGCATACACTGATCACATGGCTGATCATGCACTGAACACGTGACTGATCATACACAGGTCACGTGGCTATCATGCACTAATCACGTGGCTGATCATACACTGATCACGTGCCTGATCATGCACTGATCACGTGACTGATCATGCACTGATCCCATGGCTGATCATGCACTGATCACGTGACTGATAATACACTGTTCACGTGACTGTGCATGCACTGATCACGTGACTGATCATGCACTGATCACATGACTGATCATACACTGGTCACGTGGCTATCATGCAATGATCACGTGGCTGATCCTACACTGATCACAGGGCTGATCATGCACTGATCACGTGGCTGATAATGCACTGATCACGAAGCTGATCATACACTGATCACGTGACTGTGCATACACTGATCACATGGCTGATCATGCACTGAACACGTGACTGATCATACAAAGGTCACGTGGCTATCCTGCACTGAGCACGTGGCTGATCGTACACTGATCACGTGGCTGATCATGCACTGATCCCGTGGCTGATCATGCACTGATCACGTGACTGATAATACACTGGTCACGTGACTGTGAATGCACTGATCACGTGACTGATCATGCACTGATCCCATGGCTGATCATGCACTGATCACATGACTGATCATACACTGGTCACGTGGCTATCATGCACTGATCAGGTGGCTGATCCTACATTGATCACGTGCCTGATCATGCACTGATCAGGTGACTGATCATGCACTGATCACGAAGCTGATCATACACTGATCACGTGACAGTGCATGTACTGATCACATAGCTGATCATGCACTGATCACATGGCTGATCATGTGCTGATAACCTGGCTATCATACACTGATCACATGACTGATTATGCACTCTTCACGTGACTGATCATGCACTGATCATGTGGCTGATCATGCACTGAAGACGAAGTTGATCATACACTGATCATGGGACCATGCATGCACTGATCTTGTGGCTGATCATGCACTGATCACGTGCCTGAACATGCACTATTCACGTTTCGGATCATGCACTGATCACGCGGCTGATCATACACTGATCATGAGGCTGCTCATGCACTCATCACGTGTCTGATCATACACTGATCACATTACTGATAATGCACTGAACACGTGCCTGATCATGCACTGCTCACGTGGCTCATCATGCACTGATCACGAAGCTGATCATACACTGATCACGTGACTGTGCATGCACTGATCACGTATCTGATCATGCACTGACCACGTCCGTGATCATGCACTGATCACGTGCCTGATCATACACTGACCACGAGACTGCACATGCACTGATCATGTGGCTGAATATGCACTGATAACGTGCCTGATCATGCACTGATCACAAGCCTGATCATACACTGATCACGAGACTGCACATGCACTGATCACGTGGCTGATCATGCACTGATCATGAAGCTGATCATACACTGATCACGGGACTGTGCATGCACTGACCACGTGGTTGATCAAGCACTGATCACATGGCTGAACATGCACTGATCACGAAGCTGATCATACACTGATCACGTGACTGTGCATGCACTAATCACGTGGCTGATCATGCACTGATAACTTTGCTATCGTACACTGATCATGTGACTGATAATGCACACTTGACGTGCCTGATCATGCACTGATCACTTGGCTGACCATGCACTGATCACTTGAGAGATAATGCACTGATCACGTGGCTGTCAATGCACTGATCCCGAAGCTGATCATACACTGATCACATGGCTGATCATACACTGATCACGTGCCCGATCATGCACTGATCACATTGCTGATCATGCTCTGAACACGAAGCTGATCATACACTGGTCACGTGACTCTGCATGCACTGATCATGAGGCTGAACGTGCAATGATCACGTGGCTGATCATGCATTGATCACGTGGCTGATCATGGAGTGATCACTTGGGAGATAATGTACTGATCAGGTGACTGATCATGCACTATTCACGTGCCTGATCATGCACTGATCACTTGGCTGACCATGCACTGATCACGAAGCTGATCATACACTGATCACGTGACTGTGCATGCACTGATCACGTGGATGAACAAACAATGATCACATGGCTGATCATGCACTGATCACAAAGCTGATCATACACTGATCACGTGACTGTGATGCAGTGATCACGTGGCTGAACATACAATGATCATGTGGCTGATCATGCACTGATCACGAAGCTGATCATACACTGATCACGTTACAGTGCATGCACTGTTCACATGGCTGAGCATGCAGTTATCACGTGGATGATCATGCGCTGTTAACCTGGCTATCATACACTGATCACGTGACTGATTATGCACTCTTCACGTTCCAGATCATGCACTGATCACGTAGCGAATCATGCACTAATCACGTTACGGACCATGCCCTGATCATGCGGCTGATCATACACTGATCATGAGGCTGTTCATGCCCTCATCACGTGTCTGATCATACACTGACCACCTGACTGATAATGCACTGAACACGTGCCTGATCATGCACTATCACGTGGCTCATCATGCACTGATCATGTGGCTGAACATGCACTGATCACGAAGCTGATCATACACTGTTCACGTGACTGTGCATGCACTGATAACGAGGCTGAACATGCAATGATCACGTGGCTGATCATGCACTGATCACGAGGCTGAACATGCACTGATCACGAAGCTGATCATACACTGATCACGTGACTGTGCATGCACTAATCACGTGGCTGATCATGCACTGTTAACTTTGCTATCATACACTGATCACGTGACTGATCATACACACTTGACATGCCTGATCATGCACTGATCACATGGCTGATCATGCACTGGTCAGTTGGGAGATAATGCACTGATCACGTGATTGATCATGCACTCTTCACGTGCCTGACCATGCCCTGATCACGTGGCTGAACATGCACTGATCACGAAGCTGATCATACACTGATCACGTGACTGTGATGCAGTGATCACGTGGCTGAACATACAATGATCATGTGGCTGATCATGCACTGATCACGAAGCTGATCATACACTGATCACGTGACAGTGCATGCACTGTTCACATGGCTGAGCATGCAGTTATCACGTGGATGATCATGCGCTGTTAACCTGGCTATCATACACTGATCACGTGACTGATTATGCACTCTTCACGTTCCAGATCATGCACTGATCACGTAGCGAATCATGCACTAATCACGTTACGGACCATGCCCTGATCATGCGGCCGATCATACACTGATCATGAGGCTGTTCATGCCCTCATCACGTGTCTGATCATACACTGACCACCTGACTGATAATGCACTGAACACGTGCCTGATCATGCACTTATCACGTGGCTCATCATGCACTGATCATGTGGCTGAACATGCACTGATCACGAAGCTGATCATACACTGTTCACGTGACTGTGCATGCACTGATAACGAGGCTGAACATGCAATGATCACGTGGCTGATCATGCACTGATCACGTGGCTGAACATGCACTGATCACGAAGCTGATCATACACTGATCACGTGACTGTGCATGCACTAATCACTTGGCTGATCATGCACTGTTAACTTTGCTATCATACACTGATCACGTGACTGATCATACACACTTGACATGCCTGATCATGCACTGATCACATGGCTGATCATGCACTGGTCAGTTGGGAGATAATGCACTGATCACGTGATTGATCATGCACTCTTCACGTGCCTGACCATGCCCTGATCACGTGGCTGAACATGCACTGATCACGAAGCTGATCATACACTGATCACGTGACTGTGCATGCACTGATCACGTGGCTGAACATACAATGATTACGTGGCTGATCATGCACTGATCACGAAGCTGATCATACACTGATCACGTGACTGTGCACGAACTGATCACCTGCCTGATCATGCACTTTTCACGTGGCTAACCTTGCACTGAACACGAAGCTGATCATACACTGAGTACATGGCTGATCATACACTGAACACGTGCCTGATCATGCACTGATCACATGGCTGATCATGCACTGATCACAAAGCTGATCATACCCTGATCACGTGACTGTTCATACACTGATCACATGGCTGATCATGCACTGATCACGTGGCTGATCATGAACTGATCATGAAGCTGATGATACACTGATCACGGTACTGTGCATGCACTGATCACGTGGCTGATCATGCACTGATCACGTAGCTGAACATGCACTGATCACGAAGCTGATCATACACTGATCACCTGACTGTGCGTACACTAATCACGTGGCTCATCATGCACTGATAACTTTGCTATCATACATTGATCACCTGACTGATCATGCACACTTGACTTGCCTGATAATGCACTGATCACATGGCTGACCATGCACTGATCACTTGGGAGATAATGCAGTGATCACATGGCTGTCCATGCACTCATCATGAAGCTGATCATGCACTGATCACGTGGCTGATCATGCACTGACTCCTGCCTGATCATACACTGATCAGTAGACTGCACATGCACTGATCACGTGGCTGAACATGCACTGATCACGAAGCTGATCATACACTGATCATGTGACTGTGGATGCACTGATCACGTGGCTGAACATGCAATGATCACGTGGCTGATCATGCACTGATTACGTGGCTGATCATGCACTGATCACGTGGGACATCATGCACTGATCACCTGGCTGATCATGCACTCTTCACGTGCCTGATCATGCACTGATCACGTAGCTCTCATGCACTAGTCACGTGATTATCATGCACTGATCACGTGGCTGATCATACACTGATCACATGAGTGATCATGCACTGATCAAGAGCCTGACCATGCACTGATCCCGTGAGTGATCATGCACTGATCAGGTGACTGATCATGCACTGATCACATGCCTGATCATGAACTGATCCCGTGCCTGATCAAGCACTTATCACGTGACTGATCATGCACTCATCACCTGCCTGATCATGCACTGATCACGTGCCTGATCATGCACTCATCACGAAGCTGATCATACACTGGTCTCTTGACTGTGCATGCACTGATCACATGGCTGATCATGCACTGATCACGTGCCTGATCATGCACTCATCACCTGGTTGATCATGCACTGATCATGTAGCTGATCATACACTGATCACGTGACTGTGCATGCACTGGTCCCGTGGCTGATCATGCACTGATCCCATGGCTGATCATGCACTGATTACGTGACTGATCATACACTGGTCACGTGGCTATCATGCACTGATCACGTGGCTGATCATACACTGATCACGTGCCTGATCATACACTGATCACGTGGCTGATCATGCACTGATCACGTAACTGTGCATGCACTGATCACGTGGCTGATCCTGCACTGATCACGAAGCTGATCATACACTGATCACGTGACTGATTATGCACTCTTCACGTGCCAGATCATGCACTGATCATGTGGCTGATCATGCACTGAAGACGAACCTGATCATACACTGATCATGGGACCATGCATGCACTGATCATGTGGCTGATCATGCACTGATCACGTGCCGGATCATGCACTAATCACGTTTTGGATCATGCACTGATTACGCGGCTTATCATACACTGATCATAGGCTGCTCATGCACTGATCACGTGCCTGATCATACACTGATCATGAGACTGCACATGCACTGATCACGTGGCTGATCATGCACTGATCATGAAGCTGATCATACACTGATCACGTGGCTGTCCATGCACTGATCCCGAAGCTGATCATACACCGATCAGATGGCTGATCATACACTGATCACGTGCCCGATCATGCACTGATCACCTGTCTGATCATGCACTGATCATGAGCCTGATCATTCACTGATAACATGTCTGATCATGCACTGATCACGAGACTGCTCATGCACTGATCGTGAGCCTGATCATGCACTGATCACGGGCCTGTTCATGCACTGATCACGTGGCTGATCCTGCACTGATCACGAAGCTGATCATACACTGATCACGTGACTGTGCATGCACTAATCACGTGGCTGATCATGCACTGATAACTTTGCTATCGTACACTGACCACGTGACTGATCATGCACACTTGACGTGCCTGATCATGCACTGATCACTTGGCTGACCATGCACTGATCACGAAGCTGATCATACACTGATCTCGTGACTGTGCATGCACTGATCACGTGGATGAACAAACAATGATCACGTGGCTGATCATACACTGATAACGTGCCTGATCATACACTGATCACGTGGCTGATCATGCACTGATCACGACGCTGATCATACACTGATCACGTGACTGTGCATGCACTAATCACGTGGCTGACAATGCACTGATAACTTTGCTATCATACACTGATCACGTGACTGATCATGCACACTTGACGTGCCTGATCATGCACTGATCACTTGGCTGACCATGCACTGATCACGAAGCTGATCATACACTGATCTCGTGACTGTGCATGCACTGATCACGTGGATGAACAAACAATGATCACGTGGCTGATCATACACTGATCACGTGCCTGATCATGCACTGATCACTTGGCTGACCATGCACTGATCACGAAGCTCATCATACACTGATCACGTGACTGTGCATGTACTGATCACATAGCTGATCATGCACTGATCACATGGCTGATCATGCGCTGATAACCTGGCTATCATACACTGACAAGTGACTGATTATGCACTCTTCACTTGCCGATCATGCACTGATCATGTGGCTGATCTTGCACTGAAGACGAAGCTGATCATACACTGATTATGGGACCATGCATGCACTGATCATGTGGCTGATCATGCACTGATCACGTGCCGGATCATGCACTAATCACGTTTTGGATCATGCACTGATTACGCGGCTTATCATACACTGATCATGAGGCTGCTCATGCACTCATCACGTGTCTTATCATACACTGATCACATTACTGATAATGCACTGAACACGTGCCTGATCATGCACTGATCACGTGGCTCATCATGCACTGATCACGAAGCTGATCATACACTGATTACGTGACTGTGCATGCACTGATCACTTGGCTTATCTTGCACTGTTCATGTGGCTGATTAAGCACTGATCACATGGTTGATCATACACTGATCACGTGGCTGATCATGAACTAATCACGAAGCTGATCATACACTGATCACGTGACTGTGCATGCACTGATCACGTGGCTGATCATGCAATGACCACGTGCCTGATCATGCACTGATCACGTGCCTGATCATACACTGATCACGAGACTGCACATGCACTGATCACGTGGCTGATCATGCACTGATCATGAAGCTGATCATACACTGATCACGGGACTGTGCATGCACTGACCACGTGGTTGATCATGCACTGATCACGTGGCTGAACATGCACTGATCACGAAGCTGATCATACACTGATCACGTGACTGTGCATGCACTAATCACGTGGCTGATCATGCACTGATAACTTTACTATCGTACACTGATCACATGACTGATCATGCACACTTGACGTGCCTGATCATGCACTGATCACTTGGCTGACCATGCACTGATCACTTGGGAGATAATGCACTGATCACGTGGCTGTCCATGCACTGATCCCGAAGCTGATCATACACTGATCACATGGCTGATCATACACTGATCACGTGCCCGATCATGCACTGATCACATTGCTGATCATGCTCTGAACACGAAGCGGATCATACACTGGTCACGTGACTCTGCATGCACTGATCATGTGGCTGAACGTGCAATGAACACGTGGCTGATCATGCACTGATCACGTGGCTGATCATGCAGTGATCACTTGGGAGATAATGCACTTATCAGGTGACTGATCATGCACTATTCACGTGCCTGATCATGCACTGATCAGTTGGCTGACCATGCACTGATCACGAAGCTGATCATACACTGATCTCGTGACTGTGCATGCACTGAATACGTGGATGGACAAACAATGATCACGTGGCTGATCATGCACTGATCACGAAGCTGATCATACACTGATCACGTGACTGTGCATGCACTGATCACATGGCTGATCATGCAGTGATCACGTGGATGAGCATGTGCTGATAAACTGGCTATCATACACTGATCACGTGACTGATTATGCACTCTTCACGTGGCAGATCATGCACTGTACTCGTGGCTCATCATGCATTGATCACCTGGGTGATCATGCACTGATCACATGGCTGATCCTCCACTGATCATGTGGCTGATCATACACTGATCATGTGGCTCATCATGCACTGATCACGAAGCTGTTCATACACTGATTACTTGACTGTGCATGCACTGATCACTTGGCTTATCTTGCACTGATCACGTGCCTGATCATACACTGATCACGAGACTGCACATGCACTGATCACGTGGCTGATCATGCACTGATCATGAAGCTGATCATACACTGATCACGGGACTGTGCGTGCACTGACCACGTGGTTGATCATGCACTGATCACGTGGCTGAACATGCACTGATCACGAAGCTGATCATACACTGATCACGTGACTGTGCATGCACTAATCACGTGGCTGATCATGCACTGATAACTTTGCTATCGTACACTGATCACGTGACTGATCATGCACACTTGACGTGCCTGATCATGCACTGATCACTTGGCTGACCATGCACTGATCACTTGGGAGATAATGCACTGAACCCGTGGCTGTCCATGCACTGATCCCGAAGCTGATCATACACTGATCACATGGCTGATCATGCACTGATCACGTAACTGTGCATGCACTGATCACGTGGCTGATCCTGCACTGATCACGAAGCTGATCATACACTGATCACGTGAGTGATTATGCACTCTTCACGTGCCAGATCATGCACTGATCATGTGGCTGATCATGCACTGAAGACGAAGCTGATCATACACTGATCATGGGACCATGCATGCACTAATCATGTGGCTGATCATGCACTGATCACGTGCCGGATCATGCACTTATCACGTTTTGGATCATGCACTGATTACGCGGCTTATCATACACTGATCATGAGGCTGCTCATGCACTGATCACGTGCCTGATCATACACTGATCACGAGACTGCACATGCACTGATCACGTGGCTGATCATGCACTGATCATGAAGCTGATCATACACTGATCACGTGGCTGTCCATGCACTGATCCCGAAGCTGATCATACACTGATCACATGGCTGATCATACACTGATCACGTGCCCGATCATGCACTGATCACCTGTCTGATCATGCACTGATCATGAGCCTGATCATTCACTGATAACATGTCTGATCATGCACTGATCACGAGACTGCTCATGCACTGATCATGAGCCTGATCATGCACTGATCACGGGCCTGTTCATGCACTCATCACGTGTCTTATCATACACTGATCACATTACTGATAATGCACTGAACACGTGCCTGATCATGCACTGATCACGTGGCTCATCATGCACTGATCACGAAGCTGATCATACACTGATTACGTGACTGTGCATGCACTGATCACTTGGCTTATCTTGCAATTTTCATGTGGCTGATTATGCACTGATCACATGGTTGATAATACACTGATCACGTGGCTGATCATGAACTAATCACGAAGCTGATCATACACTGATCACGTGACTGTGCATGCACTGATCACATGGCTGATCATGCACTGACCACGTGCCTGATCATGCACTGATCACGTGCCTGATCATACACTGATCACGAGACTGCACATGCACTGATCACGTGGCTGATCATGCACTGATCATGAAGCTGATCATACACTGATCACGGGACTGTGCATGCACTGACCACGTGGTTGATCATGCACTGATCATGTGGCTGAACATGCACCCATCACGTGGCTGATCATGCAGTGATTACGTGGCTCATCATGCACTGTTCACGTGGGACATCATGCACTGATCACCTGGCTGATCATGCACTCTTCACGTGCCTGATCATGCACTGATCACGTAGCTCTCATGCACTAGTCACGTGATTATCAAGCACTGATCACGTGGGTGATCATACACTGATCACGTGAGTGATCATTCACTGATCAAGAGCCTGACCATGCACTGATCCCGTGAGTGATCATGCACTGATCAGGTGACTGATCATGCACTGATCACATGCCTGATCATGAACTGATCCCGTGCCTGATCAAGCACTTATCACGTGACTGATCATGCACTCATCACCTGCCTGATCATGCACTGATTACGTGGCTGATCATGCCCTTATCACGAAGCTGATCATACACTGGTCTCTTGACTGTGCATGCACTGATCACATGGCTGATCATGCACTGATAACGTGCCTGATCATAGACTCATCACCTGGTTGATCATGCACTGATCATGTAGCTGATCATACACTGATCACGTGACTGTGCATGCACTGAGCCCGTGGCTGATCAGGCACTGATTACGTGACTGATCATACCCTGGTCACGTGGCTATCATGCACTGATCACGTGGCTGATCATACACTGATCACGTGGCTGATCATGCACTGATCACGACGCTGATCATACACTGATCACGTGACTGTGCATGCACTAATCACGTGGCTGACAATGCACTGATAACTTTGCTGATCATACACTGATCACGTGACTGATCATGCACACTTGACGTGCCTGATCATGCACTGATCACTTGGCTGACCATGCACTGATCACGAAGCTGATCATACACTGATCTCGTGACTGTGCATGCACTGATCACGTGGATGAACAAACAATGATCACGTGGCTGATCATACACTGATCACGTGCCTGATCATGCACTGATCACTTGGCTGACCATGCACTGATCACGAAGCTCATCATACACTGATCACGTGACTGTGCATGTACTGATCACATAGCTGATCATGCACTGATCACATGGCTGATCATGCGCTGATAACCTGGCTATCATACACTGACACGTGACTGATTATGCACTCTTCACTTGCCGATCATGCACTGATCATGTGGCTGATCTTGCACTGAAGACGAAGCTGATCATACACTGATTATGGGACCATGCATGCACTGATCATGTGGCTGATCATGCACTGATCACGTGCCGGATCATGCACTAATCACGTTTTGGATCATGCACTGATTACGCGGCTTATCATACACTGATCATGAGGCTGCTCATGCACTCATCACGTGTCTTATCATACACTGATCACATTACTGATAATGCACTGAACACGTGCCTGATCATGCACTGATCACGTGGCTCATCATGCACTGATCACGAAGCTGATCATACACTGATTACGTGACTGTGCATGCACTGATCACTTGGCTTATCTTGCACTGTTCATGTGGCTGATTAAGCACTGATCACATGGTTGATCATACACTGATCACGTGGCTGATCATGAACTAATCACGAAGCTGATCATACACTGATCACGTGACTGTGCATGCACTGATCACGTGGCTGATCATGCAATGACCACGTGCCTGATCATGCACTGATCACGTGCCTGATCATACACTGATCACGAGACTGCACATGCACTGATCACGTGGCTGATCATGCACTGATCATGAAGCTGATCATACACTGATCACGGGACTGTGCATGCACTGACCACGTGGTTGATCATGCACTGATCACGTGGCTGAACATGCACTGATCACGAAGCTGATCATACACTGATCACGTGACTGTGCATGCACTAATCACGTGGCTGATCATGCACTGATAACTTTACTATCGTACACTGATCACATGACTGATCATGCACACTTGACGTGCCTGATCATGCACTGATCACTTGGCTGACCATGCACTGATCACTTGGGAGATAATGCACTGATCACGTGGCTGTCCATGCACTGATCCCGAAGCTGATCATACACTGATCACATGGCTGATCATACACTGATCACGTGCCCGATCATGCACTGATCACATTGCTGATCATGCTCTGAACACGAAGCGGATCATACACTGGTCACGTGACTCTGCATGCACTGATCATGTGGCTGAACGTGCAATGAACACGTGGCTGATCATGCACTGATCACGTGGCTGATCATGCAGTGATCACTTGGGAGATAATGCACTTATCAGGTGACTGATCATGCACTATTCACGTGCCTGATCATGCACTGATCAGTTGGCTGACCATGCACTGATCACGAAGCTGATCATACACTGATCTCGTGACTGTGCATGCACTGAATACGTGGATGGACAAACAATGATCACGTGGCTGATCATGCACTGATCACGAAGCTGATCATACACTGATCACGTGACTGTGCATGCACTGATCACATGGCTGATCATGCAGTGATCACGTGGATGAGCATGTGCTGATAAACTGGCTATCATACACTGATCACGTGACTGATTATGCACTCTTCACGTGGCAGATCATGCACTGTACTCGTGGCTCATCATGCATTGATCACCTGGGTGATCATGCACTGATCACATGGCTGATCCTCCACTGATCATGTGGCTGATCATACACTGATCATGTGGCTCATCATGCACTGATCACGAAGCTGTTCATACACTGATTACTTGACTGTGCATGCACTGATCACTTGGCTTATCTTGCACTGATCACGTGCCTGATCATACACTGATCACGAGACTGCACATGCACTGATCACGTGGCTGATCATGCACTGATCACGAAGCTGATCATACACTGATCACGGGACTGTGCATGCACTGACCACGTGGTTGATCATGCACTGATCACGTGGCTGAACATGCACTGATCACGAAGCTGATCATACACTGATCACGTGACTGTGCATGCACTAATCACGTGGCTGATCATGCACTGATAACTTTGCTATCGTACACTGATCACGTGACTGATCATGCACACTTGACGTGCCTGATCATGCACTGATCACTTGGCTGACCATGCACTGATCACTTGGGAGATAATGCACTGAACCCGTGGCTGTCCATGCACTGATCCCGAAGCTGATCATACACTGATCACATGGCTGATCATGCACTGATCACGTAACTGTGCATGCACTGATCACGTGGCTGATCCTGCACTGATCACGAAGCTGATCATACACTGATCACGTGAGTGATTATGCACTCTTCACGTGCCAGATCATGCACTGATCATGTGGCTGATCATGCACTGAAGACGAAGCTGATCATACACTGATCATGGGACCATGCATGCACTAATCATGTGGCTGATCATGCACTGATCACGTGCCGGATCATGCACTTATCACGTTTTGGATCATGCACTGATTACGCGGCTTATCATACACTGATCATGAGGCTGCTCATGCACTGATCACGTGCCTGATCATACACTGATCACGAGACTGCACATGCACTGATCACGTGGCTGATCATGCACTGATCATGAAGCTGATCATACACTGATCACGTGGCTGTCCATGCACTGATCCCGAAGCTGATCATACACTGATCACATGGCTGATCATACACTGATCACGTGCCCGATCATGCACTGATCACCTGTCTGATCATGCACTGATCACGAGCCTGATCATTCACTGATAACGTGTCTGATCATGCACTGATCACGAGACTGCTCATGCACTGATCATGAGCCTGATCATGCACTGATCACGGGCCTGTTCATGCACTCATCACGTGTCTTATCATACACTGATCACATTACTGATAATGCACTGAACACGTGCCTGATCACGCACTGATCACGTGGCTCATCATGCACTGATCACGAAGCTGATCATACACTGATTACGTGACTGTGCATGCACTGATCACTTGGCTTATCTTGCAATTTTCATGTGGCTGATTATGCACTGATCACATGGTTGATAATACACTGATCACGTGGCTGATCATGAACTAATCACGAAGCTGATCATACACTGATCACGTGACTGTGCATGCACTGATCACGTGGCTGATCATGCACTGACCACGTGCCTGATCATGCACTGATCACGTGCCTGATCATACACTGATCACGAGACTGCACATGCACTGATCACGTGGCTGATCATGCACTGATCATGAAGCTGATCATACACTGATCACGGGACTGTTCATGCACTGACCACGTGGTTGATCATGCACTGATCACGTGGCTGAACATGCACCCATCACGTGGCTGATCATGCAGTGATTACGTGGCTCATCATGCACCGTTCACGTGGGACATCATGCACTGATCACCTGGCTGATCATGCACTCTTCACGTGCCTGATCATGCACTGATCACGTAGCTCTCATGCACTAGTCACGTGATTATCAAGCACTGATCACGTGGGTGATCATACACTGATCACGTGAGTGATCATGCACTGATCAAGAGCCTGACCATGCACTGATCCCGTGAGTGATCATGCACTGATCAGGTGACTGATCATGCACTGATCACATGCCTGATCATGAACTGATCCCGTGCCTGATCAAGCACTTATCACGTGACTGATCATGCACTCATCACCTGCCTGATCATGCACTGATTACGTGGCTGATCATGCCCTTATCACGAAGCTGATCATACACTGGTCTCTTGACTGTGCATGCACTGATCACGTGGCTGATCATGCACTGATAACGTGCCTGATCATAGACTCATCACCTGGTTGATCATGCACTGATCATGTAGCTGATCATACACTGATCACGTGACTGTGCATGCACTGAGCCCGTGGCTGATCAGGCACTGATTACGTGACTGATCATACCCTGGTCACTTGGCTATCATGCACTGATCACGTGGCTGATCATACACTGATCACGTGGCTGATCATGCACTGATCACGACGCTGATCATACACTGATCACATGACTGTGCACGCACTGAACACATGGCTGATTATGCACTGATCACGTAGCTGAACATGCACTGATAACCTGGCTATCATACACTGATCACGTGACTGATTATGCACTCTTCACCTGCCTGATCATGCCCTGATCATGTGGTTGATCATGCACTTATCAGGAAGCTGATCATACACTGATCACGGGACCATGCATGCAATGATCACGTGGCTGATCATGCCTTGATAATGAAGCTGAATATACACTGACCAAGTGACTGTGCATGCACTGATTATTTGTCTGATCATGCACTGATCCCATGCCTGATCATGCACTGATCACGTGACTGATCATACACTGATCACATGGCTGACCATGCACTGATCACGTGGCTGATGATGCGCTGATAACCTGGCTATCATACACTGATCACATGACTGATTATGCACTCTTCACGTGCCTGATCATGCACTGATCATTTGGCTGATCATGCACTGAAGACGAAGCTGATCATACACTGATCACGGGACCATGCATGCACTGATCACGTGGCTGATCTTGCACTGTTCACGTGGCTGATCATGCACTGATCACGTGGTTGATCATACACTGATCACGTGGCTGATCATGAACTAATCACTAAGGTGATCATACACTGATCACGAGACTGTGCATGCAGTGATCATAAGGCTAATCATGCACTGATCACGTGGCTGTTCATGCACTGATGACTTGCCTGATCACACACTGTTCACGAGACTGAACATGCACTGATCACGTGGCTGATCATGAATTAATCACGAAGCTGATCATACACTGATCACGTGACTGTGCATGCACTGATCAGGTGGCTGATCATGCACTGATCACGTGACTGAATATGCACTGATCACGTGCCTGATCATGCACTGATCACAAGCCTGATCATACACTGATCACAAGACTGCACATGCACTGATCACGTGGCTGATAATGCACTGATCATGAAGCTGATCATACACTGATCACGGGACTGTGCATGCACTGATCACGTGGCTGGTCATGCACTGATCACGTGGCTGAACATGCACTGATCACGAAGCTGATCATACACTGATCACGTGACTGTGCATGCACTAATCACGAGGCTGATCATGCACTGATAACTTTGCTATTGTACACTGATCACGTGACTGATCATACACACTTGACGTGCCTGATCATGCACTGATCACTTGGCTGACCATGCACTGATCACTTGAGAGATAATGCACTGATCACGTGGCTGTCCATGCACTGATCCCGAAGCTGATCATACACTGATCACATGGCTGATCATACACTGATCACGTGCCCGATCATGCACTGATCACATTGCTGATCATGCTCTGAACACGAAGCTGATCATACACTGGTCACGTGACTCTGCATGAACTGATCATGTGGCTGAACGTGCAATGATCATGTGGCTGATCATGCAGTGATCACTTGGGAGATAATGCACTGATCAGGTGACTGATCATGCACTATTCACGTGCCTGATCATGCACTGATCACTTGGCTGACCATGCACTGATCACAAAGCTGATCATACACTGATCACGTGACTGTGCATGCACTGATCACGTGGATGAACAATGATCAGTGGCTGATCATGCATTGATCACGAAGCTGATCATACACTGATCAAGTGACTGTGCATTCAGTGATCACGTGGCTGAACATACAATGATCACGTGGCTGATCATGCACTGATCACGAAGCTGATCATACACTGATCACGTGACTGTGCATGCACTGATCACATGGCTGAACATACAATGATAACGTGGCTGATCTTGCACTGATCACGGTGCTGATCATACACTGATCACGTGACTGTGCATACACTGATCACGTGACTGTGCATGCACTGATCACCTGCCTGATCATACACTGATCACATGGCTGATCATACACTGAACACCTGCCTGATCATGCACTGATAACATGGCTGATCATGCATTGATCACGAAGCTGATCATACACTGATCACGTGACTCTGCATGCACTGATCACATGGCTGATCATGCACTGATCACATGGCTGATCATGCACTGATCACGAAGCTGATCATACACTGATCACGTGACTGTGCATGCAGTGATCACGTGGCTGAACAATAATGATCACGTGGCTGATCATGCAGTGATCACGAAGCTGATCATACACTGATCACGTGACTCTGCATGCACTGTTCACATGGCTGACCATGCAGTGATCACGTGGATGATCATGTGCTGTTAACCTGGCTATCATACACTGATCACATGACTGATTATGCACTCTTCACCTTCCAGATCATGCACTGATCACGTGGCTAATCATGCACTAATCACGTTACGGACCATGCCCTGATCATGCGGCTGATCATACACTGATCATGAGGCTCTTCATGCCCTCATCACGTGTCTGATCATACACTGACCACCTTACTGATAATGCACTGAACACGTGCCTCATCATGCACTGATCACGTGGCTGATCATGCACTGATAACTTTGCTATCATGCACTGATCACGTGACTGATCATGCACACTTGACGTGCCTGATAATGCACTGATCACATGGCTGACCATGCACTGATCACTTGGGAGATAATACACTGATCACGTGGCTGTCCATGCACTGATCACGAAGCTGATCATGCACTGATCACTGGGGAGATAATGCACTGATCCCGTGACTGATCATGCACTCTTCACGTGCCTGATCATGCACTGATCACGTGGCTGACAATGCACTGATCACGAAGCTGACCATACACTGATAACGTGACTGTGCATGCACTGATCATGTGGCTGAACATACAATGATCACGTGGCTGATCATGCACTGATCACGAAGCTGATCATACACTGATCACGTGACTGTGCATGCACTGATCACGTGGTTGAACATACAATGATCACGTGGCTGATCATGAACTGATCACGATGCTGATCATACACTGATCACGTGACTGTGCATGCACTGATCACCTGCCTGATCATGCACTGATCACGTGGCAGACCATGCACTGATCACGAAGCTAATCATACACTGATCACATGGCTGATAATACACTGAACACGTGCCTGATCATGCACTGATCACATGGCTGATCATGCACTGATCACGAAGCTGATCATACACTGATCACATGACTGTGCATGCACTGATCACATGACTGATCATGCACTGATCACACGGATGATCATGCGCTGAGAACCTGGCTATCATACACTGATCACGTGACTGATTATGCACTCTTCACGTGCCAGATCATGCACTGATCACGTGGCTGTGCATGCACTGATCACGTGGCTGAACATACAATGATCACGTGGCTGATCATGCACTGATCACGAATTTGATCATATTCTGTTCATGTGACTGTGCATGGACTGATCATATGGCTGAACATACAATGATCACCTGGCTGATCATGCACTGATCACGATGCTGATCATACACTGATCACGTGACTGTGCATGCACTGATCACCTGCCTGATCATACACTGATCACAGGGCTGATCATACACTGAACACCTGCCTGACCATGCACTGATCACATGGCTGATCATGCATTGATCACGAGGTGGATCATACACTGATCACATGGCTGATCATGCACTGATCACGTGGATGATCATATGGTGATAACCTGGCTATCATACACTGATCACGTGACTGATTATGCACTCTTCCCGAGCCAGATCATGCACTGATCACGTGGCTGATCATGCACTGATCACCTGGGTGATCATGCACTGATCACATGGCAGATCATACACTGA
Organism: Bos javanicus; assembly: GCF_032452875.1. Classification (NCBI taxonomy): domain Eukaryota; kingdom Metazoa; phylum Chordata; class Mammalia; order Artiodactyla; family Bovidae; genus Bos; species Bos javanicus. Next base: position 141,698 of record NW_026893613.1, read on the forward strand.
TCACATAGCTAATCATACACTGATCACGTGCCTGATCATGCACTGATCACTTGGCTGACCATGCACTGATCACGAAGCTGATCATACACTGATCACGTGACTGTGCATGCACTGATCACGTGGATGAACAAACAATGATCACGTGGCTGATCATGCACTGATCACGAAGCTGATCATACACTGATCACGTGACTGTGCATGCACGGATCACATGGCTGATCATGCAATGATCACGTGGATGAGCATGTGCTGATAAACTGGCTATCATACACTGATCACGTGACTGATTATGCACTCTTCACGTGGCAGATCATGCACTGATCACGTGGCTCATCATGCATTGATCACCTGGGTGATCATGCACTGATCACATGGCTGATCCTCCACTGATCATGTGGCTGATCATACACTGATCATGAGGCTGTTCATGCACTCATCACGTGTCTGATCATACACTGATCATGTGGCTCATCATGCACTGATCACAAAGCTGTTCATACACTGATTACTTGACTGTGCATGCACTGATCACTTGGCTGATCTTACACTGTTCATGTGGCTGATCAGGCACTGATCACGCACTGATCACGAGGCTCATCATGCACTGATCACGAAGCTGTTCATACACTGATTACGTGACTGTGCATGCACTGATCACTTGGTTGATCTTGCACTGTTCATGTGGCTGATCATGCACTGATCTCCTGCCTGATCATACACTGATCACGAGACTGCATATGCACTGATCACGTAGCTGAACATGCAATGATCATGAAGCTCATCATACACTGATCATGTGACTGTGGATGCACTGATCATGTGGCTGAACATCAAATGATCACGTGGCTGATCATGCACTGATCACGTGGTTGATCGTACACTGATCACGTGGCTGAACATGAACTAATCACGAAAGTGATCATACACTGATCACGTGACTGTGCATGTACTGATCACAAGGATGATCATGCACTGATCACGTGGCTGATCATGCACTGATCTCCTGCCTGATCATACACTGATCACGAGACTGCATATGCACTGATCACGTAGCTGAACATGCAATGATCATGAAGCTCATCATACACTGATCATGTGACTTGGATGCACTGATCATGTGGCTGAACATCAAATGATCACGTGGCTGATCATGCACTGATTACGTGTCTGATCATGCACTGATCACGTGGGACATCATGCACTGATCACCTGGCTGATCATGCACTGATCACGTGCCTGATCATGCACTGATCACGTAGCTATCATGCACTAGTCACGTGATTATCATGAACAGATCACGTGGCTGATCGTACACTGATCACGTGAGTGATCATGCCCTGATCAAGAGCCTGATCAAGCACTTATCTCGTGACTGATCATGCACTAATCACCTGCCTGATCATGCACTGATTACGTGGCTGATCATGCACTTATGACGAAGCGGATCATACACTGGTCACGTGGCTGATCATACACTGATCACGTGCCTGATCATACACTGATCACGTGGCTGATCATGCACTGATCACAAAGCTGATCATACACTGATCACATGACTGTGCATACACTGATCACATGGCTGATTATGCACTGATCACGTGGCTGATCATGCACTGATAAACTGGCTATCATACACTGATCACGTGACTGATTATGCACTCTTCACGTGCCTGATCATGCACTGATCATGTGGCTGATCATGCACTTATCACGAAGCTGATCATACACTGATCACGGGACTATGCATGCACTGATCACATGGCTGATCCTGCACTGATAATGAAGCTGATCATACACTGACCACGAGACTGTGCATGCACTGAATATTTGTCTGATCATGCACTGATCCCATGCCTGATCATGCACTGATAACGTGACTGATCATACACTGGTCACGTGACTGATCATGCACTGAGCACGTGGCTGATCATACACTGATCACGTGACTGTGCATACACTGATCACATGGCTGATCATGCACTGATCACGTGGCCGATCAGGCACTGTTCACGAAGCTGATCATACACTGATCACGTGACTGTCCATGCACTGATCACATGGCTGATCATGAACTGATCACGTGGCTGATCATGCGCTGATAACCTGGCTATCATACACTGATCACATGACTGATTATGCACTCTTCACGTGCCTGATCATGCACTGATAATGTGGCTGATCATGCACTGAAAACGAAGCTGATCATACACTGATCATGGGACCATGCATGCACTGATCACGTGGCTGATCAGGCACTGATCACGTGGGTGATCATGCACTGATCACATGGCTGATCATACACTGATCACGGGACTGATCATGCCCTAATCACGTTCTGGATCATGTACTGATCCCGCGGCTGATCATACACTGATCATGAGGCTGTTCATGCACTCATCACGTGTCTGATCATACACTGATCACATTACTGATAATGCACTGAACACGAGGCTCATCATGCACTGATCACGAAACTGATCATACACTGATTACGTGACTGTGCATGCACTGATCACTTGGCTGATCTTGCACTGTTCATATGGCTGATCATGCACTGATCACGTGGTTGATCATACACTGATCACGTGGCTGATCATGTACTAATCACTAAGGTGGTCATACACTCATCACGTGACTGTGCATTCAGTAATCATAAGGCTAATCATGCACTGATGACTTGCTGATCATACACTGTTCACGAGACTGCACATGCACTGATCACGTGGCTGATCATGCACTGATCAGGAAGCTGATCATACACTGATCACGTGACTGTGCATGCACTGATCACGTGGCTGATTATGCACTGATCACGTGGCTGACCATGCACTGATAACCTGGCTATCATACACTGATCACGTGACTGATTATGCACTCTTCACGTGCCTGATCATGCACTGATCACGTGGCTGATCATGCACTGTTCACGAAGCTGATCATACACTGATCACGGGACCATGCATGCACTGATCACATGGCTGATCCTGCACTGATAATGAAGCTGATCATACACTGACCACGAGACTGTGCATGCACTGAATATTTGTCTGATCATGCACTGATCCCATGCCTGATCATGCACTGATAACGTGACTGATCATACACTGGCCACGAGACTGCACATGCACTGATCACGTGGCTGATCATGCACTGATCAGGAAGCTGATCATACACTGATCACGTGACTGTGCATGCACTGATCTCGTGGCTGATCATGCACTGATCACATGGCTGATAATGCACTGATCACGAAGCTGATCATACACTGATCACGTGACTGATTATGCACTCTTCACGTGCCTGATCATGCACTGATCATGTGGCTGATCATGCACTTATCACGAAGCTGATCATACACTGATCACGGGACCATGCATGCACTGATCTCGTGGCTGATCATGCACTGATCACATGGCTGATAATGCACTGATCACGAAGCTGATCATACACTGATCACGTGACTGATTATGCACTCTTCACGTGCCTGATCATGCACTGATCACGTGGCTGATCATGCACTGATCACGTGGCTGATAATGCACTGATCACGAAGCTGATCATACACTGATCACGTGACTGTGCATACACTGATCACATGGCTGATCATGCACTGATCCCGTGGCTGATCATTCACTGATCACGTGACTGATCATACACAGGTCACGTGGCTATCATGCACTGATCACGTGGCTGATCGTACACTGATCACGTGCCTGATCGTACACTGATCACGTGGCTGATCATGTACTGATCCCATGGCTGATCATGCACTGATCACGTGACTGATCATACACTGGTCACGTGACTGATCATACACTGGTCACGTGGCTTATCATGCACTGATCACGAAGCTGATCATGCACTGATCACGTGCCTGATCATGCACTGATCACGTGGCTTATCATGCACTGATCACGAAGCTGATCATACACTGATCACGTGACTGTGCATGTACTGATCACATAGCTGATCATGCACTGATCACATGGCTGATCATGCGCTGATAACGTGGCTATCATACACTGACACTTGACTGATTATGCACTCTTCACGTGCCTGATCATGCACTGATCATGTGGCTGATCATGCACTGAAGACGAAGTTGATCATACACTGATCATGGGACCATGCATGCACTGATCATGTGGCTGATCATGCACTGATCACGTGACTGATCATACACTGGTCACGTGACTGATCATACACTGGTCACGTGGCTATCATGCACTGATCACGTGGCTGATCATGCACAGATCACGTGCCTGATCATGCACTGATCACGTGCCTGATCATGCACTGATCACGTGGCTTATCATGCACTGATCACGAAGCTGATCATACACTGATCACGTGACTGTGCATGTACTGATCACATAGCTGATCATGCACTGATCACATGGCTGATCATGCGCTGATAACCTGGCTATCATACACTGACACTTGACTGATTATGCACTCTTCACGTGCCTGATCATGCACTTATCACGTGGCTGATCATGCACTGATCACGAAGCTGATTATACACTGATCATGGGACCTTGGATTCACTGATCATGTGGCTGATCATGCACTGATCACGTGCCTGAACATGCACTAATCACGTTTCGGATCAGGCACTGATCACGCGGCTGATCATACACTGATCATGAGGCTGCTCGGGCACTTATCACATGTCTGATCATACACTGATCACATTACTGATAATGCACTGAACACGTGCCTGATCATGCACTTATTACGTGGCTCATCATGCACTGATCACGAAGCTGATCATACACTGATTACGTGACTGTGCATGCACTGATCACTTGTCTGATCTTGCACTGTTCACGTGGCTGATTATGCACTGATCACATGGTTGATCATACATTGATCACGTGGCTGATCATGAGCTAATCACGAAGCTGATCATACACTGATCATGTGACTGTGCATGCACTGATCACATGGCTGATCATGCACTGATAACCTGGCTCTCATACACTGATCACATGGCTGATTATGCACTGATCACGTGGCTGATCATGCACTGATAACCTGGCTGATCATACACTGATCACGTGACTGATTATGCACTCTTCACGTGCCTGATCATGCACTGATCACGTGGCTGATCATGCACTTATCACGAAGCTGATCATACACTGATCACGGGACCATGCATGCACTGATCATGTGGCTGATCATGCACTGAAAATGAAGCTGACCATACAGTGACCACGAGACTGTGCATGCACTGATTATTTGTCTGATCATGCACTGATCCCATGCCTGATCATGCACTGATAACGTGACTGATCATACACTGTTCACGTTACTATGATGCACTGTGCACGTGGCTGATCATACACTGATCACGTGCCTGATCATGCACTGATCACGTGGCTGATCAGGCACTGATCACGAAGCTGATCATACACTGATCACGTGACTGTCCATGCACTGATCACGTGGCTGATCATGCACTATTCACGTGGCTGATCATGCACTGATCACGTGGCTGTTCATACACTGATCACGTGACTGATCATGCACTGATCACGTGCCTGATCATGCACTGAACACGTGGCTGATCATACACAGGTCACGTGGCTATCATGCACTAATCACGTGGCTGATCATGCACTGATCACGTGCCTGATCATGCACTGAATACGTGGCTGATCATGCACTGATCCCGTGGCTGATCATGCACTGATCACGTGACTGATAATGCACTGGTCACGTGACTGTGCATGCACTGATCACGTGACTGATCATGCACTGATCACAAGACTGATCATACACTGGTCACGTGGCTATCATGCACTGATCACGTGGCTGATCTTGCACTGATCAGGTGCCTGATCATGCACTGATCACGTGGCTCTTCATGCACTGATCACGAAGCTGATCATACACTGATCACGTGACTGTTCATGTACTGATCACGTGGCTGATCATGCACTGATCACGTGGCTGATCATGTGCTGATAACCTGGCTATCATACACTGACACGTGACTGATTATGCACTCTTCACGTGACTGATCATGCACTGATCATGTGGCTGATCTTGCACTGAAGACGAAGTTGATCATACACTGATCACGGGACCATGCATGCACTGATCACGTGGCTGATCATGCACTGATCACGTGCCTGATCATGCACTGATCACGTTGCGGATCATGCACTGATCACGTGGCTGATCATGCACTGATCACGCTGATCATGCACTGATCACGTGTCTGATCACACTGACTGCACATGCACTGATCACGTGGCTGAACAGGCACTGATCACGTGCCTGATCATGCACTGATCACAAGCCTGATCATACACTGATCACGAGACTGCACATGCACTGATCACGTGGCTGATCATGCACTGATCATGAAGCTGATCATACACTGATCACGTGGCTGAACATGCACTGATCACGAAGCTGATCATACACTGATCACGTGACTGTGCATGCACTAATCACGTGGCTGATCATGCACTGATAACTTTGCTGATCATACACTGATCACGTGACTGATCATGCACACTTGACGTGCCTGATCATGCACTGATCACTTGGCTGACCATGCACTGATCACGAAGCTCATCATACACTGATCACGTGACTGTGCATGAACTGATCACATAGCTGATCATGCACTGATCACATGGCTGATCATGCGCTGATAACCTGGCTATCATACACTGACACGTGACTGATTATGCACTCTTCACGTGCCGATCATGCACTGATCATGTGGCTGATCATGCACTGAAGACGAAGCTGATCATACACTGATCATGGGACCATGCATGCACTGATCATGTGGCTGATCATGCACTGATCACGTGCCGGATCATGCACTAATCACGTTTTGGATCATGCACTGATTACGCGGCTGATCATACACTGATCATGAGGCTGCTCATGTACTCATCACGTGTCTGATCATACACTGATCACATTACTGATAATGCACTGAACACGTGCCTGATCATGCACTGATCACGTGGCTCATCATGCACTGATCACGAAGCTGATCATACACTGATTACGTGACTGTGCATGCACTGATCACTTGGCTGATCTTGCACTGTTCATGTGGCTGATTATGCACTGATCACATGGTTGATCATACACTGATCACGTGGCTGATCATGAACTAATCACGAAGCTGATCATACACTGATCACGTGACTGTGCATGCACTGATCACGTGGCTGATCATGCACTGACCATGTGCCTGATCATGCACTGATCACGTGCCTGATTATACACTGATCACGTGACTGCTCATGCACACTTGACGTGCCTGATCATGCACTGATCACTTGGCTGACCATGCACTGATCACTTGGGAGATAATGCACTGATCACGTGGCTGTCCATGCACTGATCCCGAAGCTGATCATACACTGATCACATGGCTGATCATACACTGATCCCGTGCCCGATCATGCACTGATCACATTGCTGATCATGCTCTGAACACGAAGCTGATCATACACTGGTCACGTGACTCTGCATGCACTGATCATGTGGCTGAACGTGCAATGATCACGTGGCTGATCATGCACTGATCACGTGGCTGATCATGCACTTATCTCGTGGCTGATCATGCAGTGATCACTTGGGAGATAATGCACTTATCAGGTGACTGATCATGCACTATTCACGTGCCTGATCATACACTGATCACGTGACTGTGCATGCACTGATCACGTGGATGAACAAACAATGATCACGTGGCTGATCATGCACTGATCACGAAGCTGATCATACACTGATCACGTGACTGTGCATGCACGGATCACATGGCTGATCATGCAATGATCACGTGGATGAGCATGTGCTGATAAACTGGCTATCATACACTGATCACGTGACTGATTATGCACTCTTCACGTGGCAGATCATGCACTGATCACGTGGCTCATCATGCATTGATCACCTGGGTGATCATGCACTGATCACATGGCTGATCCTCCACTGATCATGTGGCTGATCATACACTGATCATGAGGCTGTTCATGCACTCATCACGTGTCTGATCATACACTGATCATGTGGCTCATCATGCACTGATCACAAAGCTGTTCATACACTGATTACTTGACTGTGCATGCACTGATCACTTGGCTGATCTTGCACTGTTCATGTGGCTGATCATGCACTGATCACGAGGCTCATCATGCACTGATCACGAAGCTGTTCATACACTGATTACGTGACTGTGCATGCACTGATCACTTGGTTGATCTTGCACTGTTCATGTGGCTGATCATGCACTGATCACGAGGCTCATCATGCACTGATCACGAAGCTGTTCATACACTGATTACGTGACTGTGCATGCACTGATCACTTGGTTGATCTTGCACTGTTCATGTGGCTGATCATGCACTGATCACGTGGTTGATCGTACACTGATCACGTGGCTGAACATGAACTAATCACGAAAGTGATCATACACTGATCACGTGACTGTGCATGCACTGATCACAAGGATGATCATGCACTGATCACGTGGCTGATCATGCACTGATCTCCTGCCTGATCATACACTGATCACGAGACTGCATATGCACTGATCACGTGGCTGAACATGCACTGATCACGAAGCTGATCATACACTGATCATGTGACTGTGGATGCACTGATCAGGTGGCTGAACATGCAATGATCACGTGGCTGATCATGCACTGATTACGTGTCTGATCATGCACTGATAACGTGGGACATCATGCACTGATCACCTGGCTGATCATGCACTGATCACGTGCCTGATCATGCACTGATCACGTAGCTATCATGCACTAGTCACGTGATTATCATGCACAGATCACGTGGCTGATCGTACACTGATCACGTGAGTGATCATGCCCTGATCAAGAGCCTGACCATGCACTGATCCCGTGAGTGATCCTGCACTGATCAGGTGACTGATCATGCACTGATCACATGCCTGATCATGAACTGATCCCGTGCTGATCAAGCACTTATCACGTGACTGATCATGCACTCATCACCTGCCTGATCATGCACTGATTACGTGGCTGATCATGCACTGATGACGAAGCTGATCAAACACTGGTCACGTGGCTGATCATACACTGATAAAGTGCCTGATCATACACTGATCACGTGGCTGATCATGCACTGATCACGACGCTGATCATACACTGATCACATGACTGTGCATGCACTGATCACATGGCTGATTATGCACTGATCACGTGGCCGATCATGCAATGATAACCTGGCTGTCATGCACTGATCACGTGACTGATTATGCACTCTTCACGTGCCTGATCATGCACTGATCATGTGGCTGATCATGCTCTTATCATGAAGCTGATCATACACTGATCACGGGACCATGCATGCACTGATCACGTGGCTGATCATGCACTGAAAATGAAGCTGACCATACACTGACCACGAGACTGTGCATTCACTGATTATTTGTCTGATCATGCACTGATCCCATGCCTGATCATGCACTGATAACTTGACTGATCATACACTGTTCACGTGACTATCATGCACTGAGCACATGGCTGATCATACACTGATCACGTGCCTGATCATGCACTGATCACGTGGCTGATCATGCACTGATCACTTGGCTGATCATACACTGATCACGTGACTGTCCATGCACTGATCACATGGCTGATCATGCACTATTCACGTGGCTGATCATGCACTGATCACGTGGCTGATCACACACTGATCACGTGACTGTGCATACACTGATCACATGGCTGATCATGCACTGAACACGTGACTGATCATACACAGGTCACGTGGCTATCATGCACTAATCACGTGGCTGATCATACACTGATCACGTGCCTGATCATGCACTGATCACGTGACTGATCATGCACTGATCCCATGGCTGATCATGCACTGATCACGTGACTGATAATACACTGGTCACGTGACTGTGCATGCACTGATCACGTGACTGATCATGCACTGATCATATGACTGATCATATACTGGTCACGTGGCTATCATGCACTGATCACGTGGCTGATCCTACACTGATCACGTGCCTGATCATGCACTGATCACGTGCCTGATCATGCACTGATCACGAAGCTGATCATACACTGATCACGTGACTGTGCATGTACTGATCACATAGCTGATCATGCACTGATCACATGACTGATCATGTGCTGATAACCTGGCTATCATACACTGACACGTGACTGATTATGCACTCTTCACGTGACTGATCATGCACTGATCATGTGGCTGATCTTGCACTGAAGACGAAGTTGATCATACACTGATCATGGGACCATGCATGCACTGATCATGTGGCTGATCATGCACTGATCACGTGCCTGATCATGCACTAATCACGTCTCGGATCATGCACTGATCACGCGGCTGATCATACACTGATCATGAGGCTGCTCATGCACTCATCACGTGTCTGATCATACACTGATCACATTACTGATAATGCACTGAACACATGCCTGATCATGCACTGATCACGTGGCTCATCATGCACCGATCACGAAGCTGATCATACACTGATTACGTGACTGTGCATGCACTGATCACTTGGCTGATCTTGCACTGTTCATGTGGCTGATTATGCACTGATCACATGGTTGATCATACACTGATCACGTGGCTGATCATGAACTAATCACGAAGCTGATCATACACTGATCACGTGACTGTGCATGCACTGATCACGTGTCTGATCATGCACTGACCACGTCCGTGATCATGCACTGATCACGTGCCTGATCATACACTGATCACCAGACTGCACATGCACTGATCACGTGGCTGAATATGGACTGATCACGTGCCTGATCATGCACTGATCACAAGCCTGATCATACACTGATCACGAGACTGCACATGCACTGATCACGTGGCTGATCATGCACTGATCATGAAGCTGATCATACACTGATCACGTGGATGAACATGCACTGATCACGAAGCTGATCATACACTGATCACGTGACTGTGCATGCACTAATCACGTGGCTGATCATGCACTGATAACTGTGCTATCATACACTGATCACGTGACTGATCATGCACACTTGACGTGCCTGATCATGCACTGATCACTTGGCTGACCATGCACTGATCACGAAGCTCATCATACACTGATCACGTGACTGTGCATGTACTGATCACATAGCTGATCATGCACTGATCACATGGCTGATCATGCGCTGATAACCTGGCTATCATACACTGACACGTGACTGATTATGCACTCTTCACGTGCCGATCATGCACTGATCATGTGGCTGATCATGCACTGAAGACGAAGCTGATCATACACTGATCATGGGACCATGCATGCACTGATCATGTGGCTGATCATGCACTGATCACGTGCCGGATCATGCACTAATCACGTTTTGGATCATGCACTGATTACGCGGCTTATCATACACTGATCATGAGGCTGCTCATGTACTCATCACGTGTCTGATCATACACTGATCACATTACTGATAATGCACTGAACACGTGCCTGATCATGCACTGATCACGTGGCTCATCATGCACTGATCACGAAGCTGATCATACACTGATTACGTGACTGTGCATGCACTGATCACTTGGCTTATCTTGCACTGTTCATGTGGCTGATTATGCGCTGATCACGTGGTTGATCATACACTGATCACGTGGCTGATCATGCACTCTTCACGTGACTGATCATGCACTGATCACGTGGCTGATCATGCACTGATCACGAGGCTGATCATGCACTGATCACGTGACTATGCATGCACTGATCACGTGGCTGATCATGCACTGATCACGTGGCTGATCATGCACTGATCACGTGGCTGATCATGCACTGATCACGTGGCTGATCATGCACTGATCACGTGGCTGATCATGCACTGATCACGTGGCTGATCATACACTGATCACGTGACTGATCATGCACTGACCACGTGCCTGATCATGCACTGATCACGTGGCTCATCATGCACTGATCACTTAGCTGATCATGCACTGATCACGTGACTGTGCATGCACTGATCACGTGGCTGATCATGCACTGTTCATGTGGCTGATCATGCACTGATCACGTGGCCGATCATGCACTGATCACGTGGCTGATCATGCACTGATCACGAAGCTGATCATACACTGATCACGTGACTGTGCATGCACTGATCACGTGGCTGATCATGCACTGACCACGTGGCTGATCATGCACTGATCACGTGCCTGATCATGCACTGATCACGTGACTGATCATGCACTGATCACGTGGCTGATCATGCACTGATCACGTGCCTGATCATGCACTGATCACTTGGCTGACCATGCACTGATCACGAAGCTCATCATACACTGATCACGTGACTGTGCATGTACTGATCACATGGCTGGTCATGCACTGATCACGTGGCTGATCATGTGCTGATAACCTGGCTATCATACACTGATCACGTGACTGATTATGCACTCTTCACGTGCCGATCATGCACTGATCATGTGGCTGATCATGCACTGAAGACGAAGCTGATCATACACTGATCACGGGACCATGCATGCACTGATCACGTGGCTGATCATGCACTGATCACGTGCCGGATCATGCACTAATCACGTTTTGGATCATGCACTGATTACGCGGCTGATCATACACTGATCATGAGGCTGCTCATGCACTCATCACGTGGCTGATCATGCACTGATCACGTTACTGATAATGCACTGAACACGTGGCTGATCATGCACTGATCACGTGGCTCATCATGCACTGATCACGAAGCTGATCATACACTGATTACGTGACTGTGCATGCACGGATCACTTGGCTGATCTTGCACTGTTCATGTGGCTGATTATGCACTGATCACATGGTTGATCATACACTGATCACGTGGCTGATCATGAACTAATCACGAAGCTGATCATACACTGATCACGTGACTGTGCATGCACTGATCACGTGGCTGATCATGCACTGACCATGTGCCTGATCATGCACTGATCACGTGCCTGATCATACACTGATCACGTGACTGCTCATGCACACTTGACGTGCCTGATCATGCACTGATCACTTGGCTGACCATGCACTGATCACTTGGGAGATAATGCACTGATCACGTGGCTGTCCATGCACTGATCCCGAAGCTGATCATACACTGATCACATGGCTGATCATACACTGATCCCGTGCCCGATCATGCACTGATCACGTGGCTGATCATGCTCTGAACACGAAGCTGATCATACACTGGTCACGTGACTGTGCATGCACTGATCATGTGGCTGAACGTGCAATGATCACGTGGCTGATCATGCACTGATCACGTGGCTGATCATGCACTGATCTCGTGGCTGATCATGCAGTGATCACTTGGGAGATAATGCACTTATCAGGTGACTGATCATGCACTATTCACGTGCCTGATCATACACTGATCACGTGACTGTGCATGCACTGATCACGTGGCTGAACAATCACTGATCACGTGGCTGATCATGCACTGATCACGAAGCTGATCATACACTGATCACGTGACTGTGCATGCACGGATCACATGGCTGATCATGCAATGATCACGTGGATGAGCATGTGCTGATAAACTGGCTATCATACACTGATCACGTGACTGATTATGCACTCTTCACGTGGCAGATCATGCACTGATCACGTGGCTCATCATGCATTGATCACCTGGGTGATCATGCACTGATCACGTGGCTGATCCTCCACTGATCATGTGGCTGATCACACACTGATCATGAGGCTGTTCATGCACTCATCACGTGTCTGATCATACACTGATCATGTGGCTCATCATGCACTGATCACGAAGCTGTTCATACACTGATTACTTGACTGTGCATGCACTGATCACTTGGCTGATCTTGCACTGTTCATGTGGCTGATCATGCACTGATCACGAGGCTCATCATGCACTGATCACGAAGCTGTTCATACACTGATTACGTGACTGTGCATGCACTGATCACGTGGTTGATCTTGCACTGTTCATGTGGCTGATCATGCACTGATCACGTGGTTGATCGTACACTGATCACGTGGCTGAACATGAACTAATCACGAAAGTGATCATACACTGATCACGTGACTGTGCATGCACTGATCACAAGGATGATCATGCACTGTTCACGTGGCTGATCATGCACTGATCTCCTGCCTGATCATACACTGATCACGAGACTGCATATGCACTGATCACGTGGCTGAACATGCACTGATCACGAAGCTGATCATACACTGATCATGTGACTGTGGATGCACTGATCAGGTGGCTGAACATGCAATGATCACGTGGCTGATCATGCACTGATTACGTGTCTGATCATGCACTGATAACGTGGGACATCATGCACTGATCACCTGGCTGATCATGCACTGATCACGTGCCTGATCATGCACTGATCACGTAGCTATCATGCACTAGTCACGTGATTATCATGCACAGATCACGTGGCTGATCGTACACTGATCACGTGAGTGATCATGCCCTGATCAAGAGCCTGATCATGCACTGATCCCGTGAGTGATCCTGCACTGATCAGGTGACTGATCATGCACTGATCACGTGCCTGATCATGAACTGATCCCGTGCTGATCAAGCACTTATCACGTGACTGATCATGCACTCATCACCTGCCTGATCATGCACTGATTACGTGGCTGATCATGCACTGATGACGAAGCTGATCAAACACTGGTCACGTGGCTGATCATACACTGATAAAGTGCCTGATCATACACTGATCACGTGGCTGATCATGCACTGATCACGACGCTGATCATACACTGATCACATGACTGTGCATGCACTGATCACATGGCTGATTATGCACTGATCACGTGGCCGATCATGCAATGATAACCTGGCTGATCATGCACTGATCACGTGACTGATTATGCACTCTTCACGTGCCTGATCATGCACTGATCATGTGGCTGATCATGCACTTATCATGAAGCTGATCATACACTGATCACGGGACCATGCATGCACTGATCACGTGGCTGATCATGCACTGAAAATGAAGCTGACCATACACTGACCACGAGACTGTGCATTCACTGATTATTTGTCTGATCATGCACTGATCCCATGCCTGATCATGCACTGATAACTTGACTGATCATACACTGTTCACGTGACTATCATGCACTGAGCACATGGCTGATCATACACTGATCACGTGCCTGATCATGCACTGATCACGTGGCTGATCAGGCACTGATCACGAAGCTGATCATACACTGATCACGTGACTGTCCATGCACTGATCACATGGTTGATCATGCACTATTCACGTGGCTGATCATGCACTGATCACGTGGCTGATCACACACTGATTACGTGACTGTGCATGCACTGATCACTTGGCTGATCTTGCACTGTTCATGTGGCTGATTATGCACTGATCACATGGTTGATCATGCACTGATCACGTGGCTGATCATGCACTAATCACGAGGCTGATCATACACTGATCATGTGACTGTGCATGCACTGATCACGTGTCTGATCATGCACTGATCACGTCCGTGATCATGCACTGATCACGTGCCTGATCATGCACTGATCACGAGACTGCGCATGCACTGATCACGTGGCTGAATATGGACTGATCACGTGCCTGATCATGCACTGATCACATGCCTGATCATACACTGATCACGAGGCTGCACATGCACTGATCACGTGGCTGATCATGCACTGATCACGAAGCTGATCATACACTGATCACGTGGATGAACATGCACTGATCACGAAGCTGATCATACACTGATCACGTGACTGTGCATGCACTGATCACATAGCTGATCATGCACTGATCACATGGCTGATCATGCGCTGATAACCTGGCTATCATACACTGACACGTGACTGATTATGCACTCTTCACGTGACTGATCATGCACTGATCATGTGGCTGATCTTGCACTGAAGACGAAGTTGATCATACACTGATCACGTGACCATGCATGCACTGATCACGTGCCTGATCATGCACTGATCACGTGCCTGATCATGCACTAATCACGTTTTGGATCATACACTGATCACGCGGCTGATCATACACTGATCATGAGGCTGCTCATGCACTCATCACGTGTCTGATCATACACTGATCACGTTACTGATAATGCACTGAACACATGCCTGATCATGCACTGATCACGTGGCTCATCATGCACCGATCACGAAGCTGATCATACACTGATTACGTGACTGTGCATGCACTGATCACTTGGCTGATCTTGCACTGTTCATGTGGCTGATCATGCACTGATCACGTGGTTGATCATACACTGATCACGTGGCTGAACATGAACTAATCACGAAGCTGATCATACACTGATCACGTGACTGTGCATGCACTGATCACAAGGATGATCATGCAGTGATCACGTGGCTGATCATGCACTGATCTCCTGCCTGATCATACACTGATCACGAGACTGCATATGCACTGATCACATGGTTGAACATGCACTGATCACGTGGCTGATCATGCACTGTTTACGTGTCTGATCATGCACTGATTACGTGAGACATCATGCACTGATCACCTGGCTGATCATGCACTGATCACATAGCTATCATGCACTAGTCACGTGATTATCATGCACAGATCACGTGGCTGATCGTTCACTGATCACGTGAGTGATCATGCCCTGATCAAGAGCCTGACCATGCACTGATCCCGAGAGTGATCCTGCACTGATCAGGTGGCTGATCATGCACTGATCACATGCCTGATCATGAACTGATCCCGTGCTGATCAAGCACTTATCACGTGACTGATCATGCACTCATCACCTGCCTGATCATGCACTGATCACGTGGCTCATCATGCACCGATCACGAAGCTGATCATACACTGATTACGTGACTGTGCATGCACTGATCCCTTGGCTGATCTTGCACTGTTCATGTGGCTGATTATGCACTGATCACATGGTTGATCATACACTGATCACGTGGCTGATCATGAACTAATCACGAAGCTGATCATACACTGATCATGTGACTGTGCATGCACTGATCACGTGTCTGATCATGCACTGACCACGTCCGTGATCATGCACTGATCACGTGCCTGATCATACACTGATCACGAGACTGCACATGCACTGATCACATGGATGAATAGGCACTGATCACGTGCCTGATCATGCACTGATCACAAGCCTGATCATACACTGATCACGAGACTGTGCATGCACTGATCACGTGGCTGATCATGCACTGATCACGAAGCTGATCATACACTGATCACGTGGCTGAACATGCACTGATCACGAAGCTGATCATACACTGATCACGTGACTGTGCATGCACTAATCACGTGGCTCATCATGCACTGATAACTTGGCTGATCATACACTGATCACGTGACTGATCATGCACACTTGACGTGCCTGATCATGCACTGATCACTTGGCTGACCATGCACTGATCACGAAGCTCATCATACACTGATCACGTGACTGTGCATGTACTGATCACATAGCTGATCATGCACTGATCACGTGGCTGATCATGTGCTGATAACCTGGCTATCATACACTGACACGTGACTGATTATGCACTCTTCACGTGCCGATCATGCACTGATCACGTGGCTGATCATGCACTGAAGACGTAGCTGATCATACACTGATCATGGGACCATGCATGCACTGATCACGTGGCTGATCATGCACTGATCACGTGCCGGATCATGCACTAATCACGTTTTGGATCATGCACTGATTACGCGGCTGATCATGCACTGATCATGAGGCTGCTCATGTACTCATCACGTGTCTGATCATACACTGATCACATTACTGATAATGCACTGAACACGTGCCTGATCATGCACTGATCACGTGGCTCATCATGCACTGATCACGAAGCTGATCATACACTGATTACGTGACTGTGCATGCACTGATCACTTGGCTGATCTTGCACTGTTCACGTGGCTGATTATGCACTGATCACGTGGTTGATCATACACTGATCACGTGGCTGATCATGCACTGATCACGACGCTGATCATACACTGATCACATGACTGTGCATGCACTGATCACATGGCTGATTATGCACTGATCACGTGGCTGATCATGCACTGATAACCTGGCTCTCATACACTGATCACGTGACTGATTATGCACTCTTCACGTGGCTGATCATGCACTGATCACGTGGCTGATCATGCACTTATCACGAAGCTGATCATACACTGATCACAGGACCATGCATGCACTGATCATGTGGCTGATCATGCACTGAAAATGAAGCTGACCATACACTGACCACGAGACTGTGCATGCACTGATTATTTGTCTGATCATGCACTGATCCCGTGCCTGATCATGCACTGATAACGAGACTGATCATACACTGTTCACGTGACTATGATGCACTGAGCACGTGGCTGATCATACACTGATCACGTGCCTGATCATGCACTGATCACGTGGCTGATCAGGCACTGATCACGAAGCTGATCATACACTGATCACGTGACTGTCCATGCACTGATCACATGGCTGATCATGCACTATTCACGTGGCTGATCATGCACTGATCACGTGGCTGTTCATACACTGATCACGTGACTGTGCATACACTGATCACGTGGCTGATCATGCACTGAACACGTGACTGATCATACACAGGTCAAGTGGCTATCATGCACTAATCACGTGGCTGATCATGCACTGATCACGTTCCTGATCATGCACTGAATACGTGGCTGATCATGCACTGATCCCATGGCTGATCATGCACTGATCACGTGACTGATAATACACTGGTCACGTGACTGTGCATGCACTGATCACGTGACTGATCATGCACTGATCACTAGACTGATCATACACTGGTCACGTGGCTATCATGCACTGATCACGTGGCTGATCCTACACTGATCAGGTGCCTGATCATGCACTGATCACGTGGCTCTTCATGCACTGATCACGAAGCTGATCATACACTGATCACGTGACTGTGCATGTACTGATCACATAGCTGATCATGCACTGATCACGTGGCTGATCATGTGCTGATAACCTGGCTATCATACACTGACACGTGACTGATTATGCACTCTTCACGTGACTGATCATGCACTGATCACGTGGCTGATCTTGCACTGAAGACGAAGTTGATCATACACTGATCATGGGACCATGCATGCACTGATCACGTGGCTGATCATGCACTGATCACGTGCCTGATCATGCACTAATCACGTGTCGGATCATGCACTGATCACGCGGCTGATCATACACTGATCATGAGGCTGCTCATGCACTCATCACGTGGCTGATCATACACTGATCACATTACTGATAATGCACTGAACACATGCCTGATCATGCACTGATCACGTGGCTCATCATGCACCGATCACGAAGCTGATCATACACTGATCACGTGACTGTCCATGCACTGATCACATGGTTGATCATGCACTATTCACGTGGCTGATCATGCACTGATCACGTGGCTGATCACACACTGATTACGTGACTGTGCATGCACTGATCACTTGGCTGATCTTGCACTGTTCATGTGGCTGATTATGCACTGATCACATGGTTGATCATACACTGATCACGTGGCTGATCATGAACTAATCACGTGGCTGATCATACACTGATCATGTGACTGTGCATGCACTGATCACGTGTCTGATCATGCACTGACCACGTCCGTGATCATGCACTGATCACGTGCCTGATCATACACTGATCACGAGACTGCACATGCACTGATCACGTGGCTGAATATGCACTGATCACGTGCCTGATCATGCACTGATCACAAGCCTGATCATACACTGATCACGAGACTGCACATGCACTGATCACGTGGCTGATCATGCACTGATCACGTGGCTATCATGCACTGATCCGGGCTATCATACACTGAAGCTGATCATACACTGATCACGTGGATGAACATGCACTGATCACGAAGCTGATCATACACTGATCACGTGACTGTGCATGTACTGATCACATAGCTGATCATGCACTGATCACATGGCTGATCATGTGCTGATAACCTGGCTATCATACACTGACACGTGACTGATTATGCACTCTTCACGTGACTGATCATGCACTGATCATGTGGCTGATCTTGCACTGAAGACGAAGTTGATCATACACTGATCATGGGACCATGCATGCACTGATCATGTGGCTGATCATGCACTGATCACGTGCCTGATCATGCACTAATCACGTTTTGGATCATGCACTGATCACGCGGCTGATCATACACTGATCATGAGGCTGCTCATGCACTCATCACGTGTCTGATCATACACTGATCACATTACTGATAATGCACTGAACACATGCCTGATCATGCACTGATCACGTGGCTCATCATGCACCGATCACGAAGCTGATCATACACTGATTACGTGACTGTGCATGCACTGATCACTTGGCTGATCTTGCACTGTTCATGTGGCTGATCATGCACTGATCACGTGGTTGATCATACACTGATCACGTGGCTGAACATGAACTAATCACGACGCTGATCATACACTGATAACATGACTGTGCATGCACTGATCACAAGGATGATCATGCAGTGATCACGTGGCTGATCATGCACTGATCTCCTGCCTGATCATACACTGATCACGAGACTGCATATGCACTGATCACATGGTTGAACATGCACTGATCACGTGGCTGATCATGCACTGTTTACGTGTCTGATCATGCACTGATTACGTGAGACATCATGCACTGATCACCTGGCTGATCATGCACTGATCACATAGCTATCATGCACTGGTCACGTGATTATCATGCACAGATCACGTGGCTGATCGTTCACTGATCACGTGAGTGATCATGCCCTGATCAAGAGCCTGACCATGCACTGATCCCGAGAGTGATCCTGCACTGATCAGGTGACTGATCATGCACTGATCACATGCCTGATCATGAACTGATCCCGTGCTGATCAAGCACTTATCACGTGACTGATCATGCACTCATCACCTGCCTGATCATGCACTGATCACGTGGCTCATCATGCACCGATCACGAAGCTGATCATACACTGATTACGTGACTGTGCATGCACTGATCCCTTGGCTATCTTGCACTGTTCATGTGGCTGATTATGCACTGATCACATGGTTGATCATACACTGATCACGTGGCTGATCATGAACTAATCACGAAGCTGATCATACACTGATCATGTGACTGTGCATGCACTGATCACGTGTCTGATCATGCACTGACCACGTCCGTGATCATGCGCTGATCACGTGCCTGATCATACACTGACACGAGACTGCACATGCACTGATCACATGGATGAATAGGCACTGATCACGTGCCTGATCATGCACTGATCACAAGCCTGATCATACACTGATCACGAGACTGTACATGCACTGATCACGTGGCTGATCATGCACTGATCATGAGGCGGATCATACACTGATCACGTGATGAACATGCACTGATCACGAGGCTGATCATACACTGATCACATGGCTGCGCATGCACTCATCACGTGGCTCATCATACACTGATAACTTTACTGATCATGCACTGATCACGTGACTGATCATGCACTGATCACGTGGCTCATCATGCACTGATCACGTAGCTGATCATACACTGATTACGTGCTGTGCATGCACTGATCACGTGGCTGATCATGCACTGATCACATGGCTGATCATGCACTGATCACATGGCTGATCATGCGCTGATAACGTGGCTGATCATGCACTGATCACGTGGCTGATTATGCACTGATCACGTGACTGTGCATGCACTGATCACGTGGCTGATCATGCACTGATCACGTGGCTGATCATGCACTGATCACGGGCCTGATCATACACTGATCACGTGGCTGATCATGCACTGATCACGTGCCTGATCATGCACTAATCACGTTGCTGATCATGCACTGATCACGCGGCTGATCATACACTGATCATGAGGCTGCTCATGCACTCATCACGTGTCTGATCATACACTGATCACATTACTGATAATGCACTGATCACGTGCCTGATCATGCACTGATCACGTGGCTCATCATGCACTGATCACGAAGCTGATCATACACTGATTACGTGACTGTGCATGCACTGATCACTTGGCTGATCTTGCACTGATCACGTGGCTGATCATGCACTGATCACGTGGCTGATCATACACTGATCACGTGGCTGATCATGCACTGATCACGTGGCTGATCATACACTGATCACATGGCTGTGCATGCACTGATCACATGGCTGATCATGCACTGATCACGTGGCTGATCATGCACTGATAACGTGGCTGCTCATACACTGATCACGTGACTGATCATGCACTGATCACGAGCTGATCATGCACTGATCATGTGGCTGATCATGCACTTATCACGTGGCTGATCATACACTGATCACGGGACTGATCATGCACTGATCAGTGGCTATCATGCACTGATCACATGAAGCTGATCATGCACTGATCACGTGGCTGATCATGCACTGATCATGTGACTGATCATGCACTGATCACATGCCTGATCATGCACTGATCACGTGACTGATCATACACTGTTCACGTGACTGATCATGCACTGATCACGTGACTGATCATACACTGATCACGTGCCTGATCATGCACTGATCACGTGGCTGATCAGGCACTGATCACGAAGCTGATCATACACTGATCACGTGACTGTGCATGCACTGATCACATGGCTGATCATGCACTGATCACGTGGCTGAGCATGCACTGATCACGTGGCTGATCATACACTGATCACGTGACTGATCATACACTGATCACGTGGCTGATCATGCACTGATCACGTGGCTGATCATACACTGGTCACGTGGCTGATCATGCACTGATCACGTGGCTGATCATACACTGATCACGTGACTGATCATGCACTGATCACGTGCTGATCATGCACTGATCACGTGGCTGTCATGCACTGATCACGTGGCTGATCATGCACTGATCACGTGGCTGATCATGCACTGATCACGTGACTGATCATGCACTGATCACGTGGCTGATCATGCACTGATCACGTGGCTCATCATGCACTGATCACGAAGCTGATCATACACTGATCACGTGACTGATGCATGCACTGATCACGTGGCTGATCATGCACTGATCACGTGGCTGATCATGCACTGATCACGTGGCTGATCATACACTGATCACGTGGCTGATCATGCACTGATCACGTGGCTGATCATGCACTGATCACGTGGCTGATCATGCACTGATCACGTGGCTGATCATGCACTGATCACGTGACCGATCATGCACTGATCACGTGACTGATCATGCACTGATCACGTGGCTGCTCATGCACTGATCACGTGGCTGATCATGCACTGATCACGTGGCTGATCATGCACTGATCACGTGCCTGATCATGCACTGATCACGTGTCTGATCATGCACTGATCACGTGCTGATCATGCACTGATCACGTGGCTGATCATGCACTGATCACGTGGCTGATCATGCACTGATCACGTGGCTGATCATGCACTGATCACGTGGCTGATCATGCACTGATCACGTGGCTGATCATGCACTGATCACGTGGCTGATCATACACTGATCACGTGGCTGATCATGCACTGATCACGAAGCTGATCATACACTGATCACGTGACTGTGCATGCACTGATCACGTGGCTGATCATGCACTGATCACGTGGCTGATCATGCACTGATAACGTGGCTGCTCATACACTGATCACGTGACTGATTATGCACTCTTCACGTGCCTGATCATGCACTGATCACGTGGCTGATCATGCACTGATCACGAAGCTGATCATACACTGATCACGGGACCATGCATGCACTGATCACGTGGCTGATCATGCACTGATCACGAGCCTGATCATACACTGATCACGTGGCTGTGCATGCACTGATCACGTGGCTGATCATGCACTGATCACGTGGCTGATCATGCACTGATCACGTGACTGATCATACACTGATCACGTGACTATCATGCACTGATCACGTGGCTGATCATACACTGATCACGTGCCTGATCATGCACTGATCACGTGGCTGATCATGCACTGATCACGAAGCTGATCATACACTGATCACGTGACTGTGCATGCACTGATCACATGGCTGATCATGCACTGATCACGTGGCTGATCATGCACTGATCACGTGGCTGATCATACACTGATCACGTGACTGATGCATGCACTGATCACGTGGCTGATCATGCACTGATCACGTGGCTGATCATGCACTGATCACGTGGCTATCATGCACTGATCACGTGGCTGATCATACACTGATCACGTGCCTGATCATGCACTGATCACGTGGCTGATCATGCACTGATCCCGTGGCTGATCATGCACTGATCACGTGGCTGATCATGCACTGGTCACGTGACTGATGCATACACTGATCACGTGACTGTTCATGCACTAATCACGTGGCTGATCATGCACTGGTAACGTGGCTATCATACACTGATCACGTGACTGATCATGCACTGATGACGTGCCTGATCATGCACTGATCACGTGCCTGATCATGCACTGATCACGAAGCTCATCATACACTGATCACGTGACTGTGCATGTACTGATCACATAGCTGGTCATGCACTGATCACATGGCTGATCATGTGCTGATAACCTGGCTATCATACACTGACACGTGACTGATTATGCACTCTTCACGTGACTGATCATGCACTGATCATGTGGCTGATCTTGCACTGAAGACGAAGCTGATCATACACTGATCACGGGACCATGCATGCACTGATCATGTGGCTGATCATGCACTGATCACGTGCCGGATCATGCACTAATCACGTTTCGGATCATGCACTGATCACGCGGCTGATCATACACTGATCATGAGGCTGCTCATGCACTCATCACGTGTCTGATCATACACTGATCACGTGACTGATAATGCACTGAACACGTGCCTGATCATGCACTGATCACGTGGCTCATCATGCACCGATCACGAAGCTGATCATACACTGATTACGTGACTGTGCATGCACTGATCACTTGGCTGATCTTGCACTGTTCATGTGGCTGATTATGCACTGATCACATGGTTGATCATACACTGATCACGTGGCTGATCATGAACTAATCACGACGCTGATCATACACTGATCACGTGACTGTGCATGCACTGATCACGTGTCTGATCATGCACTGACCACGTGGCGTGATCATGCACTGATCACGTGCCTGATCATACACTGATCACGTGACTGCTCATGCACTGATCACGTGGCTGATCAGGCACTGATCACGTGACTGATCATGCACTGATCACATGCCTGATCATACACTGATCACGTGGCTGCTCATGCACTGATCACGTGGCTGATCATACACTGATCATGAACCTGATCATACACTGATCA
Organism: Bos javanicus; assembly: GCF_032452875.1. Taxonomy (NCBI): domain Eukaryota; kingdom Metazoa; phylum Chordata; class Mammalia; order Artiodactyla; family Bovidae; genus Bos; species Bos javanicus. The sequence continues at coordinate 167,170 of NW_026893613.1, forward strand.
CGTGGCTGATCATGCACTGATCACGAAGCTGATCATACACTGATCACGTGACTGTGCATGCACTGATCATTTGGCTGATCATGCACTGATCACGTGGCTGATCATGCACTGATAACGTGGCTATCATACACTGACACGTGACTGATCATGCACTGTTCACGTGCCTGATCATGCACTGATCACGTGGCTGATCATGCACTGATGACGCTGATCATACACTGATCACGGGACTGTGCATGCACTGATCACGTGGCTGATCATGCACTGATCACGTGGCTGATCATGCACTGATCACGTGCTGATCATACACTGATCACGTGGCTGATCATGCACTGATCACGTGGCTGATCATGCACTGATAACGTGGCTGATCATGCACTGATCACGTGACTGATCATGCACTGTTCACGTGCCTGATCATGCACTGATCACGTGGCTGATCATGCACTGATCACGAAGCTGATCATACACTTATCACCTGACTGTGCATGCACTGATCACATGGCTGATCATGCACTGATCACGTGGCTGATCATGCACTGATCACGTGGCTGATCATGCACTGATCACGTGGCTGATCATGCACTGATCATGTGGCTGCTCATGCACTGATCACGTGGCTGATCATACACTGATCACGTGACTGATCATGCACTGATCACGTGGCTGATCATGCACTGATCACGTGGCTCATCATGCACTGATCACGTGGCTGATCATGCACTGATCACGTGACTGTGCATGCACTGATCACGTGGCTGATCATGCACTGATCACGTGGCTGATCATGCACTGATCACGTGGCTGATCATACACTGATCACGTGGCTGATCATGCACTGATCACGTGGCTGATCATGCACTGATCACGTGACTGATCATGCACTGATCACGTGGCTGATCATGCACTGATCACGTGGCTGATCATGCACTGATCACGTGGCTGATCATGCACTGATCACGTGACTGATCATGCACTGATCACGTGGCTGATCATGCACTGATCACGTGGCTGATCATGCACTGATCACGAGGCTGATCATACACTGATCACGTGGCTGATCATGCACTGATCACGTGGCTGATCATGCACTGATCACGTGGCTGTGCATACACTGATCACGTGGCTGATCATGCACTGATCACGTGCCTGATCATGCACTGATCACGTGACTGATCATACACTGATCACGTGGCTGATCATGCACTGATCACGTGCCTGATCATGCACTGATCACGTGCCTGATCATGCACTGATCACGTGGCTGATCATGCACTGATCACGTGACTGATCATGCACTGATCACGTGGCTGATCATGCACTGATCACGTGGCTGATCATGCACTGATCACGTGACTGTTCATGCACTGATCACGTGGCTGATCATGCACTGATCACGTGGCTGATCATACACTGATCACGTGACTGATCATGCACTGATCACGTGCCTGATCATGCACTGATCACGTGGCTGATCATGCACTGATCACGAAGCTCATCATACACTGATCACGTGACTGTGCATGCACTGATCACGTGGCTGATCATGCACTGATCACATGGCTGATCATGCGCTGATAACGTGGCTGATCATACACTGATCACGTGACTTATTATGCACTCTTCACGTGGCTGATCATGCACTGATCATGTGGCTGATCATGCACTGATGACGTGGCTGATCATACACTGATCATGTGACCGATCATGCACTGATCATGTGGCTGATCATGCACTGATCACGTGGCTGATCATGCACTAATCACGTGTCGGATCATGCACTGATCACGCGGCTGATCATACACTGATCATGAGGCTGCTCATGCACTGATCACGTGTCTGATCATACACTGATCACATTACTGATAATGCACTGAACACGTGGCTGATCATGCACTGATCACGTGGCTCATCATGCACTGATCACGAAGCTGATCATACACTGATTACGTGACTGTGCATGCACTGATCACTTGGCTGATCTTGCACTGTTCATGTGGCTGATTATGCACTGATCACATGGTTGATCATGCACTGATCACGTGGCTGATCATGCACTAATCACGAAGCTGATCATACACTGATCACGTGACTGTGCATGCACTGATCACGTGGCTGATCATGCACTGATCACGTGGCTGATCATGCACTGATCACGTGCCTGATCATACACTGATCACGTGGCTGCTCATGCACTGATCACGTGGCTGATCATGCACTGATCACGTGGCTGATCATGCACTGATCACGTGGGTGATCATGCACTGATCACGTGGCTGATCATGCACTGATCACGTGGCTGATCATGCACTGATCACGAAGCTGATCATACACTGATCACGTGGCTGAACATGCACTGATCACGTGGCTGATCATGCACTGATCACGTGACTGATGCATGCACTGATCACGTGGCTGATCATGCACTGATCACGTGGCTGATCGTGCACTGATCACGTGGCTGATCATGCACAGATGACGTGGCTGATCATGCACTGATCACGTGGCTGATCATGCACTGATCACGAAGCTGATCATACACTGATCACGTGACTGTGCATGCACTGATCACGTGGCTGATCATGCACTGATCACGTGGCTGATCATGCACTGATAACGTGGCTGATCATACACTGACACGTGGCTGATCATGCACTCTTCACGTGGCTGATCATGCACTGATCACGTGGCTGATCATGCACTGATGACGTAGCTGATCATACACTGATCACGTGACTATGCATGCACTGATCACGTGGCTGATCATGCACTGATCACGTGGCGGATCATGCACTAATCACGTGGCTGATCATGCACTGATCACGTGGCTGATCATGCACTGATCATGAGGCTGCTCATGCACTCATCACGTGGCTGATCATGCACTGATCACGTTACTGATCATGCACTGATCACGTGGCTGATCATGCACTGATCACGTGGCTCATCATGCACTGATCACGTGGCTGATCATGCACTGATTACGTGGCTGTTCATGCACTGATCACTTGGCTGATCTTGCACTGTTCATGTGGCTGATCATGCACTGATCACGTGGCTGATCATACACTGATCACGTGGCTGATCATGCACTGATCACGACGCTGATCATACACTGATCACGTGACTGTGCATGCACTGATCACATGGCTGATCATGCACTGATCACGTGGCTGATCATGCACTGATAACGTGGCTATCATACACTGATCACGTGACTGATTATGCACTCTTCACGTGGCTGATCATGCACTGATCACGTGGCTGATCATGCACTTATCACGAAGCTGATCATACACTGATCACGGGACCATGCATGCACTGATCACGTGGCTGATCATGCACTGATCACGAAGCTGATCATACACTGATCACGTGACTGTGCATGCACTGATCACGTGGCTGATCATGCACTGATCACGTGGCTGATCATGCACTGATAACGTGACTGATCATACACTGTTCACGTGACTATCATGCACTGATCACGTGGCTGATCATACACTGATCACGTGCCTGATCATGCACTGATCACGTGGCTGATCATGCACTGATCACGTGCTGATCATGCACTGATCACGTGACTGATCATGCACTGATCACGTGGCTGATCATGCACTGATCACGTGGCTGATCATGCACTGATCACGTGGCTGATCATGCACTGATCACGTGACTGATCATGCACTGATCACGTGGCTATCATGCACTGATCACGTGGCTGATCATACACAGGTCACGTGGCTGATCATGCACTGATCACGAGGCTGATCATGCACTGATCACGTGCGTGATCCTGCACTGATCAGGTGACTGATCATGCACTGATCACATGCCTGATCATGCACTGATCCCGTGGCTGATCATGCACTGGTCACGTGACTGATGCATGCACTGATCACGTGCCTGATCATGCACTGATCACGTGGCTGATCATGCACTGATGACGTGGCTGATCATGCACTGGTCACGTGGCTGATCATGCACTGATCACGTGCCTGATCATGCACTGATCACGTGCCTGATCATGCACTGATCACGACGCTGATCATACACTGATCACATGACTGTGCATGCACTGATCACATGGCTGATTATGCACTGATCACATGGCTGATCATGTGCTGATAACCTGGCTATCATACACTGACACGTGACTGATTATGCACTCTTCACGTGCCTGATCATGCACTGATCACGTGGCTGATCTTGCACTGATCACGAAGCTGATCATACACTGATCACGGGACCATGCATGCACTGATCACGTGGCTGATCATGCACTGATCACGTGCCTGATCATGCACTAATCACGTCTGATCATGCACTGATCACGCGGCTGATCATACACTGATCATGTGGCTGCTCATGCACTCATCACGTGACTGATCATACACTGATCACATTACTGATCATGCACTGATCACGTGACTGATCATGCACTGATCACGTGGCTGATCATGCACTGATCACGAAGCTGATCATACACTGATTACGTGACTGTGCATGCACTGATCACTTGGCTGATCTTGCACTGTTCACGTGGCTGATTATGCACTGATCACGTGGCTGATCATGCACTGATCACGTGGCTGATCATGAACTAATCACGTGGCTGATCATACACTGATCACGTGACTGTGCATGCACTGATCACGTGGCTGATCATGCACTGATCACGTCCCGATCATGCACTGATCACGTGGCTGATCATACACTGATCACGTGACTGCATCATGCACTGATCACGTGGCTGATCATGCACTGATCACGTGGCTGATCATGCACTGATCACGTGGCTGATCATACACTGATCACGTGACTGCATCATGCACTGATCACGTGGCTGATCATGCACTGATCATGAAGCTGATCATGCACTGATCACGTGGCTGATCATGCACTGATCACGAAGCTGATCATACACTGATCACGTGACTGATCATGCACTGATCACATGGCTGATCATACACTGGTCACGTGGCTATCATGCACTGATCACGTGGCTGATCCTACACTGACGTGCCTGATCATGCACTGATCACGTGGCTGATCATGCACTGATCACGAAGCTGATCATACACTGATCACGTGACTGTGCATGTACTGATCACATAGCTGGTCATGCACTGATCACATGACTGATCATGTGCTGATAACCTGGCTATCATACACTGACACGTGACTGATTATGCACTCTTCACGTGACTGATCATGCACTGATCATGTGGCTGATCTTGCACTGAAGACGAAGTTGATCATACACTGATCATGGGACCATGCATGCACTGATCATGTGGCTGATCATGCACTGATCACGTGCCTGATCATGCACTAATCACGTTCGGATCATGCATTGATCACGCGGCTGATCATACACTGATCATGAGGCTGCTCATGCACTCATCACGTGTCTGATCATACACTGATCACATTACTGATAATGCACTGAACACGTGCCTGATCATGCACTGATCATGTGGCTCATCATGCACCAATCACGAAGCTGATCATACACTGATTACGTGACTGTGCATGCACTGATCACTTGGCTGATCTTGCACTGTTCATGTGGCTGATTATGCACTGATCACATGGTTGATCATACACTGATCACGTGGCTGATCATGAACTAATCACGAAGCTGATCATACACTGATCATGTGACTGTGCATGCACTGATCACGTGTCTGATCATGCACTGACCACGTCCGTGATCAGGCACTGATCACGTGCCTGATCATACACTGATCACGAGACTGCACATGCACTGATCACGTGGCTGAATATGGACTGATCACGTGCCTGATCATGCACTGATCACAAGCCTGATCATACACTGATCACGGGACTGCACATGCACTGATCACGTGGCTGATCATGCACTGATCATGAAGCTGATCATACACTGATCACGTGACTGACATGCACTGATCACGTGGCTGATCATGCACTGATCACGTGGCTGATCATGCACTGATCACGTGGCTGATCATACACTGATCACGTGGCTATCATGCACTGATCACATGGCTGATCATGCACTGATCACGTGGCTGATCATGCACTGATCACGTGGCTGATCATGCACTGATCACGTGGCTGATCATGCACTGATCACGTGACTGATCATGCACTGATCATGTGGCTGATCATGCACTGATCACGTGGCTGATCATCCACTGATCACGTGGCTGATCATGCACTGATCACGTGGCTGATCATGCACTGATCACGTGGCTGATCATGCACTAATCACGTGGCGGATCATACACTGATCACGTGGCTGATCATGCACTGATCACGTGGCTGCTCATGCACTCATCACGTGGCTGATCATGCACTGATCACGTGACTGATCATGCACTGATCACGTGCCTGATCATGCACTGATCACGTGGCTCATCATGCACTGATCACGTGGCTGATCATACACTGATCACGTGGCTGATCATGCACTGATCACGTGGCTGATCATGCACTGATCACGTGGCTGATCATGCACTGATCACGTGGCTGATCATACACTGATCACGTGGCTGATCATGCACTGATCACGTGGCTGATCAGGCACTGATCACGAAGCTGATCATACACTGATCACGTGACTGTCCATGCACTAATCACATGGCTGATCATGCACTGATCACGTGGCTGATCATGCACTGATAACGTGGCTATCATGCACTGATCACGTGACTGATTATGCACTGATCACGTGGCTGATCATGCACTGATCACGTGGCTGATCATGCACTGATCACGTGGCTGATCATACACTGATCACGTGGCTATGCATGCACTAATCACGTGGCTGATCATACACTGATCACGTGCCTGATCATGCACTGATCACGTGACTGATCATGCACTGATCACGTGGCTGATCATGCACTGATCACGTGGCTGATAATACACTGGTCACGTGACTGATCATGCACTGATCACGTGACTGATCATGCACTGATCACATGACTGATCATACACTGGTCACGTGGCTGATCATGCACTGATCACGTGGCTGATCCTACACTGATCACGTGCCTGATCATGCACTGATCACGTGCCTGATCATGCACTGATCACGTGGCGGATCATGCACTGATCACGTGGCTGATCATGCACTGATCATGTGGCTGCTCATGCACTCATCACGTGTCTGATCATACACTGATCACATTACTGATAATGCACTGAACACGTGCCTGATCATGCACTGATCACGTGGCTGATCATGCACTGATCACGTGGCTGATCATGCACTGATCACGTGACTGTGCATGCACTGATCACGTGGCTGATCTTGCACTGATCACGTGGCTGATCATGCACTGATCACGTGGCTGATCATACACTGATCACGTGGCTGAGCATGCACTGATCACGTGGCTGATCATGCACTAATCACGAAGCTGATCATACACTGATCACGTGGCTGTGCATGCACTGATCACGTGGCTGATCATGCACTGATCACGTGCCTGATCATGCACTGATCACGTGGCTGATCATGCACTGATCACGTGCTGATCATACACTGATCACGTGACTGTGCATGCACTGATCACATGGCTGATCATGCACTGATCACGTGGCTGATCATGCACTGTTCACGTGGCTGATCATGCACTGACACGTGAGTGATCATGCACTCTTCACCTGGCTGATCATGCACTGATCATATAGCTGATCATGCACTGGTCACGAGGATGATCATGCACTGATCACGGGACCATGCGTGCACTGATCACGTGACTGATCATGCCCTGATCACGAGCCTGACCATGCACTGATCACGAGAGGGATCCTGCACTGATCAGGCGGCTGATCATGCACTGATCACGTGCCTGCTCATGAACTGATCCCGTGTCTGATCAAGCACTTATCACGTTACTGATCATGCACTCATCACCTGCCTGATCATGCACTGATCACGTGGCTCATCATGCACCGATCACGAAGCTGATCATACACTGATTACGTGACTGTGCATGCACTGATCCCTTGGCTGATCTTGCACTGTTCATGTGGCTGATTATGCACTGATCACATGGTTGATCATACACTGATCACGTGGCTGATCATGAACTAATCACGAAGCTGATCATACACTGATCATGTGACTGTGCATGCACTGATCACGTGTCTGATCATGCACTGACCACGTCCGTGATCATGCACTGATCACGTGCCTGATCATACACTGATCACGAGACTGCACATGCACTGATCACGTGGCTGAATAGGCACTGATCACGTGCCTGATCATGCACTGATCACAAGCCTGATCATACACTGATCACGAGACTGCACATGCACTGATCACGTGGCTGATCATGCACTGATCATGAAGCTGATCATACACTGATCACGTGGATGAACATGCACTGATCACGAAGCTGATCATACACTGATCACGTGACTGTGCATGCACTAATCACGTGGCTCATCATGCACTGATAACTTTGCTATCATACACTGATCACGTGACTGATCATGCACACTTGACGTGCCTGATCATGCACTGATCACTTGGCTGACCATGCACTGATCACGAAGCTCATCATACACTGATCACGTGACTGTGCATGTACTGATCACATAGCTGATCATGCACTGATCACATGGCTGATCATGTGCTGATAACCTGGCTATCATACACTGACACGTGACTGATTATGCACTCTTCACGTGCCGATCATGCACTGATCATGTGGCTGATCATGCACTGAAGACGAAGCTGATCATACACTGATCATGGGACCATGCATGCACTGATCACGTGGCTGATCATGCACTGATCACGTGCCGGATCATGCACTAATCACGTTTTGGATCATGCACTGATTACGCGGCTGATCATACACTGATCATGAGGCTGCTCATGTACTCATCACGTGTCTGATCATACACTGATCACATTACTGATAATGCACTGAACACGTGCCTGATCATGCACTGATCACGTGGCTCATCATGCACTGATCACGAAGCTGATCATACACTGATTACGTGACTGTGCATGCACTGATCACTTGGCTGATCTTGCACTGTTCATGTGGCTGATTATGCACTGATCACATGGTTGATCATACACTGATCACGTGGCTGATCATGCACTGATCACGACGCTGATCATACACTGATCACATGACTGTGCATGCACTGATCACATGGCTGATTATGCACTGATCACGTGGCTGATCATGCACTGATAACCTGGCTCTCATACACTGATCACGTGACTGATTATGCACTCTTCACGTGCCTGATCATGCACTGATCATGTGGCTGATCATGCACTTATCACGAAGCTGATCATACACTGATCACAGGACCATGCATGCACTGATCATGTGGCTGATCATGCACTGAAAATGAAGCTGACCATACACTGACCACGAGACTGTGCATGCACTGATTATTTGTCTGATCATGCACTGATCCCATGCCTGATCATGCACTGATAACGAGACTGATCATACACTGTTCACGTGACTATGATGCACTGAGCACGTGGCTGATCATACACTGATCACGTGCCTGATCATGCACTGATCACGTGGCTGATCAGGCACTGATCACGAAGCTGATCATACACTGATCACGTGACTGTCCATGCACTGATCACATGGCTGATCATGCACTATTCACGTGGCTGATCATGCACTGATCACGTGGCTGTTCATACACTGATCACGTGACTGTGCATACACTGATCACATGGCTGATCATGCACTGAACACGTGACTGATCATACACAGGTCACGTGGCTATCATGCACTAATCACGTGGCTGATCATACACTGATCACGTTCCTGATCATGCACTGAATACGTGGCTGATCATGCACTGATCCCATGGCTGATCATGCACTGATCACGTGACTGATAATACACTGGTCACGTGACTGTGCATGCACTGATCACGTGACTGATCATGCACTGATCACAAGACTGATCATACACTGGTCACGTGGCTATCATGCACTGATCACGTGGCTGATCCTACACTGATCAGGTGCCTGATCATGCACTGATCACGTGGCTCTTCATGCACTGATCACGAAGCTGATCATACACTGATCACGTGACTGTGCATGTACTGATCACATAGCTGATCATGCACTGATCACATGGCTGATCATGTGCTGATAACCTGGCTATCATACACTGACACGTGACTGATTATGCACTCTTCACGTGACTGATCATGCACTGATCATGTGGCTGATCTTGCACTGAAGACGAAGTTGATCATACACTGATCATGGGACCATGCATGCACTGATCATGTGGCTGATCATGCACTGATCACGTGCCTGATCATGCACTAATCACGTTTCGGATCATGCACTGATCACGCGGCTGATCATACACTGATCATGAGGCTGCTCATGCACTCATCACGTGTCTGATCATACACTGATCACATTACTGATAATGCACTGAACACATGCCTGATCATGCACTGATCACGTGGCTCATCATGCACCGATCACGAAGCTGATCATACACTGATTACGTGACTGTGCATGCACTGATCACTTGGCTGATCTTGCACTGTTCATGTGGCTGATTATGCACTGATCACATGGTTGATCATACACTGATCACGTGGCTGATCATGAACTAATCACGAAGCTGATCATACACTGATCATGTGACTGTGCATGCACTGATCACGTGTCTGATCATGCACTGACCACGTCCGTGATCATGCACTGATCACGTGCCTGATCATACACTGATCACGAGACTGCACATGCACTGATCTCGTGGCTGAATAGGCACTGATCACGTGCCTGATCATGCACTGATCACAAGCCTGATCATACACTGATCACGAGACTGCACATGCACTGATCACGTGGCTGATCATGCACTGATCATGAAGCTGATCATACACTGATCACGTGGATGAACATGCACTGATCACGAAGCTGATCATACACTGATCACGTGACTGTGCATGCACTAATCACGTGGCTCATCATGCACTGATAACTTTGCTATCATACACTGATCACGTGACTGATCATGCACACTTGACGTGCCTGATCATGCACTGATCACTTGGCTGACCATGCACTGATCACGAAGCTCATCATACACTGATCACGTGACTGTGCATGTACTGATCACATAGCTGGTCATGCACTGATCACATGGCTGATCATGTGCTGATAACCTGGCTATCATACACTGACACGTGACTGATTATGCACTCTTCACGTGCCGATCATGCACTGATCACGTGGCTGATCATGCACTGAAGACGAAGCTGATCATACACTGATCATGGGACCATGCATGCACTGATCATGTGGCTGATCATGCACTGATCACGTGCCGGATCATGCACTAATCACGTTTTGGATCATGCACTGATTACGCGGCTGATCATACACTGATCATGAGGCTGCTCATGTACTCATCACGTGTCTGATCATACACTGATCACATTACTGATAATGCACTGAACACGTGCCTGATCATGCACTGATCACGTGGCTCATCATGCACTGATCACGAAGCTGATCATACACTGATTACGTGACTGTGCATGCACTGATCACTTGGCTGATCTTGCACTGTTCATGTGGCTGATTATGCACTGATCACATGGTTGATCATACACTGATCACGTGGCTGATCATGCACTGATCACGACGCTGATCATACACTGATCACATGACTGTGCATGCACTGATCACATGGCTGATTATGCACTGATCACGTGGCTGATCATGCACTGATAACCTGGCTCTCATACACTGATCACGTGACTGATTATGCACTCTTCACGTGCCTGATCATGCACTGATCATGTGGCTGATCATGCACTTATCACGAAGCTGATCATACACTGATCACAGGACCATGCATGCACTGATCATGTGGCTGATCATGCACTGAAAATGAAGCTGACCATACAATGACCACGAGACTGTGCATGCACTGATTATTTGTCTGATCATGCACTGATCCCATGCCTGATCATGCACTGATAACGTGACTGATCATACACTGTTCACGTGACTATGATGCACTGAGCACGTGGCTGATCATACACTGATCACGTGCCTGATCATGCACTGATCACGTGGCTGATCAGGCACTGATCACGAAGCTGATCATACACTGATCACGTGACTGTCCATGCACTGATCACATGGCTGATCATGCACTATTCACGTGGCTGATCATGCACTGATCACGTGGCTGTTCATACACTGATCACGTGACTGTGCATACACTGATCACATGGCTGATCATGCACTGAACACGTGACTGATCATACACAGGTCACGTGGCTATCATGCACTAATCACGTGGCTGATCATACACTGATCACGTTCCTGATCATGCACTGAATACGTGGCTGATCATGCACTGATCCCATGGCTGATCATGCACTGATCACGTGACTGATAATACACTGGTCACGTGACTGTGCATGCACTGATCACGTGACTGATCATGCACTGATCACAAGACTGATCATACACTGGTCACGTGGCTATCATGCACTGATCACGTGGCTGATCCTACACTAATCAGGTGCCTGATCATGCACTGATCACGTGGCTCTTCATGCACTGATCACGAAGCTGATCATACACTGATCACGTGACTGTGCATGTACTGATCACATAGCTGATCATGCACTGATCACATGGCTGATCATGTGCTGATAACCTGGCTATCATACACTGACACGTGACTGATTATGCACTCTTCACGTGACTGATCATGCACTGATCATGTGGCTGATCTTGCACTGAAGACGAAGTTGATCATACACTGATCATGGGACCATGCATGCACTGATCATGTGGCTGATCATGCACTGATCACGTGCCTGATCATGCACTAATCACGTTTCGGATCATGCACTGATCACGCGGCTGATCATACACTGATCATGAGGCTGCTCATGCACTCATCACGTGTCTGATCATACACTGATCACATTACTGATAATGCACTGAACACATGCCTGATCATGCACTGATCACGTGGCTCATCATGCACCGATCACGAAGCTGATCATACACTGATTACGTGACTGTGCATGCACTGATCACTTGGCTGATCTTGCACTGTTCATGTGGCTGATTATGCACTGATCACATGGTTGATCATACACTGATCACGTGGCTGATCATGAACTAATCACGAAGCTGATCATACACTGATCATGTGACTGTGCATGCACTGATCACGTGTCTGATCATGCACTGACCACGTCCGTGATCATGCACTGATCACGTGCCTGATCATACACTGATCACGAGACTGCACATGCACTGATCACGTGGCTGAATAGGCACTGATCACGTGCCTGATCATGCACTGATCACAAGCCTGATCATACACTGATCACGAGACTGCACATGCACTGATCACGTGGCTGATCATGCACTGATCATGAAGCTGATCATACACTGATCACGTGGATGAACATGCACTGATCACGAAGCTGATCATACACTGATCACGTGACTGTGCATGCACTAATCACGTGGCTGATCATGCACTGATAACTTTGCTATCATACACTGATCACGTGACTGATCATGCACACTTGACGTGCCTGATCATGCACTGATCACTTGGCTGACCATGCACTGATCACGAAGCTCATCATACACTGATCACGTGACTGTGCATGTACTGATCACATAGCTGGTCATGCACTGATCACATGGCTGATCATGTGCTGATAACCTGGCTATCATACACTGACACGTGACTGATTATGCACTCTTCACGTGCCGATCATGCACTGATCATGTGGCTGATCATGCACTGAAGACGAAGCTGATCATACACTGATCATGGGACCATGCATGCACTGATCATGTGGCTGATCATGCACTGATCACATGCCGGATCATGCACTAATCACGTTTTGGATCATGCACTGATTACGCGGCTGATCATACACTGATCATGAGGCTGCTCATGTACTCATCACGTGTCTGATCATACACTGATCACATTACTGATAATGCACTGAACACGTGCCTGATCATGCACTGATCACGTGGCTCATCATGCACTGATCACGAAGCTGATCATACACTGATTACGTGACTGTGCATGCACTGATCACTTGGCTGATCTTGCACTGTTCATGTGGCTGATTATGCACTGATCACATGGTTGATCATACACTGATCACGTGGCTGATCATGCACTGATCACGACGCTGATCATACACTGATCACATGACTGTGCATGCACTGATCACATGGCTGATTATGCACTGATCACGTGGCTGATCATGCACTGATAACCTGGCTCTCATACACTGATCACGTGACTGATTATGCACTCTTCACGTGCCTGATCATGCACTGATCATGTGGCTGATCATGCACTTATCACGAAGCTGATCATACACTGATCACAGGACCATGCATGCACTGATCATGTGGCTGATCATGCACTGAAAATGAAGCTGACCATACAATGACCACGAGACTGTGCATGCACTGATTATTTGTCTGATCATGCACTGATCCCATGCCTGATCATGCACTGATAACGTGACTGATCATACACTGTTCACGTGACTATGATGCACTGAGCACGTGGCTGATCATACACTGATCACGTGCCTGATCATGCACTGATCACGTGGCTGATCAGGCACTGATCACGAAGCTGATCATACACTGATCACGTGACTGTCCATGCACTGATCACATGGCTGATCATGCACTATTCACGTGGCTGATCATGCACTGATCACGTGGCTGTTCATACACTGATCACGTGACTGTGCATACACTGATCACATGGCTGATCATGCACTGAACACGTGACTGATCATACACAGGTCACGTGGCTATCATGCACTAATCACGTGGCTGATCATACACTGATCACGTTCCTGATCATGCACTGAATACGTGGCTGATCATGCACTGATCCCGTGGCTGATCATGCACTGATCACGTGACTGATAATACACTGGTCACGTGACTGTGCATGCACTGATCACGTGGCTGATCATGCACTGATCACGTGCCTGATCATGCACTGATCACGTGGCTCTTCATGCACTGATCACGAAGCTGATCATACACTGATCACGTGACTGTGCATGTACTGATCACATAGCTGATCATGCACTGATCACATGGCTGATCATGTGCTGATAACCTGGCTATCATACACTGACACGTGACTGATTATGCACTCTTCACGTGACTGATCATGCACTGATCATGTGGCTGATCTTGCACTGAAGACGAAGTTGATCATACACTGATCATGGGACCATGCATGCACTGATCATGTGGCTGATCATGCACTGATCACGTGCCTGATCGTGCACTAATCACGTTTCGGATCATGCACTGATCACGCGGCTGATCATACACTGATCATGAGGCTGCTCATGCACTCATCACGTGTCTGATCATACACTGATCACATTACTGATAATGCACTGAACACATGCCTGATCATGCACTGATCACGTGGCTCATCATGCACCGATCACGAAGCTGATCATACACTGATTACGTGACTGTGCATGCACTGATCACTTGGCTGATTTTGCACTGTTCATGTGGCTGATTATGCACTGATCACATGGTTGATCATACACTGATCACGTGGCTGATCATGAACTAATCACGAAGCTGATCATACACTGATCATGTGACTGTGCATGCACTGATCACGTGTCTGATCATGCACTGACCACGTCCGTGATCATGCACTGATCACGTGCCTGATCATACACTGATCACGAGACTGCACATGCACTGATCACGTGGCTGAATAGGCACTGATCACGTGCCTGATCATGCACTGATCACAAGCCTGATCATACACTGATCACGAGACTGCACATGCACTGATCACGTGGCTGATCATGCACTGATCATGAAGCTGATCATACACTGATCACGTGAATGAACTTGCACTGATCACGAAGCTGATCATACACTGATCACGTGACTGTGCATGCACTATACACGTGGCTGATCATGCACTGATAACTTTGCTATCATACACTGATCACGTGACTGATCATGCACACTTGACGTGCCTGATCATGCACTGATCACTTGGCTGACCATGCACTGATCACGAAGCTCATCATACACTGATCACGTGACTGTGCATGTACTGATCACATAGCTGATCATGCACTGATCACATGGCTGATCATGTGCTGATAACCTGGCTATCATACACTGACACGTGACTGATTATGCACTCTTCACGTGCCGATCATGCACTGATCATGTGGCTGATCATGCACTGAAGACGAAGCTGATCATACACTGATCATGGGACCATGCATGCACTGATCATGTGGCTGATCATGCACTGATCACGTGCCGGATCATGCACTAATCACGTTTTGGATCATGCACTGATTACGCGGCTGATCATACACTGATCATGAGGCTGCTCATGTACTCATCACGTGTCTGATCATACACTGATCACATTACTGATAATGCACTGAACACGTGCATGATCATGCACTGATCACGTGGCTCATCATGCACTGATCACGAAGCTGATCATACACTGATTACGTGACTGTGCATGCACTGATCACTTGGCTGATCTTGTACTGTTCATGTGGCTGATTATGCACTGATCACATGGTTGATCATACACTGATCACGTGGCTGATCATGCACTGATCACGACGCTGATCATACACTGATAACATGACTGTGCATGCACTGATCACATGGCTGATTATGCACTGATCACGTGGCTGATCATGCACTGATAACCTGGCTCTCATACACTGATCACGTGACTGATTATGCACTCTTCACGTGCCTGATCATGCACTGATCATGTGGCTGATCATGCACTTATCACGAAGCTGATCATACACTGATCACAGGACCATGCATGCACTGATCATGTGGCTGATCATGCACTGAAAATGAAGCTGACCATACAATGACCACGAGACTGTGCATGCACTGATTATTTGTCTGATCATGCACTGATCCCATGCCTGATCATGCACTGATAACGTGACTGATCATACACTGTTCACGTGACTATGATGCACTGAGCACGTGGCTGATCATACACTGATCACGTGCCTGATCATGCACTGATCACGTGGCTGATCAGGCACTGATCACGAAGCTGATCATACACTGATCACGTGACTGTCCATGCACTGATCACATGGCTGATCATGCACTATTCACGTGGCTGATCATGCACTGATCACGTGGCTGTTCATACACTGATCACGTGACTGTGCATACACTGATCACATGGCTGATCATGCACTGAACACGTGACTGATCATACACAGGTCACGTGGCTATCATGCACTAATCACGTGGCTGATCATACACTGATCACGTTCCTGATCATGCACTGAATACGTGGCTGATCATGCACTGATCCCATGGCTGATCATGCACTGATCACGTGACTGATAATACACTGGTCACGTGACTGTGCATGCACTGATCACGTGACTGATCATGCACTGATCACAAGACTGATCATACACTGGTCACGTGGCTATCATGCACTGATCACGTGGCTGATCCTACACTGATCAGGTGCCTGATCATGCACTGATCACGTGGCTCTTCATGCACTGATCACGAAGCTGATCATACACTGATCACGTGACTGTGCATGTACTGATCACATAGCTGATCATGCACTGATCACATGGCTGATCATGTGCTGATAACCTGGCTATCATACACTGACACGTGACTGATTATGCACTCTTCACGTGACTGATCATGCACTGATCATGTGGCTGATCTTGCACTGAAGACGAAGTTGATCATACACTGATCATGGGACCATGCATGCACTGATCATGTGGCTGATCATGCACTGATCACGTGCCTGATCATGCACTAATCACGTTTCGGATCATGCACTGATCACGCGGCTGATCATACACTGATCATGAGGCTGCTCATGCACTCATCACGTGTCTGATCATACACTGATCACATTACTGATAATGCACTGAACACATGCCTGATCATGCACTGATCACGTGGCTCATCATGCACCGATCACGAAGCTGATCATACACTGATTACGTGACTGTGCATGCACTGATCACTTGGCTGATCTTGCACTGTTCATGTGGCTGATTATGCACTGATCACATGGTTGATCATACACTGATCACGTGGCTGATCATGAACTAATCACGAAGCTGATCATACACTGATCATGTGACTGTGCATGCACTGATCACGTGTCTGATCATGCACTGACCACGTCCGTGATCATGCACTGATCACGTGCCTGATCATACACTGATCACGAGACTGCACATGCACTGATCACGTGGCTGAATAGGCACTGATCACATGCCTGATCATGCACTGATCACAAGCCTGATCATACACTGATCACGAGACTGCACATGCACTGATCACGTGGCTGATCATGCACTGATCATGAAGCTGATCATACACTGATCACGTGGATGAACATGCACTGATCACGAAGCTGATCATACACTGATCACGTGACTGTGCATGCACTAATCACGTGGCTGATCATGCACTGATAACTTTGCTATCATACACTGATCACGTGACTGATCATGCACACTTGACGTGCCTGATCATGCACTGATCACTTGGCTGACCATGCACTGATCACGAAGCTCATCATACACTGATCACGTGACTGTGCATGTACTGATCACATAGCTGATCATGCACTGATCACATGGCTGATCATGTGCTGATAACCTGGCTATCATACACTGACACGTGACTGATTATGCACTCTTCACGTGCCGATCATGCACTGATCATGTGGCTGATCATGCACTGAAGACGAAGCTGATCATACACTGATCATGGGACCATGCATGCACTGATCATGTGGCTGATCATGCACTGATCACGTGCCGGATCATGCACTAATCACGTTTTGGATCATGCACTGATTACGCGGCTGATCATACACTGATCATGAGGCTGCTCATGTACTCATCACGTGTCTGATCATACACTGATCACATTACTGATAATGCACTGAACACGTGCCTGATCATGCACTGATCACGTGGCTCATCATGCACTGATCACGAAGCTGATCATACACTGATTACGTGACTGTGCATGCACTGATCACTTGGCTGATCTTGCACTGTTCATGTGGCTGATTATGCACTGATCACATGGTTGATCATACACTGATCACGTGGCTGATCATGAACTAATCAGGAAGCTGATCATACACTGATCACGTGACTGTGCATGCACTGATCACGTGGCTGATCATGCACTGACCATGTGCCTGATCATGCACTGATCACGTGCCTGATTATACACTGATCACGTGACTGCTCATGCACACTTGACGTGCCTGATCATGCACTGATCACTTGGCTGACCATGCACTGATCACTTGGGAAATAATGCACTGATCACGTGGCTGTCCATGCACTGATCCCGAAGCTGATCATACACTGATCACATGGCTGATCATACACTGATCACGTGTCTGATAATGCACTGATCACATTGCTGATCATGCTCTGAACACGAAGCTGATCATACACTGGTCACGTGACTCTGCATGCACTGATCATGTGGCTGAACGTGCAATGATCACGTGGCTGATCATGCACTGATCACGTGGCTTATCATGCACTGATCTCGTGGCTGATCATGCAGTGATCACTTGGGAGATAATGCACTTATCAGGTGACTGATCATGCACTATTCACGTGCCTGATCATACACTGATCACGTGACTGTGCATGCACTGATCACGTGGATGAACAAACAATGATCACGTGGCTGATCATGCACTGATCACGAAGCTGATCATACACTGATCACGTGACTGTGCATGCACGGATCACATGGCTGATCATGCAATGATCACGTGGATGAGCATGTGCTGATAAACTGGCTATCATACACTGATCACGTGACTGATTATGCACTCTTCACGTGGCAGATCGTGCACTGATCACGTGGCTCATCATGCATTGATCACCTGGGTGATCATGCACTGATCACATGGCTGATCCTCCACTGATCATGTGGCTGATCATACACTGATCATGAGGCTGTTCATGCACTATTCACGTGGCTGATCATGTACTGATCACGTGGCTGATCACACACTGATCACGTGACTGTGCATACACTGATCACATGGCTGATCATGCACTGAACACGTGACTGATCATACACAGGTCACGTGGCTATCATGCACTAATCACGTGCCTGATCATACACTGATCACTTGGCTGACCATGCACTGATCACAAAGCTCATCATACACTGATCACGTGACTGTGCATGTACTGATCACATAGCTGATCATGCACTGATCACATGGCTGATCATGCGCTTATAACCTGGCTATCATACACTGACAAGTGACTGATTATGCACTCTTCACGTGCCGATCATGCACTGATCATGTGGCTGATCATGCACTGAAGACGAGGCTGATCATACACTGATCATGGGACTGATCATGCACTGATCATGTGGCTGATCATGCACTGATCACGTGCCGGATCATGCACTAATCACGTTTTGGATCATGCACTGATTACGCGGCTTATCATACACTGATCATGAGGCTGCCCCTGCACTCATCACGTGTCTTATCATACACTGATCACATTACTGATAATGCACTGAACACGTGCCTGATCATGCACTGATCACGTGGCTCATCATGCACTGATCACGAAGCTGATCATACACTGATTACCTGACTGTGCATGCACTGATCACTTGGCTGATCTTGCACTGTTCATGTGGCTGATTATGCACTGATCACATGGTTGATCATACACTGATCACGTGGCTGATCATGAACTAATCACGAAGCTGATCATACACTGATCACGTGACTGTGCATGCACTGATCACGTGGCTGATCATGCACTGACCACGTGCCTGATCATGCACTGATCACGTGCCTGATCATACACTGATCACGAGACTGCACATGCACTGATCACGTGGCTGATCATGCACTGATCATGAAGCTGATAATACACTGATCACGGGACTGTGCATGCACTGACCACGTGGTTGATCATGCACTGATCACGTGGCTGAACATGCACTGATCACGTGACTGATCATACACTGATCACGTGACTGTGCATGCACTGATCACGTGACTGATCATGCACTGATCATATGACTGATCATATACTGGTCACGTGGCTATCATGCAGTGATCACGTGGCTGATCCTACACTGATCACGTGCCTGATCATGCACTGATCACGTGGCTGATCATGCACTGATCACGAAGCTGATCATACACTGATCACGTGACTGTGCATGTACTGATCACATAGCTGATCATGCACTGATCACATGACTGATCATGTGCTGATAACCTGGCTATCATACACTGACACGTGACTGATTATGCACTCTTCACGTGACTGATCATGCACTGATCATGTGGCTGATCTTGCACTGAAGACGAAGTTGATCATACACTGATCATGGGACCATGCATGCACTGATCATGTGGCTGATCATGCACTGATCACGTGCCTGATCATGCACTAATCACGTCTCGGATCATGCATTGATCACGCGGCTGATCATACACTGATCATGAGGCTGCTCATGCACTCATCACGTGTCTGATCATACACTGATCACATTACTGATAATGCACTGAACACGTGCCTGATCATGCACTGATCACGTGGCTCATCATGCACCGATCACGAAGCTGATCATACACTGATTACGTGACTGTGCATGCACTGATCACTTGGCTGATCTTGCACTGTTCATGTGGCTGATTATGCACTGATCACATGGTTGATCATACACTGATCACGTGGCTGATCATGAACTAATCACGAAGCTGATCATACACTGATCATGTGACTGTGCATGCACTGATCACGTGTCTGATCATGCACTGACCACGTCCGTGATCATGCACTGATCACGTGCCTGATCATACACTGATCACGAGACTGCACATGCACTGATCACGTGGCTGAATAGGCACTGATCACGTGCCTGATCATGCACTGATCACAAGCCTGATCATACACTGATCACGAGACTGCACATGCACTGATCACGTGGCTGATCATGCACTGATCATGAAGCTGATCATACACTGATCACGTGGATGATGCATGCAATGATCACGAAGCTGTTCATACACTGATCACGTGACTGTGCATGCACTAATCACGTGGCTGACAATGCACTGATAACTTTGCTATCATACACTGATCACGTGACTGATCATGCACACTTGACGTGCCTGATCATGCACTGATCACTTGGCTGACCATGCACTGATCCGAAGCTCATCATACACTGATCACGTGACTGTGCATGTACTGATCACATAGCTGATCATGCACTGATCACATGGCTGATCATGCGCTGATAACCTGGCTATCATACACTGACAAGTGACTGATTATGCACTCTTCACGTGCCGATCATGCACTGATCATGTGGCTGATCTTGCACTGAAGACGAAGCTGATCATACACTGATTATGGGACCATGCATGCACTGATCATGTGGCTGATCATGCACTGATCACGTGCCGGATCATGCACTAATCACGTTTTGGATCATGCACTGATCACTTGGCTTATCTTGCACTGTTCATGTGGCTGATTATGCACTGATCACATGGTTGATCATACACTGATCACGTGGCTGATCATGAACTAATCACGAAGCTGATCATACACTGATCACGTGACTGATTATGCACTCTTCACGTGGCAGATCATGCACTGATCACGTGGCTCATCATGCATTGATCACCTGGGTGATCATGCACTGATCACATGGCTGATCCTCCACTGATCATGTGGCTGATCATACACTGATCATGAGGCTGTTCATGCACTCATCACGTGTCTGATCATACACTGATCATGTGGCTCATCATGCACTGATCACAAAGCTGTTCATACACTGATTACTTGACTGTGCATGCACTGATCACTTGGCTGATCTTGCACTGTTCATGTGGCTGATCATGCACTGATCACGAGGCTCATCATGCACTGATCACGAAGCTGTTCATACACTGATTACGTGACTGTGCATGCACTGATGACTTGGTTGATCTTGCACTGTTCATGTGGCTGATCATGCACTGATCACGAGGCTCATCATGCACTGATCACGAAGCTGTTCATACACTGATTACGTGACTGTGCATGCACTGATCACTTGGTTGATCTTGCACTGTTCATGTGGCTGATCATGCACTGATCACGTGGTTGATCGTACACTGATCACGTGGCTGAACATGAACTAATCACGAAAGTGATCATACACTGATCACGTGACTGTGCATGCACTGATCACAAGGATGATCATGCACTGATCACGTGGCTGATCATGCACTGATCTCCTGCCTGATCATACACTGATCACGAGACTGCATATGCACTGATCACGTGGCTGAACATGCACTGATCACGAAGCTGATCATACACTGATCATGTGACTGTGGATGCACTGATCAGGTGGCTGAACATGCAATGATCACGTGGCTGATCATGCACTGATTACGTGTCTGATCATGCACTGATAACGTGGGACATCATGCACTGATCACCTGGCTGATCATGCACTGATCACGTGCCTGATCATGCACTGATCACGTAGCTATCATGCACTAGTCACGTGATTATCATGCACAGATCACGTGGCTGATCGTACACTGTTCACGTGAGTGATCATGCCCTGATCAAGAGCCTGACCATGCACTGATCCCGTGAGTGATCCTGCACTGATCAGGTGACTGATCATGCACTGATCACATGCCTGATCATGAACTGATCCCGTGCTGATCAAGCACTTATCACGTGACTGATCATGCACTCATCACCTGCCTGATCATGCACTGATTACGTGGCTGATCATGCACTGATGACGAAGCTGATCAAACACTGGTCACGTGGCTGATCATACACTGATAAAGTGCCTGATCATACACTGATCACGTGGCTGATCATGCACTGATCACGACGCTGATCATACACTGATCACATGACTGTGCATGCACTGATCACATGGCTGATTATGCACTGATCACGTGGCCGATCATGCAATGATAACCTGGCTGTCATGCACTGATCACGTGACTGATTATGCACACTTCACGTGCCTGATCATGCACTGATCATGTGGCTGATCATGCTCTTATCATGAAGCTGATCATACACTGATCATGGGACCATGCATGCACTGATCACGTGGCTGATCATGCACTGAAAATGAAGCTGACCATACACTGACCACGAGACTGTGCATGCACTGATTATTTGTCTGATCATGCACTGATCCCATGCCTGATCATGCACTGATAACGTGACTGATCACACACTGATCACGTGACTGTGCATACACTGATCACATGGCTGATCATGCACTGAACACGTGACTGATCATACACAGGTCACGTGGCTATCATGCACTAATCACGTGGCTGATCATACACTGATCACGTGCCTGATCATGCACTGATCACGTGACTGATCATGCACTGATCCCATGGCTGATCATGCACTGATCACGTGACTGATAATACACTGGTCACGTGACTGTGCATGCACTGATCACGTGACTGATCATGCACTGATCATATGACTGATCATATACTGGTCACGTGGCTATCATGCACTGATCACGTGGCTGATCCTACACTGATCACGTGCCTGATCATGCACTGATCACGTGGCTGATCATGCACTGATCACGAAGCTGATCATACACTGATCATGGGACCATGCATGCACTGATCACGTGGCTGATCATGCACTGAAAATGAAGCTGACCATACACTGACCACGAGACTGTGCATGCACTGATTATTTGTCTGATCATGCACTGATCCCATGCCTGATCATGCACTGATCACGTGGCTGATCACACACTGATCACGTGACTGTGCATACACTGATCACATGGCTGATCATGCACTGAACACGTGACTGATCATACACAGGTCACGTGGCTATCATGCACTAATCACGTGGCTGATCATACACTGATCACGTGCCTGATCATGCACTGATCACGTGACTGATCATGCACTGATCCCATGGCTGATCATGCACTGATCACGTGACTGATAATACACTGGTCACGTGACTGTGCATGCACTGATCACGTGACTGATCATGCACTGATCATATGACTGATCATATACTGGTCACGTGGCTATCATGCACTGATCACGTGGCTGATCCTACACTGATCACGTGCCTGATCATGCACTGATCACGTGGCTGATCATGCACTGATCACGAAGCTGATCATACACTGATCACGTGACTGTGCATGTACTGATCACATAGCTGATCATGCACTGATCACATGACTGATCATGTGCTGATAACCTGGCTATCATACACTGACACGTGACTGATTATGCACTCTTCACGTGACTGATCATGCACTGATCATGTGGCTGATCTTGCACTGAAGACGAAGTTGATCATACACTGATCATGGGACCATGCATGCACTGATCATGTGGCTGATCATGCACTGATCACGTGCCTGATCATGCACTAATCACATCTCGGATCATGCATTGATCACGCGGCTGATCATACACTGATCATGAGGCTGCTCATGCACTCATCACGTGTCTGATCATACACTGATCACATTACTGATAATGCACTGAACACGTGCCTGATCCTGCACTGATCATGTGGCTCATCATGCACCGATCACGAAGCTGATCATACACTGATTACGTGACTGTGCATGCACTGATCACTTGGCTGATCTTGCACTGTTCATGTGGCTGATTATGCACTGATCACATGGTTGATCATACACTGATCACGTGGCTGATCATGAACTAATCACGAAGCTGATCATACACTGATCATGTGACTGTGCATGCACTGATCACGTGTCTGATCATGCACTGACCACGTCCGTGATCATGCACTGATCACGTGCCTGATCATACACTGATCACGAGACTGCACATGCACTGATCACGTGGCTGAATATGGACTGATCACGTGCCTGATCATGCACTGATCACAAGCCTGATCATACACTGATCACGAGACTGCACATGCACTGATCACGTGGCTGATCATGCACTGATCATGAAGCTGATCATACACTGATCACGTGGATGAACATGCAATGATCACGAAGCTGTTCATACACTGATCACGTGACTGTGCATGCACTAATCACGTGGCTGACAATGCACTGATAACTTTGCTATCATACACTGATCACGTGACTGATCATGCACACTTGACGTGCCTGATCATGCACTGATCACTTGGCTGACCATGCAC
Organism: Bos javanicus; assembly: GCF_032452875.1. NCBI lineage: Eukaryota > Metazoa > Chordata > Mammalia > Artiodactyla > Bovidae > Bos > Bos javanicus. Next base: position 193,501 of record NW_026893613.1, read on the forward strand.
TGATCACGAAGCTCATCATACACTGATCACGTGACTGTGCATGTACTGATCACATAGCTGATCATGCACTGATCACATGGCTGATCATGCGCTGATAACCTGGCTATCATACACTGACAAGTGACTGATTATGCACTCTTCACGTGCCGATCATGCACTGATCATGTGGCTGATCATGCACTGAAGACGAAGCTGATCATACACTGATTATGGGACCATGCATGCACTGATCATGTGGCTGATCATGCACTGATCACGTGCCGGATCATGCACTAATCACGTTTTGGATCATGCACTGATTACGCGGCTTATCATACACTGATCATGAGGCTGCTCATGCACTCATCACGTGTCTTATCATACACTGATCACATTACTGATAATGCACTGAACACGTGCCTGATCATGCACTGATCACGTGGCTCATGATGCACTGATCACGAAGCTGATCATACACTGATTACGTGACTGTGCATGCACTGATCACTTGGCTTATCTTGCACTGTTCATGTGGCTGATTATGCACTGATCACATGGTTGATCATACACTGATCACGTGGCTGATCATGAAATAATCACGAAGCTGATCATACACTGATCACGTGACTGTGCATGCACTGATCACGTGGCTAATCATGCACTGACCACGTGCCTGATCATACACTGATCACGAGACTGCACATGCACTGATCACGTGGCTGATCATGCACTGATCATGAAGCTGATCATACACTGATCACGGGACTGTGCATGCACTGACCACGTGGTTGATCATGCACTGATCACGTGGCTGAACATGCACTGATCACGAAGCTGATCATACACTGATCACGTGACTGTGCATGCACTAATCACGTGGCTGATCATGCACTGATAACTTTGCTATCGTACACTGATCACATGACTGATCATGCACACTTGACGTGCCTGATCATGCACTGATCACTTGGCTGACCATGCACTGATCACTTGGAAATAATACACTGATCACGTGGCTGTCCATGCACTGATCCTGAAGCTGATCATACACTGATCATATGGCTGATCATACACTGATCACGTGCCCGATCATGCACTGATCACATTGCTGATCATGCTCTGAACACGAAGCTGATCATACACTGGTCACGTGACTCTGCATGCACTGATCATGTGGCTGAACGTGCAATGAACACGTGGCTGATCATGCAGTGATCACGTGGCTGATCATGCAGTGATCACTTGGAAGATAATGCACTTATCAGGTGACTGATCATGCACTATTCACGTGCCTGATCATGCACTGATCACTTGGCTGACCATGCACTGATCACGAAGCTGATCATACACTGATCTCGTGACTGTGTATGCACTGATCACGTGGATGGACAAACAATGATCACGTGGCTGATCATGCACTGATCACAAAGCTGATCATACACTGATCACGTGACTGTGCATGCACTGATCACATGGCTGATCATGCAGTGATCACGTGGATGAGCATGTGCTGATAAACTGGCTATCATACACTGATCACGTGACTGATTATGCACTCTTCACTTGGCAGATCATGCACTGTACTCGTGGCTCATCATGCATTGATCACCTGGGTGATCATGCACTGATCACATGGCTGATCCTCCACTGATCATGTGGCTGATCATACACTGATCATGTGGCTCATCATGCACTGATCACGAAGCTGTTCATACACTGATTACTTGACTGTGCATGCACTGATCACTTGGCTGATCTTGCACTGTTCATGTGGCTGATCATGCACTGATCACGAGGCTCATCATGCAGTGATCACGAAGCTGTTCATACACTGATTACGTGACTGTGCATGCACTGATCACTTGGTTGATCTTGCACTGTTCATGTGGCTGATCATGCACTGATCACGTGGTTGATCATACACTGATCACGTGGTTGAACATGAACTAATCACGAAAGTGATCATACACTGATCACCTGACTGTGCATGCACTGATCACGTGGCTGATCATGCAATGACCACGTGCCTGATCATGCACTGATCACGTGCCTGATCATACACTGATCACGAGACTGCACATGCACTGATCACGTGGCTGATCATGCACTGATCATGAAGCTGATCATACACTGATCACGGGACTGTGCATGCACTGACCACGTGGTTGATCATGCACTGATCACGTGGCTGAACATGCACTGATCACGAAGCTGATCATACACTGATCACGTGACTGTGCATGCACTAATCACGTGGCTGATCATGCACTGATAACTTTGCTATCGTACACTGATCACGTGACTGATCATGCACACTTGACGTGCCTGATCATGCACTGATCACTTGGCTGACCATGCACTGATCACTTGGGAGATAATGCACTGATCCCGTGGCTGTCCATGCACTGATCCCGAAGCTGATCTTACACTGATCACATGGCTGATCATACACTGACCCGTGCCCGATCATGCACTGATCACATTGCTGATCATGCTCTGAACACGAAGCTGATCATACACTGGTCACGTGACTCTGCATGCACTGATCATGTGGCTGAACGTGCAATGATCACGTGGCTGATCATGCACTGATCACGTGGCTGATCATGCACTGATCTCGTGGCTGATCATGCAGTGATCACTTGGGAGAAAATGCACTTATCAGGTGACTGATCATGCACTATTCACGTGCCTGATCATGCACTGATCACTTGGCTGACCATGCACTGATCACGAAGCTGATCATACACTGATCACATGACTGTGCATGCACTGATCACGTGGATGAACAAACAATGATCACGTGGCTGATCATGTACTGATCACGAAGCTGATCATACACTGATCATGTGACTGTGCATGCACGGATCACATGGCTGATCATGCAATGATCACGTGGATGAGCATGTGCTGATAAACTGGCTATCATACACTGATCACGTGACTGATTATGCACTCTTCACGTGGCAGATCATGCACTGATCACGTGGCTCATCATGCATTGATCACCTGGGTGATCATGCACTGATCACATGGCTGATCCTCCACTGATCATGTGGCTGATCATACACTGATCATGAGGCTGTTCATGCACTCATCACGTGTCTGATCATACACTGATCATGTGGCTCATCATGCACTGATCACAAAGCTGTTCATACACTGATTACTTGACTGTGCATGCACTGATCACTTGGCTGAGCTTGCACTGATCATGTGGCTGTTCATTCACTGATCACGAGGCTCATCATGCACTGATCAAAAAGCTGTTCATACACTGATTACGTGACTGTGCATGCACTGATCACTTGGTTGATCTTGCACTGTTCATGTGGCTGATCATGCACTGATCACGTGGTTGATCATACACTGATCACGTGGCTCAACATGAACTAATCACGAAAGTGATCATACACTGATCACGTGACTGTGCATGCACTGATCACAAGGATGATCATGCACTGATCACGTGGCTGATCATGCACTGATCTCCTGCCTGATCATACACTGATCACGAGACTGCTTATGCACTGATCACGTGGCTGAACATGCACTGATCACGAAGCTGATCATACACTGATCATGTGACTGTGGATGCACTGATCACGTGGCTGAACATGCAATGATCACGTGGCTGATCATGCACTGATTACGTGTCTGATCATGCACTGATCACGTGGGACATCATGCACTGATCACCTGGCTGATCATGCACTGATCACGTGCCTGATCATGCACTGATCACGTAGCTATCATGCACTAGTCACGTGATTATCATGCACAGATCACGTGGCTGATCGTACACTGATCACGTGAGTGATCATGCCCTGATCAAGAGCCTGACCATGCACTGATCCCGAGAGTGATCCTGCACTGATAAGGTGACTGATCATGCACTGATCACATGCCTGATCATGAACTGATCCCGTGTTGATCAAGCACTTATCACGTGACTGATCATGCACTCATCACCTGCCTGATCATGCACTGATTACGTGGCTGATCATGCACTTATGACGAAGCTGATCAAACACTGGTCACGTGGCTGATCATACACTGATAAAGTGCCTGATCATACACTGATCACGTGGCTGATCATGCACTGATCACGACGCTGATCATACACTGATCACATGACTGTGCATGCACTGATCACATGGCTGATTATGCACTGATCACGTGGCTGATCATGCACTGATAACCTGGCTGTCATGCACTGATCACGTGACTGATTATGCACTCTTCACGTGCCTGATCATGCACTGATCATGTGGCTGATCATGCACTTATCATGAAGCTCATCATACACTGATCACGGGACCATGCATGCACTGATCACGTGGCTGATCATGCACTGAAAATGAAGCTGACCATACACTGACCACGAGACTGTGCATGCACTGATTATTTGTCTGATCATGCACTGATCCCATGCCTGATCATGCACTGATCACGTGACTGATAATACACTGTTCACGTGACTGTGCATGCACTGATCACGTGACTGATCATGCACTGATCATATGACTGATCATATACTGGTCACGTGGCTATCATGCACTGATCACAAGACTGATCATACACTGGTCACGTGGCTATCATGCACTGATCACGTGGCTGATCATACACTGATCACGTGCCTGATCATACACTGATCACATGGCTGATCATGCACTGATCACGACGCTGATCATACACTGATCACATGACTGTGCATGCACTGAACACATGGCTGATTATGCACTGATCACGTAGCTGAACATGCACTGATAACCTGGCTATCATACACTGATCACGTGACTGATTATGCACTCTTCACGTGCCTGATCATGCACTGATCATGTGGCTGATCATGCACTTATCATGAAGCTGATCATACACTGATCACGGGACCATGCATGCACTGATCACGTGGCTGATCATGCACTGAAAATGAAGCTGACCATACACTGACCACGAGACTGTGCATGCACTGATTATTTGTCTGATCATGCACTGATCCCATGCCTGATCATGCACTGATCACGTGACTGATAATACACTGTTCACGTGACTGTGCATGCACTGATCACGTGACTGATCATGCACTGATCACATGACTGATCATACACTGGTCACGTGGCTATCATGCAATGATCACGTGGCTGATCCTACACTGATCACATGGCTGATCATGCACTGATCACGTGGCTGATAATGCACTGATCACGAAGCTGATCATACACTGATCACGTGACTGTCCATGCACTGATCACATGGCTGATCATGCACTATTCACGTGGCTGATCATGCACTGATCACGTGGCTGATCACACACTGATCACGGGACTGTGCATACACTGATCACATGGCTGATCATGCACTGAACACGTGACTGATCATACACAGGTCACGTGGCTATCATGCACTAATCACGTGGCTGATCATACACTGATCACGTGCCTGATCATGCACTGATCACGTGACTGATCATGCACTGATCCCATGGCTGATCATGCACTGATCACGTGACTGATAATACACTGTTCACGTGACTGTGCATGCACTGATCACGTGACTGATCATGCACTGATCACATGACTGATCATACACTGGTCACGTGGCTATCATGCAATGATCACGTGGCTGATCCTACACTGATCACATGGCTGATCATGCACTGATCACGTGGCTGATAATGCACTGATCACGAAGCTGATCATACACTGATCACGTGACTGTGCATACACTGATCACATGGCTGATCATGCACTGAACACGTGACTGATCATACAAAGGTCACGTGGCTATCCTGCACTGAGCACGTGGCTGATCGTACACTGATCACGTGGCTGATCATGCACTGATCCCGTGGCTGATCATGCACTGATCACGTGACTGATAATACACTGGTCACGTGACTGTGAATGCACTGATCACGTGACTGATCATGCACTGATCCCATGGCTGATCATGCACTGATCACATGACTGATCATACACTGGTCACGTGGCTATCATGCACTGATCAGGTGGCTGATCCTACATTGATCACGTGCCTGATCATGCACTGATCAGGTGACTGATCATGCACTGATCACGAAGCTGATCATACACTGATCACGTGACAGTGCATGTACTGATCACATAGCTGATCATGCACTGATCACATGGCTGATCATGTGCTGATAACCTGGCTATCATACACTGATCACATGACTGATTATGCACTCTTCACGTGACTGATCATGCACTGATCATGTGGCTGATCATGCACTGAAGACGAAGTTGATCATACACTGATCATGGGACCATGCATGCACTGATCTTGTGGCTGATCATGCACTGATCACGTGCCTGAACATGCACTATTCACGTTTCGGATCATGCACTGATCACGCGGCTGATCATACACTGATCATGAGGCTGCTCATGCACTCATCACGTGTCTGATCATACACTGATCACATTACTGATAATGCACTGAACACGTGCCTGATCATGCACTGATCACGTGGCTCATCATGCACTGATCACGAAGCTGATCATACACTGATCACGTGACTGCGCATGCACTGATCACGTATCTGATCATGCACTGACCACGTCCGTGATCATGCACTGATCACGTGCCTGATCATACACTGACCACGAGACTGCACATGCACTGATCATGTGGCTGAATATGCACTGATAACGTGCCTGATCATGCACTGATCACAAGCCTGATCATACACTGATCACGAGACTGCACATGCACTGATCACGTGGCTGATCATGCACTGATCATGAAGCTGATCATACACTGATCACGGGACTGTGCATGCACTGACCAGGTGGTTGATCATGCACTGATCACGTGGCTGAACATGCACTGATCACGAAGCTGATCATACACTGATCACGTGACTGTGCATGCACTAATCACGTGGCTGATCATGCACTGATAACTTTGCTATCGTACACTGATCATGTGACTGATAATGCACACTTGACGTGCCTGATCATGCACTGATCACTTGGCTGACCATGCACTGATCACTTGAGAGATAATGCACTGATCACGTGGCTGTCAATGCACTGATCCCGAAGCTGATCATACACTGATCACATGGCTGATCATACACTGATCACGTGCCCGATCATGCACTGATCACATTGCTGATCATGCTCTGAACACGAAGCTGATCATACACTGGTCACGTGACTCTGCATGCACTGATCATGAGGCTGAACGTGCAATGATCACGTGGCTGATCATGCATTGATCACGTGGCTGATCATGGAGTGATCACTTGGGAGATAATGTACTGATCAGGTGACTGATCATGCACTATTCACGTGCCTGATCATGCACTGATCACTTGGCTGACCATGCACTGATCACGAAGCTGATCATACACTGATCACGTGACTGTGCATGCACTGATCACGTGGATGAACAAACAATGATCACATGGCTGATCATGCACTGATCACAAAGCTGATCATACACTGATCACGTGACTGTGATGCAGTGATCACATGGCTGAACATACAATGATCATGTGGCTGATCATGCACTGATCACGAAGCTGATCATACACTGATCACGTTACAGTGCATGCACTGTTCACATGGCTGAGCATGCAGTTTTCACGTGGATGATCATGCGCTGTTAACCTGGCTATCATACACTGATCACGTGACTGATTATGCACTCTTCACGTTCCAGATCATGCACTGATCACGTAGCGAATCATGCACTAATCACGTTACGGACCATGCCCTGATCATGCGGCTGATCATACACTGATCATGAGGCTGTTCATGCCCTCATCACGTGTCTGATCATACACTGACCACCTGACTGATAATGCACTGAACACGTGCCTGATCATGCACTGATCACGTGGCTCATCATGCACTGATCATGTGGCTGAACATGCACTGATCACGAAGCTGATCATACACTGTTCACGTGACTGTGCATGCACTGATAACGAGGCTGAACATGCAATGATCACGTGGCTGATCATGCACTGATCACGAGGCTGAACATGCACTGATCACGAAGCTGATCATACACTGATCACGTGACTGTGCATGCACTAATCACGTGGCTGATCATGCACTGTTAACTTTGCTATCATACACTGATCACGTGACTGATCATACACACTTGACATGCCTGATCATGCACTGATCACATGGCTGATCATGCACTGGTCAGTTGGGAGATAATGCACTGATCACGTGATTGATCATGCACTCTTCACGTGCCTGACCATGCCCTGATCACGTGGCTGAACATGCACTGATCACGAAGCTGATCATACACTGATCACGTGACTGTGATGCAGTGATCACGTGGCTGAACATACAATGATCATGTGGCTGATCATGCACTGATCACGAAGCTGATCATACACTGATCACGTGACAGTGCATGCACTGTTCACATGGCTGAGCATGCAGTTATCACGTGGATGATCATGCGCTGTTAACCTGGCTATCATACACTGATCACGTGACTGATTATGCACTCTTCACGTTCCAGATCATGCACTGATCACGTAGCGAATCATGCACTAATCACGTTACGGACCATGCCCTGATCATGCGGCCGATCATACACTGATCATGAGGCTGTTCATGCCCTCATCACGTGTCTGATCATACACTGACCACCTGACTGATAATGCACTGAACACGTGCCTGATCATGCACTTATCACGTGGCTCATCATGCACTGATCATGTGGCTGAACATGCACTGATCATGAAGCTGATCATACACTGTTCACGTGACTGTGCATGCACTGATAACGAGGCTGAACATGCAATGATCACGTGGCTGATCATGCACTGATCACGTGGCTGAACATGCACTGATCACGAAGCTGATCATACACTGATCACGTGACTGTGCATGCAGTAATCACGTGGCTGATCATGCACTGTTAACTTTGCTATCATACACTGATCACGTGACTGATCATACACACTTGACATGCCTGATCATGCACTGATCACATGGCTGATCATGCACTGGTCAGTTGGGAGATAATGCACTGATCACGTGATTGATCATGCACTCTTCACGTGCCTGACCATGCCCTGATCACGTGGCTGAACATGCACTGATCACGAAGCTGATCATACACTGATCACGTGACTGTGCATGCACTGATCACGTGGCTGAACATACAATGATTACGTGGCTGATCATGCACTGATCACGAAGCTGATCATACACTGATCACGTGACTGTGCACAAACTGATCACCTGCCTGATCATGCACTTTTCACGTGGCTAACCTTGCACTGAACACGAAGCTGATCATACACTGAGTACATGGCTGATCATACACTGAACACGTGCCTGATCATGCACTGATCACATGGCTGATCATGCACTGATCACAAAGCTGATCATACCCTGATCACGTGACTGTTCATACACTGATCACATGGCTGATCATGCACTGATCACGTGGCTGATCATGAACTGATCATGAAGCTGATGATACACTGATCACGGTACTGTGCATGCACTGATCACGTGGCTGATCATGCACTGATCACGTAGCTGAACATGCACTGATCACGAAGCTGATCATACACTGATCACCTGACTGTGCGTGCACTAATCACGTGGCTCATCATGCACTGATAACTTTGCTATCATACATTGATCACCTGACTGATCATGCACACTTGACTTGCCTGATAATGCACTGATCACATGGCTGACCATGCACTGATCACTTGGGAGATAATGCAGTGATCACATGGCTGTCCATGCACTCATCATGAAGCTGATCATGCACTGATCACGTGGCTGATCATGCACTGACTCCTGCCTGATCATACACTGATCAGGAGACTGCACATGCACTGATCACGTGGCTGAACATGCACTGATCACGAAGCTGATCATACACTGATCATGTGACTGTGGATGCACTGATCACGTGGCTGAACATGCAATGATCACGTGGCTGATCATGCACTGATTACGTGGCTGATCATGCACTGATCACGTGGGACATCATGCACTGATCACCTGGCTGATCATGCACTCTTCACGTGCCTGATCATGCACTGATCACGTAGCTCTCATGCACTAGTCACGTGATTATCATGCACTGATCACGTGGCTGATCATACACTGATCACATGAGTGATCATGCACTGATCAAGAGCCTGACCATGCACTGATCCCGTGAGTGATCATGCACTGATCAGGTGACTGATCATGCACTGATCACATGCCTGATCATGAACTGATCCCGTGCCTGATCAAGCACTTATCACGTGACTGATCATGCACTCATCACCTGCCTGATCATGCACTGATTACGTGGCTGATCATGCACTTATCACGAAGCTGATCATACACTGGTCTCTTGACTGTGCATGCACTGATCACATGGCTGATCATGCACTGATCACGTGCCTGATCATGCACTCATCACCTGGTTGATCATGCACTGATCATGTAGCTGATCATACACTGATCACGTGACTGTGCATGCACTGGTCCCGTGGCTGATCATGCACTGATCCCATGGCTGATCATGCACTGATTACGTGACTGATCATACACTGGTCACGTGGCTGATCATGCACTGATCACGTGGCTGATCATACACTGATCACGTGCCTGATCATACACTGATCACGTGGCTGATCATGCACTGATCACGTAACTGTGCATGCACTGATCACGTGGCTGATCCTGCACTGATCACGAAGATGATCATACACTGATCACGTGACTGATTATGCACTCTTCACGTGCCAGATCATGCACTGATGATGTGGCTGATCATGCACTGAAGACGAACCTGATCATACACTGATCATGGGACCATGCATGCACTGATCATGTGGCTGATCATGCACTGATCACGTGCCGGATCATGCACTAATCACGTTTTGGATCATGCACTGATTACGCGGCTTATCATACACTGATCATAGGCTGCTCATGCACTGATCACGTGCCTGATCATACACTGATCATGAGACTGCACATGCACTGATCACGTGGCTGATCATGCACTGATCATGAAGCTGATCATACACTGATCACGTGGCTGTCCATGCACTGATCCCGAAGCTGATCATACACTGATCAGATGGCTGATCATACACTGATCACGTGCCCGATCATGCACTGATCACCTGTCTGATCATGCACTGATCATGAGCCTGATCATTCACTGATAACATGTCTGATCATGCACTGATCACGAGACTGCTCATGCACTGATCGTGAGCCTGATCATGCACTGATCACGGGCCTGTTCATGCACTGATCACGTGGCTGATCCTGCACTGATCACGAAGCTGATCATACACTGATCACGTGACTGTGCATGCACTAATCACGTGGCTGATCATGCACTGATAACTTTGCTATCGTACACTGACCACGTGACTGATCATGCACACTTGACGTGCCTGATCATGCACTGATCACTTGGCTGACCATGCACTGATCACGAAGCTGATCATACACTGATCTCGTGACTGTGCATGCACTGATCACGTGGATGAACAAACAATGATCACGTGGCTGATCATACACTGATAACGTGCCTGATCATACACTGATCACGTGGCTGATCATGCACTGATCACGACGCTGATCATACACTGATCACGTGACTGTGCATGCACTAATCACGTGGCTGACAATGCACTGATAACTTTGCTATCATACACTGATCACGTGACTGATCATGCACACTTGACGTGCCTGATCATGCACTGATCACTTGGCTGACCATGCACTGATCACGAAGCTGATCATACACTGATCTCGTGACTGTGCATGCACTGATCACGTGGATGAACAAACAATGATCACGTGGCTGATCATACACTGATAACGTGCCTGATCATACACTGATCACGTGGCTGATCATGCACTGATCACGACGCTGATCATACACTGATCACGTGACTGTGCATGCACTAATCACGTGGCTGACAATGCACTGATAACTTTGCTATCATACACTGATCACGTGACTGATCATGCACACTTGACGTGCCTGATCATGCACTGATCACTTGGCTGACCATGCACTGATCACGAAGCTGATCATACACTGATCTCGTGACTGTGCATGCACTGATCACGTGGATGAACAAACAATGATCACGTGGCTGATCATACACTGATCACGTGCCTGATCATGCACTGATCACTTGGCTGACCATGCACTGATCACGAAGCTCATCATACACTGATCACGTGACTGTGCATGTACTGATCACATAGCTGATCATGCACTGATCACATGGCTGATCATGCGCTGATAACCTGGCTATCATACACTGACAAGTGACTGATTATGCACTCTTCACGTGCCGATCATGCACTGATCATGTGGCTGATCTTGCACTGAAGACGAAGCTGATCATACACTGATTATGGGACCATGCATGCACTGATCATGTGGCTGATCATGCACTGATCACGTGCCGGATCATGCACTAATCACGTTTTGGATCATGCACTGATTACGCGGCTTATCATACACTGATCATGAGGCTGCTCATGCACTCATCACGTGTCTTATCATACACTGATCACATTACTGATAATGCACTGAACACGTGCCTGATCATGCACTGATCACGTGGCTCATCATGCACTGATCACGAAGCTGATCATACACTGATTACGTGACTGTGCATGCACTGATCACTTGGCTTATCTTGCACTGTTCATGTGGCTGATTAAGCACTGATCACATGGTTGATCATACACTGATCACGTGGCTGATCATGAACTAATCACGAAGCTGATCATACACTGATCACGTGACTGTGCATGCACTGATCACGTGGCTGATCATGCAATGACCACGTGCCTGATCATGCACTGATCACGTGCCTGATCATACACTGATCACGAGACTGCACATGCACTGATCACGTGGCTGATCATGCACTGATCATGAAGCTGATCATACACTGATCACGGGACTGTGCATGCACTGACCACGTGGTTGATCATGCACTGATCACGTGGCTGAACATGCACTGATCACGAAGCTGATCATACACTGATCACGTGACTGTGCATGCACTAATCACGTGGCTGATCATGCACTGATAACTTTACTATCGTACACTGATCACATGACTGATCATGCACACTTGACGTGCCTGATCATGCACTGATCACTTGGCTGACCATGCACTGATCACTTGGGAGATAATGCACTGATCACGTGGCTGTCCATGCACTGATCCCGAAGCTGATCATACACTGATCACATGGCTGATCATACACTGATCACGTGCCCGATCATGCACTGATCACATTGCTGATCATGCTCTGAACACGAAGCGGATCATACACTGGTCACGTGACTCTGCATGCACTGATCATGTGGCTGAACGTGCAATGAACACGTGGCTGATCATGCACTGATCACGTGGCTGATCATGCAGTGATCACTTGGGAGATAATGCACTTATCAGGTGACTGATCATGCACTATTCACGTGCCTGATCATGCACTGATCAGTTGGCTGACCATGCACTGATCACGAAGCTGATCATACACTGATCTCGTGACTGTGCATGCACTGAATACGTGGATGGACAAACAATGATCACGTGGCTGATCATGCACTGATCACGAAGCTGATCATACACTGATCACGTGACTGTGCATGCACTGATCACATGGCTGATCATGCAGTGATCACGTGGATGAGCATGTGCTGATAAACTGGCTATCATACACTGATCACGTGACTGATTATGCACTCTTCACGTGGCAGATCATGCACTGTACTCGTGGCTCATCATGCATTGATCACCTGGGTGATCATGCACTGATCACATGGCTGATTCTCCACTGATCATGTGGCTGATCATACACTGATCATGTGGCTCATCATGCACTGATCACGAAGCTGTTCATACACTGATTACTTGACTGTGCATGCACTGATCACTTGGCTTATCTTGCACTGATCACGTGCCTGATCATACACTGATCACGAGACTGCACATGCACTGATCACGTGGCTGATCATGCACTGATCATGAAGCTGATCATACACTGATCACGGGACTGTGCATGCACTGACCACGTGGTTGATCATGCACTGATCACGTGGCTGAACATGCACTGATCACGAAGCTGATCATACACTGATCACGTGACTGTGCATGCACTAATCACGTGGCTGATCATGCACTGATAACTTTGCTATCGTACACTGATCACGTGACTGATCATGCACACTTGACGTGCCTGATCATGCACTGATCACTTGGCTGACCATGCACTGATCACTTGGGAGATAATGCACTGAACCCGTGGCTGTCCATGCACTGATCCCGAAGCTGATCATACACTGATCACATGGCTGATCATGCACTGATCACGTAACTGTGCATGCACTGATCACGTGGCTGATCCTGCACTGATCACGAAGCTGATCATACACTGATCACGTGAGTGATTATGCACTCTTCACGTGCCAGATCATGCACTGATCATGTGGCTGATCATGCACTGAAGACGAAGCTGATCATACACTGATCATGGGACCATGCATGCACTAATCATGTGGCTGATCATGCACTGATCACGTGCCGGATCATGCACTTATCACGTTTTGGATCATGCACTGATTACGCGGCTTATCATACACTGATCATGAGGCTGCTCATGCACTGATCACGTGCCTGATCATACACTGATCACGAGACTGCACATGCACTGATCACGTGGCTGATCATGCACTGATCATGAAGCTGATCATACACTGATCACGTGGCTGTCCATGCACTGATCCCGAAGCTGATCATACACTGATCACATGGCTGATCATACACTGATCACGTGCCCGATCATGCACTGATCACCTGTCTGATCATGCACTGATCATGAGCCTGATCATTCACTGATAACATGTCTGATCATGCACTGATCACGAGACTGCTCATGCACTGATCATGAGCCTGATCATGCACTGATCACGGGCCTGTTCATGCACTCATCACGTGTCTTATCATACACTGATCACATTACTGATAATGCACTGAACACGTGCCTGATCATGCACTGATCACGTGGCTCATCATGCACTGATCACGAAGCTGATCATACACTGATTACGTGACTGTGCATGCACTGATCACTTGGCTTATCTTGCAATTTTCATGTGGCTGATTATGCACTGATCACATGGTTGATAATACACTGATCACGTGGCTGATCATGAACTAATCACGAAGCTGATCATACACTGATCACGTGACTGTGCATCCACTGATCACGTGGCTGATCATGCACTGACCACGTGCCTGATCATGCACTGATCACGTGCCTGATCATACACTGATCACGAGACTGCACATGCACTGATCACGTGGCTGATCATGCACTGATCATGAAGCTGATCATACACTGATCACGGGACTGTGCATGCACTGACCACGTGGTTGATCATGCACTGATCACGTGGCTGAACATGCACCCATCACGTGGCTGATCATGCAGTGATTACGTGGCTCATCATGCACCGTTAACGTGGGACATCATGCACTGATCACCTGGCTGATCATGCACTCTTCACGTGCCTGATCATGCACTGATCACGTAGCTCTCATGCACTAGTCACGTGATTATCAAGCACTGATCACGTGGGTGATCATACACTGATCACGTGAGTGATCATGCACTGATCAAGAGCCTGACCATGCACTGATCCCGTGAGTGATCATGCACTGATCAGGTGACTGATCATGCACTGATCACATGCCTGATCATGAACTGATCCCGTGCCTGATCAAGCACTTATCACGTGACTGATCATGCACTCATCACCTGCCTGATCATGCACTGATTACGTGGCTGATCATGCCCTTATCACGAAGCTGATCATACACTGGTCTCTTGACTGTGCATGCACTGATCACATGGCTGATCATGCACTGATAACGTGCCTGATCATAGATTCATCACCTGGTTGATCATGCACTGATCATGTAGCTGATCATACACTGATCACGTGACTGTGCATGCACTGAGCCCGTGGCTGATCAGGCACTGATTACGTGACTGATCATACCCTGGTCACGTGGCTATCATGCACTGATCACGTGGCTGATCATACACTGATCACGTGGCTGATCATGCACTGATCACGACGCTGATCATACACTGATCACATGACTGTGCACGCACTGAACACATGGCTGATTATGCACTGATCACGTAGCCGAACATGCACTGATAACCTGGCTATCATACACTGATCACGTGACTGATTATGCACTCTTCACCTGCCTGATCATGCCCTGATCATGTGGTTGATCATGCACTTATCAGGAAGCTGATCATACACTGATCACGGGACCATGCATGCAATGATCACGTGGCTGATCATGCCTTGATAATGAAGCTGAATATACACTGACCAAGTGACTGTGCATGCACTGATTATTTGTCTGATCATGCACTGATCCCATGCCTGATCATGCACTGATCACGTGACTGATCATACACTGATCACATGGCTGACCATGCACTGATCACGTGGCTGATGATGCGCTGATAACCTGGCTATCATACACTGATCACATGACTGATTATGCACTCTTCACGTGCCTGATCATGCACTGATCATTTGGCTGATCATGCACTGAAGACGAAGCTGATCATACACTGATCATGGGACCATGCATGCACTGATCACGTGGCTGATCTTGCACTGTTCATGTGGCTGATCATGCACTGATCACGTGGTTGATCATACAGTGATCACGTGGCTGATCATGAACTAATCACTAAGGTGATCATACACTGATCACGAGACTGTGCATGCAGTGATCATAAGGCTAATCATGCACTGATCACGTGGCTGTTCATGCACTGATGACTTGCCTGATCACACACTGTTCACGAGACTGAACATGCACTGATCACGTGGCTGATCATGAATTAATCACGAAGCTGATCATACACTGATCACGTGACTGTGCATGCACTGATCAGGTGGCTGATCATGCACGGACCACGTGCCTGATCATGCACTGATCACGTGACTGATCATACACTGATCACGAGACTGCACATGCACTGATCACGTGACTGAATATGCACTGATCACGTGCCTGATCATGCACTGATCACAAGCCTGATCATACACTGATCACAAGACTGCACATGCACTGATCACGTGGCTGATAATGCACTGATCATGAAGCTGATCATACACTGATCACGGGACTGTGCATGCACTGATCACGTGGCTGGTCATGCACTGATCACGTGGCTGAACATGCACTGATCACGAAGCTGATCATACACTGATCACGTGACTGTGCATGCACTAATCATGAGGCTGATCATGCACTGATAACTTTGCTATTGTACACTGATCACGTGACTGATCATACACACTTGACGTGCCTGATCATGCACTGATCACTTGGCTGACCATGCACTGATCACTTGAGAGATAATGCACTGATCACGTGGCTGTCCATGCACTGATCCCGAAGCTGATCATACACTGATCACATGGCTGATCATACACTGATCACGTGCCCGATCATGCACTGATCACATTGCTGATCATGCTCTGAACACGAAGCTGATCATACACTGGTCACGTGACTCTGCATGCACTGATCATGTGGCTGAACGTGCAATGATCACGTGGCTGATCATGCAGTGATCACTTGGGAGATAATGCACTGATCAGGTGACTGATCATGCACTATTCACGTGCCTGATCATGCACTGATCACTTGGCTGACCATGCACTGATCACAAAGCTGATCATACACTGATCACGTGACTGTGCATGCACTGATCACGTGGATGAACAATGATCAGTGGCTGATCATGCATTGATCACGAAGCTGATCATACACTGATCACGTGACTGTGCATTCAGTGATCACGTGGCTGAACATACAATGATCACGTGGCTGATCATGCACTGATCACGAAGCTGATCATACACTGATCACGTGACTGTGCATGCACTGATCACATGGCTGAACATACAATGATAACGTGGCTGATCATGCACTGATCATGGTGCTGATCATACACTGATCACGTGACTGTGCATGCACTGATCACCTGCCTGATCATACACTGATCACATGGCTGATCATACACTGAACACCTGCCTGATCATGCACTGATAACATGGCTGATCATGCATTGATCACGAAGCTGATCATACACTGATCACGTGACTCTGCATGCACTGATCACATGGCTGATCATGCACTGATCACATGGCTGATCATGCACTGATCACGAAGCTGAACATACACTGATCACGTGACTGTGCATGCAGTGATCACGTGGCTGAACAATAATGATCACGTGGCTGATCATGCAGTGATCACGAAGCTGATCATACACTGATCACGTGACTCTGCATGCACTGTTCACATGGCTGACCATGCAGTGATCACGTGGATGATCATGCGCTGTTAACCTGGCTATCATACACTGATCACATGACTGATTATGCACTCTTCACCTTCCAGATCATGCACTGATCACGTGGCTAATCATGCACTAATCACGTTACGGACCATGCCCTGATCATACGGCTGATCATACACTGATCATGAGGCTCTTCATGCCCTCATCACGTGTCTGATCATACACTGACCACCTTACTGATAATGCACTGAACACGAGCCTCATCATGCACTGATCACGTGGCTGATCATGCACTGATAACTTTGCTATCATACACTGATCACGTGACTGATCATGCACACTTGACGTGCCTGATAATGCACTGATCACATGGCTGACCATGCACTGATCACTTGGGAGATAATACACTGATCACGTGGCTGTCCATGCACTGATCACGAAGCTGATCATGCACTGATCACTGGGGAGATAATGCACTGATCCCGTGACTGATCATGCACTCTTCACGTGCCTGATCATGCACTGATCACGTGGCTGACAATGCACTGATCACGAAGCTGACCATACACTGATAACGTGACTGTGCATGCACTGATCATGTGGCTGAACATACAATGATCACGTGGCTGATCATGCACTGATCACGAAGCTGATCATACACTGATCACGTGACTGTGCATGCACTGATCACGTGGTTGAACATACAATGATCACGTGGCTGATCATGAACTGATCACGATGCTGATCATACACTGATCACGTGACTGTGCATGCACTGATCACCTGCCTGATCATGCACTGATCACGTGGCAGACCATGCACTGATCACGAAGCTAATCATACACTGATCACATGGCTGATAATACACTGAACACGTGCCTGATCATGCACTGATCACATGGCTGATCATGCACTGATCACGAAGCTGATCATACACTGATCACATGACTGTGCATGCACTGATCACATGACTGATCATGCACTGATCACACGGATGATCATGCGCTGAGAACCTGGCTATCATACACTGATCACGTGACTGATTATGCACTCTTCACGTGCCAGATCATGCACTGATCACGTGGCTGTGCATGCACTGATCACGTGGCTGAACATACAATGATCACGTGGCTGATCATGCACTGATCACGAATTTGATCATATTCTGTTCATGTGACTGTGCATGGACTGATCATATGGCTGAACATACAATGATCACCTGGCTGATCATGCACTGATCACGATGCTGATCATACACTGATCACGTGACTGTGCATGCACTGATCACCTGCCTGATCATACACTGATCACAGGGCTGATCATACACTGAACACCTGCCTGACCATGCACTGATCACATGGCTGATCATGCATTGATCACGAGGTGGATCATACACTGATCACGTGACTCTGCATGCACTGATCACATGGCTGATCATGCACTGATCACGTGGATGATCATATGGTGATAACCTGGCTATCATACACTGATCACGTGACTGATTATGCACTCTTCCCGAGCCAGATCATGCACTGATCACCTGGGTGATCATGCACTGATCACATGGCAGATCATACACTGATCACATAGCTAATCATACACTGATCACGTGCCTGATCATGCACTGATCACTTGGCTGACCATGCACTGATCACGAAGCTGATCATACACTGATCACGTGACTGTGCATGCACTGATCACGTGGATGAACAAACAATGATCACGTGGCTGATCATGCACTGATCACGAAGCTGATCATACACTGATCACGTGACTGTGCATGCACGGATCACATGGCTGATCATGCAATGATCACGTGGATGAGCATGTGCTGATAAACTGGCTATCATACACTGATCACGTGACTGATTATGCACTCTTCACGTGCCAGATCATGCACTGATCACGTAGCTGAACATGCAATGATCATGAAGCTCATCATACACTGATCATGTGACTGTGGATGCACTGATCATGTGGCTGAACATCAAATGATCACGTGGCTGATCATGCACTGATTACGTGTCTGATCATGCACTGATCACGTGGGACATCATGCACTGATCACCTGGCTGATCATGCACTGATCACGTGCCTGATCATGCACTGATCACGTAGCTATCATGCACTAGTCACGTGATTATCATGAACAGATCACGTGGCTGATCGTACACTGATCACGTGAGTGATCATGCCCTGATCAAGAGCCTGATCAAGCACTTATCTCGTGACTGATCATGCACTAATCACCTGCCTGATCATGCACTGATTACGTGGCTGATCATGCACTTATGACGAAGCGGATCATACACTGGTCACGTGGCTGATCATACACTGATCACGTGCCTGATCATACACTGATCACGTGGCTGATCATGCACTGATCACAACGCTGATCATACACTGATCACATGACTGTGCATACACTGATCACATGGCTGATTATGCACTGATCACGTGGCTGATCATGCACTGATAACCTGGCTATCATACACTGATCACGTGACTGATTATGCACTCTTCACGTGCCTGATCATGCACTGATCATGTGGCTGATCATGCACTTATCACGAAGCTGATCATACACTGATCACGGGACCATGCATGCACTGATCACATGGCTGATCCTGCACTGATAATGAAGCTGATCATACACTGACCACGAGACTGTGCATGCACTGAATATTTGTCTGATCATGCACTGATCCCATGCCTGATCATGCACTGATAACGTGACTGATCATACACTGGTCACGTGACTATCATGCACTGAGCACGTGGCTGATCATACACTGATCACGTGACTGTGCATACACTGATCACATGGCTGATCATGCACTGATCACGTGGCCGATCAGGCACTGATCACGAAGCTGATCATACACTGATCACGTGACTGTCCATGCACTGATCACATGGCTGATCATGAACTGATCACGTGGCTGATCATGCGCTGATAACCTGGCTATCATACACTGATCACATGACTGATTATGCACTCTTCACGTGCCTGATCATGCACTGATAATGTGGCTGATCATGCACTGAAAACGAAGCTGATCATACACTGATCATGGGACCATGCATGCACTGATCACGTGGCTGATCAGGCACTGATCACGTGGGTGATCATGCACTGATCACATGGCTGATCATACACTGATCACGTGACTGATCATGCCCTAATCACGTTCTGGATCATGCACTGATCGCGCGGCTGATCATACACTGATCATGAGGCTGTTCATGCACTCATCACGTGTCTGATCATACACTGATCACATTACTGATAATGCACTGAACACCTGCCTGATCATGCACTCATCACGAGGCTCATCATGCACTGATCACGAAACTGATCATACACTGATTACGTGACTGTGCATGCACTGATCACTTGGCTGATCTTGCACTGTTCATATGGCTGATCATGCACTGATCACGTGGTTGATCATACACTGATCACGTGGCTGATCATGTACTAATCACTAAGGTGGTCATACATTGATCACGTGACTGTGCATTCAGTAATCATAAGGCTAATCATGCACTGATGACTTGCTGATCATACACTGTTCACGAGACTGCACATGCACTGATCACGTGGCTGATCATGCACTGATCAGGAAGCTGATCATACACTGATCACGTGACTGTGCATGCACTGATCACGTGGCTGATTATGCACTGATCACGTGGCTGACCATGCACTGATAACCTGGCTATCATACACTGATCACGTGACTGATTATGCACTCTTCACGTGCCTGATCATGCACTGATCATGTGGCTGATCATGCACTTATCACGAAGCTGATCATACACTGATCACGGGACCATGCATGCACTGATCACATGGCTGATCCTGCACTGATAATGAAGCTGATCATACACTGACCACGAGACTGTGCATGCACTGAATATTTGTCTGATCATGCACTGATCCCATGCCTGATCATGCACTGATAACGTGACTGATCATACACTGGCCACGAGACTGCACATGCACTGATCACGTGGCTGATCATGCACTGATCAGGAAGCTGATCATACACTGATCACGTGACTGTGCATGCACTGATCTCGTGGCTGATCATGCACTGATCACATGGCTGATAATGCACTGATCACGAAGCTGATCATACACTGATCACGTGACTGATTATGCACTCTTCACGTGCCTGATCATGCACTGATCATGTGGCTGATCATGCACTTATCACGAAGCTGATCATACACTGATCACGGGACCATGCATGCACTGATCTCGTGGCTGATCATGCACTGATCACATGGCTGATAATGCACTGATCACGAAGCTGATCATACACTGATCACGTGACTGATTATGCACTCTTCACGTGCCTGATCATGCACTGATCACGTGGCTGATCATGCACTGATCACGTGGCTGATAATGCACTGATCACGAAGCTGATCATACACTGATCACGTGACTGTGCATACACTGATCACATGGCTGATCATGCACTGATCCCATGGCTGATCATTCACTGATCACGTGACTGATCATACACAGGTCACGTGGCTATCATGCACTGATCACGTGGCTGATCGTACACTGATCACGTGCCTGATCGTACACTGATCACGTGGCTGATCATGTACTGATCCCATGGCTGATCATGCACTGATCACGTGACTGATCATACACTGGTCACGTGACTGATCATACACTGGTCACGTGGCTATCATGCACTGATCACGTGGCTGATCATGCACAGATCACGTGCCTGATCATGCACTGATCACGTGCCTGATCATGCACTGATCACGTGGCTTATCATGCACTGATCACGAAGCTGATCATACACTGATCACGTGACTGTGCATGTACTGATCACATAGCTGATCATGCACTGATCACATGGCTGATCATGCGCTGATAACCTGGCTATCATACACTGACACTTGACTGATTATGCACTCTTCACGTGCCTGATCATGCACTTATCATGTGGCTGATCATGCACTGAAGACGAAGCTGATTATACACTGATCATGGGACCTTGGATTCACTGATCATGTGGCTGATCATGCACTGATCACGTGCCTGAACATGCACTAATCACGTTTCGGATCAGGCACTGATCACGCGGCTGATCATACACTGATCATGAGGCTGCTCGGGCACTTATCACATGTCTGATCATACACTGATCACATTACTGATAATGCACTGAACACGTGCCTGATCATGCACTTATTACGTGGCTCATCATGCACTGATCACGAAGCTGATCATACACTGATTACGTGACTGTGCATGCACTGATCACTTGTCTGATCTTGCACTGTTCATGTGGCTGATTATGCACTGATCACATGGTTGATCATACAGTGATCACGTGGCTGATCATGAGCTAATCACGAAGCTGATCATACACTGATCATGTGACTGTGCATGCACTGATCAATGGCTGATCATGCACTGATAACCTGGCTCTCATACACTGATCACATGGCTGATTATGCACTGATCACGTGGCTGATCATGCACTGATAACCTGGCTCTCATACACTGATCACGTGACTGATTATGCACTCTTCACGTGCCTGATCATGCACTGATCATGTGGCTGATCATGCACTTATCACGAAGCTGATCATACACTGATCACAGGACCATGCATGCACTGATCATGTGGCTGATCATGCACTGAAAATGAAGCTGACCATACAATGACCACGAGACTGTGCATGCACTGATTATTTGTCTGATCATGCACTGATCCCATGCCTGATCATGCACTGATAACGTGACTGATCATACACTGTTCACGTGACTATGATGCACTGTGCACGTGGCTGATCATACACTGATCACGTGCCTGATCATGCACTGATCACGTGGCTGATCAGGCACTGATCACGAAGCTGATCATACACTGATCACGTGACTGTCCATGCACTGATCACATGGCTGATCATGCACTATTCACGTGGCTGATCATGCACTGATCACGTGGCTGTTCATACACTGATCACGTGACTGTGCATACACTGATCACATGGCTGATCATGCACTGAACACGTGACTGATCATACACAGGTCACGTGGCTATCATGCACTAATCACGTGGCTGATCATACACTGATCACGTTCCTGATCATGCACTGAATACGTGGCTGATCATGCACTGATCCCATGGCTGATCATGCACTGATCACGTGACTGATAATACACTGGTCACGTGACTGTGCATGCACTGATCACGTGACTGATCAAGCACTGATCACAAGACTGATCATACACTGGTCACGTGGCTATCATGCACTGATCACGTGGCTGATCCTACACTGATCAGGTGCCTGATCATGCACTGATCACGTGGCTCTTCATGCACTGATCACGAAGCTGATCATACACTGATCACGTGACTGTGCATGTACTGATCACATAGCTGATCATGCACTGATCACATGGCTGATCATGTGCTGATAACCTGGCTATCATACACTGACACGTGACTGATTATGCACTCTTCACGTGACTGATCATGCACTGATCATGTGGCTGATCTTGCACTGAAGACGAAGTTGATCATACACTGATCATGGGACCATGCATGCACTGATCATGTGGCTGATCATGCACTGATCACGTGCCTGATCATGCACTAATCACGTTTCGGATCATGCACTGATCACGCGGCTGATCATACACTGATCATGAGGCTGCTCATGCACTCATCACGTGTCTGATCATACACTGATCACATTACTGATAATGCACTGAACACATGCCTGATCATGCACTGATCACGTGGCTCATCATGCACCGATCACGAAGCTGATCATACACTGATTACGTGACTGTGCATGCACTGATCACTTGGCTGATCTTGCACTGTTCATGTGGCTGATTATGCACTGATCACATGGTTGATCATACACTGATCACGTGGCTGATCATGAACTAATCACGAAGCTGATCATACACTGATCATGTGACTGTGCATGCACTGATCACGTGTCTGATCATGCACTGACCACGTCCGTGATCATGCACTGATCACGTGCCTGATCATGCACTGATCACGAGACTGCACATGCACTGATCACGTGGCTGAATAGGCACTGATCACGTGCCTGATCATGCACTGATCACAAGCCTGATCATACACTGATCACGAGACTGCACATGCACTGATCACGTGGCTGATCATGCACTGATCATGAAGCTGATCATACACTGATCACGTGGATGAACATGCACTGATCACGAAGCTGATCATACACTGATCACGTGACTGTGCATGCACTAATCACGTGGCTGATCATGCACTGATAACTTTGCTATCATACACTGATCACGTGACTGATCATGCACACTTGACGTGCCTGATCATGCACTGATCACTTGGCTGACCATGCACTGATCACGAAGCTCATCATACACTGATCACGTGACTGTGCATGTACTGATCACATAGCTGATCATGCACTGATCACATGGCTGATCATGTGCTGATAACCTGGCTATCATACACTGACACGTGACTGATTATGCACTCTTCACGTGCCGATCATGCACTGATCATGTGGCTGATCATGCACTGAAGACGAAGCTGATCATACACTGATCATGGGACCATGCATGCACTGATCATGTGGCTGATCATGCACTGATCACGTGCCGGATCATGCACTAATCACGTTTTGGATCATGCACTGATTACGCGGCTGATCATACACTGATCATGAGGCTGCTCATGTACTCATCACGTGTCTGATCATACACTGATCACATTACTGATAATGCACTGAACACGTGCCTGATCATGCACTGATCACGTGGCTCATCATGCACTGATCACGAAGCTGATCATACACTGATTACGTGACTGTGCATGCACTGATCACTTGGCTGATCTTGTACTGTTCATGTGGCTGATTATGCACTGATCACATGGTTGATCATACACTGATCACGTGACTGTGCATGCACTGATCACGTGGCTGATCATGCACTGACCATGTGCCTGATCATGCACTGATCACGTGCCTGATTATACACTGATCACGTGACTGCTCATGCACACTTGACGTGCCTGATCATGCACTGATCACTTGGCTGACCATGCACTGATCACTTGGGAGATAATGCACTGATCACGTGGCTGTCCATGCACTGATCCCGAAGCTGATCATACACTGATCACATGGCTGATCATACACTGATCCCGTGCCCGATCATGCACTGATCACATTGCTGATCATGCTCTGAACACGAAGCTGATCATACACTGGTCACGTGACTCTGCATGCACTGATCATGTGGCTGAACGTGCAATGATCACGTGGCTGATCATGCACTGATCACGTGGCTGATCATGCACTGATCTCGTGGCTGATCATGCAGTGATCACTTGGGAGATAATGCACTTATCAGGTGACTGATCATGCACTATTCACGTGCCTGATCATACACTGATCACGTGACTGTGCATGCACTGATCACGTGGATGAACAAACAATGATCACGTGGCTGATCATGCACTGATCACGAAGCTGATCATACACTGATCACGTGACTGTGCATGCACGGATCACATGGCTGATCATGCAATGATCACGTGGATGAGCATGTGCTGATAAACTGGCTATCATACACTGATCACGTGACTGATTATGCACTCTTCACGTGGCAGATCATGCACTGATCACGTGGCTCATCATGCATTGATCACCTGGGTGATCATGCACTGATCACATGGCTGATCCTCCACTGATCATGTGGCTGATCATACACTGATCATGAGGCTGTTCATGCACTCATCACGTGTCTGATCATACACTGATCATGTGGCTCATCATGCACTGATCACAAAGATGTTCATACACTGATTACTTGACTGTGCATGCACTGATCACTTGGCTGATCTTGCACTGTTCATGTGGCTGATCATGCACTGATCACGAGGCTCATCATGCACTGATCACGAAGCTGTTCATACACTGATTACGTGACTGTGCATGCACTGATCACTTGGTTGATCTTGCACTGTTCATGTGGCTGATCATGCACTGATCACGAGGCTCATCATGCATTGATCACGAAGCTGTTCATACACTGATTACGTGACTGTGCATGCACTGATCACATGGTTGATCTTGCACTGTTCATGTGGCTGATCATGCACTGATCACGTGGTTGATCGTACACTGATCACGTGGCTGATCATGAACTAATCACGAAAGTGATCATACACTGATCACGTGACTGTGCATGCACTGATCACAAGGATGATCATGCACTGATCACGTGGCTGATCATGCACTGATCTCCTGCCTGATCATACACTGATCACGAGACTGCATATGCACTGATCACGTGGCTGAACATGCACTGATCACGAAGCTGATCATACACTGATCATGTGACTGTGGATGCACTGATCATGTGGCTGAACATGCAATGATCACGTGGCTGATCATGCACTGATTACGTGTCTGATCATGAACTGATAACGTGGGACATCATGCACTGATCACCTGGCTGATCATGCACTGATCACGTGCCTGATCATGCACTGATCACGTAGCTATCATGCACTAGTCACGTGATTATCTTGCACAGATCACGTGGCTGATCGTACACTGATCACGTGAGTGATCATGCCCTGATCAAGAGCCTGACCATGCACTGATCCCGTGAGTGATCCTGCACTGATCAGGTGACTGATCATGCACTGATCACATGCCTGATCATGAACTGATCCCGTGCTGATCAAGCACTTATCACGTGACTGATCATGCACTCATCACCTGCCTGATCATGCACTGATTACGTGGCTGATCATGCACTGATGACGAAGCTGATCAAACACTGGTCACGTGGCTGATCATACACTGATAAAGTGCCTGATCATACACTGATCACGTGGCTGATCATGCACTGATCACGACGCTGATCATACACTGATCACATGACTGTGCATGCACTGATCACATGGCTGATTATGCACTGATCACGTGGCCGATCATGCAATGATAACCTGGCTGTCATGCACTGATCACGTGACTGATTATGCACTCTTCACGTGCCTGATCATGCACTGATCATGTGGCTGATCATGCTCTTATCATGAAGCTGATCATACACTGATCACGGGACCATGCATGCACTGATCACGTGGCTGATCATGCACTGAAAATGAAGCTGACCATACACTGACCACGAGACTGTGCATTCACTGATTATTTGTCTGATCATGCACTGATCCCATGCCTGATCATGCACTGATAACTTGACTGATCATACACTGTTCACGTGACTATCATGCACTGAGCACATGGCTGATCATACACTGATCACGTGCCTGATCATGCACTGATCACGTGGCTGATCAGGCACTGATCACGAAGCTGATCATACACTGATCACGTGACTGTCCATGCACTGATCACATGGCTGATCATGCACTATTCACGTGGCTGATCATGCACTGATCACGTGGCTGATCACACACTGATCACGTGACTGTGCATACACTGATCACATGGCTGATCATGCACTGAACACGTGACTGATCATACACAGGTCACGTGGCTATCATGCACTAATCACGTGGCTGATCATACACTGATCACGTGCCTGATCATGCACTGATCACGTGACTGATCATGCACTGATCCCATGGCTGATCATGCACTGATCACGTGACTGATAATACACTGGTCACGTGACTGTGCATGCACTGATCACGTGACTGATCATGCACTGATCATATGACTGATCATATACTGGTCACGTGGCTATCATGCACTGATCACGTGGCTGATCCTACACTGATCACGTGCCTGATCATGCACTGATCACGTGGCTGATCATGCACTGATCACGAAGCTGATCATACACTGATCACGTGACTGTGCATGTACTGATCACATAGCTGATCATGCACTGATCACATGACTGATCATGTGCTGATAACCTGGCTATCATACACTGACACGTGACTGATTATGCACTCTTCACGTGACTGATCATGCACTGATCATGTGGCTGATCTTGCACTGAAGACGAAGTTGATCATACACTGATCATGGGACCATGCATGCACTGATCATGTGGCTGATCATGCACTGATCACGTGCCTGATCATGCACTAATCACATCTCGGATCATGCATTGATCACGCGGCTGATCATACACTGATCATGAGGCTGCTCATGCACTCATCACGTGTCTGATCATACACTGATCACATTACTGATAATGCACTGAACACGTGCCTGATCCTGCACTGATCATGTGGCTCATCATGCACCGATCACGAAGCTGATCATACACTGATTACGTGACTGTGCATGCACTGATCACTTGGCTGATCTTGCACTGTTCATGTGGCTGATTATGCACTGATCACATGGTTGATCATACACTGATCACGTGGCTGATCATGAACTAATCACGAAGCTGATCATACACTGATCATGTGACTGTGCATGCACTGATCACGTGTCTGATCATGCACTGACCACGTCCGTGATCATGCACTGATCACGTGCCTGATCATACACTGATCACGAGACTGCACATGCACTGATCACGTGGCTGAATATGGACTGATCACGTGCCTGATCATGCACTGATCACAAGCCTGATCATACACTGATCACGAGACTGCACATGCACTGATCACGTGGCTGATCATGCACTGATCATGAAGCTGATCATACACTGATCACGTGGATGAACATGCAATGATCACGAAGCTGTTCATACACTGATCACGTGACTGTGCATGCACTAATCACGTGGCTGACAATGCACTGATAACTTTGCTATCATACACTGATCACGTGACTGATCATGCACACTTGACGTGCCTGATCATGCACTGATCACTTGGCTGACCATGCACTGATCACGGCTCATCATACACTGATCACGTGACTGTGCATGTACTGATCACATAGCTGATCATGCACTGATCACATGGCTGATCATGCGCTGATAACCTGGCTATCATACACTGACAAGTGACTGATTATGCACTCTTCACGTGCCGATCATGCACTGATCAAGTGGCTGATCATGCACTGAAGACGAAGCTGATCATACACTGATTATGGGACCATGCATGCACTGATCATGTGGCTGATCATGCACTGATCACGTGCCGGATCATGCACTAATCACGTTTTGGATCATGCACTGATTACGCGGCTTATCATACACTGATCATGAGGCTGCTCATGCACTCATCACGTGTCTTATCATACACTGATCACATTACTGATAATGCACTGAACACGTGCCTGATCATGCACTGATCACGTGGCTCATGATGCACTGATCACGAAGCTGATCATACACTGATTACGTGACTGTGCATGCACTGATCACTTGGCTTATCTTGCACTGTTCATGTGGCTGATTATGCACTGATCACATGGTTGATCATACACTGATCACGTGGCTGATCATGAACTAATCACGAAGCTGATCATACACTGATCACGTGACTGTGCATGCACTGATCACGTGGCTGATCATGCACTGACCACGTGCCTGATCATGCACTGATCACGTGCCTGATCATACACTGATCACGAGACTGCACATGCACTGATCACGTGGCTGATCATGCACTGATCATGAAGCTGATCATACACTGATCACGGGACTGTGCATGCACTGACCACGTGGTTGATCATGCACTGATTACGTGGCTGAACATGCACTGATCACGAAGCTGATCATACACTGATCACGTGACTGTGCATGCACTAATCACGTGGCTGATCATGCACTGATAACTTTGCTATCGTACACTGATCACGTGACTGATCATGCACACTTGACGTGCCTGATCATGCACTGATCACTTGGCTGACCATGCACTGATCACTTGGGAGATAATGCACTGATCACGTGGCTGTCCATGCACTGATCCTGAAGCTGATCATACACTGATCATATGGCTGATCATACACTGATCACGTGCCCGATCATGCACTGATCACATTGCTGATCATGCTCTGAACACGAAGCTGATCATACACTGGTCACGTGACTCTGCATGCACTGATCATGTGGCTGAACGTGCAATGAACACGTGGCTGATCATGCAGTGATCACGTGGCTGATCATGCAGTGATCACTTGGGAGATAATGCACTTATCAGGTGACTGATCATGCACTATTCACGTGCCTGATCATGCACTGATCACTTGGCTGACCATGCACTGATCACGAAGCTGATCATACACTGATCTCGTGACTGTGCATGCACTGATCACGTGGATGGACAAACAATGATCACGTGGCTGATCATGCACTGATCACAAAGCTGATCATACACTGATCACGTGACTGTGCATGCACTGATCACATGGCTGATCATGCAGTGATCACGTGGATGAGCATGTGCTGATAAACTGGCTATCATACACTGATCACGTGACTGATTATGCACTCTTCACTTGGCAGATCATGCACTGTACTCGTGGCTCATCATGCATTGATCACCTGGGTGATCATGCACTGATCACATGGCTGATCCTCCACTGATCATGTGGCTGATCATACACTGATCATGTGGCTCATCATGCACTGATCACGAAGCTGTTCATACACTGATTACTTGACTGTGCATGCACTGATCACTTGGCTGATCTTGCACTGTTCATGTGGCTGATCATGCACTGATCACGAGGCTCATCATGCAGTGATCACGAAGCTGTTCATACACTGATTACTTGACTGTGCATGCACTGATCACTTGGCTGATCTTGCACTGTTCATGTGGCTGTTCATTCACTGATCACGAGGCTCATCAGGCACTGATCACAAAGCTGTTCATACACTGATTACGTGACTGTGCATGCACTGATCACTTGGTTGATCTTGCACTGTTCATGTGGCTGATCATGCACTGATCACGTGGTTGATCATACACTGATCACGTGGCTGAACATGAACTAATCACGAAAGTGATCATACACTGATCACGTGACTGTGCATGCACTGATCACAAGGATGATCATGCACTGATCACGTGGCTGATCATGCACTGATCTCCTGCCTGATCATACAGTGATCACGAGACTGCTTATGCACTGATCACGTGGCTGAACATGCACTGATCACGAAGCTGATCATACACTGATCATGTGACTGTGGATGCACTGATCACGTGGCTGAACATGCAATGATCACGTGGCTGATCATGCACTGATTACGTGTCTGATCATGCACTGATCACGTGGGACATCATGCACTGATCACCTGGCTGATCATGCACTGATCACGTGCCTGATCATGCACTGATCACGTAGCTATCATGCACTAGTCACGTGATTATCATGCACAGATCACGTGGCTGATCGTACACTGATCACGTGAGTGATCATGCCCTGATCAAGAGCCTGACCATGCACTGATCCCGTGAGTGATCCTGCACTGATCAGGTGACTGATCATGCACTGATCACATGCCTGATCATGAACTGATCCCGTGTTGATCAAGCACTTATCACGTGACTGATCATGCACTCATCACCTGCCTGATCATGCACTGATTACGTGGCTGATCATGCACTTATGACGAAGCTGATCAAACACTGGTCACGTGGCTGATCATACACTGATAAAGTGCCTGATCATACACTGATCACGTGGCTGATCATGCACTGATCACGACGCTGATCATACACTGATCACATGACTGTGCATGCACTGATCACATGGCTGATTATGCACTGATCACGTGGCTGATCATGCACTGATAACCTGGCTGTCATGCACTGATCACGTGACTGATTATGCACTCTTCACGTGCCTGATCATGCACTGATCATGTGGCTGATCATGCACTTATCATGAAGCTGATCATACACTGATCACGGGACCATGCATGCACTGATCACGTGGCTGATCATGCACTGAAAATGAAGCTGACCATACACTGACCACGAGACTGTGCATGCACTGATTATTTGTCTGATCATGCACTGATCCCATGCCTGATCATGCACTGATAACTTGACTGATCATACACTGTTCACGTGACTATCATGCACTGAGCACATGGCTGATCATACACTGATCACGTGCCTGATCATGTACTGATCACGTGGCTGATCAGGCACTGATCACGAAGCTGATCATACACTGATCACGTGACTGTCCATGCACTGATCACATGGCTGATCATGCACTATTCACGTGGCTGATCAATCACTGATCACGTGGCTGATCACACACTGATCACGGGACTGTGCATACACTGATCACATGGCTGATCATGCACTGAACACGTGACTGATCATACACAGGTCACGTGGCTATCATGCACTAATCACGTGGCTGATCATACACTGATCACGTGCCTGATCATGCACTGATCACGTGACTGATCATGCACTGATCCCATGGCTGATCATGCACTGATCACGTGACTGATAATACACTGTTCACGTGACTGTGCATGCACTGATCACGTGACTGATCATGCACTGATCACATGACTGATCATACACTGGTCACGTGGCTATCATGCAATGATCACGTGGCTGATCCTACACTGATCACATGGCTGATCATGCACTGATCACGTGGCTGATAATGCACTGATCACGAAGCTGATCATACACTGATCACGTGACTGTGCATACACTGATCACATGGCTGATCATGCACTGAACACGTGACTGATCATACAAAGGTCACGTGGCTATCCTGCACTGAGCACGTGGCTGATCGTACACTGATCACGTGGCTGATCATGCACTGAATACGTGGCTGATCATGCACTGATCACATGACTGATCATACACTGGTCACGTGGCTATCATGCACTGATCAGGTGGCTGATCCTACATTGATCACGTGCCTGATCATGCACTGATCAGGTGGCTGATCATGCACTGATCACGAAGCTGATCATACACTGATCACGTGACAGTGCATGTACTGATCACATAGCTGATCATGCACTGATCACATGGCTGATCATGTGCTGATAACCTGGCTATCATACACTGATCACATGACTGATTATGCACTCTTCACGTGACTGATCATGCACTGATCATGTGGCTGATCATGCACTGAAGACGAAGTTGATCATACACTGATCATGGGACCATGCATGCACTGATCTTGTGGCTGATCATGCACTGATCACGTGCCTGAACATGCACTATTCACGTTTCGGATCATGCACTGATCACGCGGCTGATCATACACTGATCATGAGGCTGCTCATGCACTCATCACGTGTCTGATCATACACTGATCACATTACTGATAATGCACTGAACACGTGCCTGATCATGCACTGATCACGTGGCTCATCATGCACTGATCACGAAGCTGATCGTACACTGATCACGTGACTGTGCATGCACTGATCACGTATCTGATCATGCACTGACCACGTCCGTGATCATGCACTGATCACGTGCCTGATCATACACTGACCACGAGACTGCACATGCACTGATCATGTGGCTGAATATGCACTGATAACGTGCCTGTCATGCACTGATCACAAGCCTGATCATACACTGATCACGAGACTGCACATGCACTGATCACGTGGCTGATCATGCACTGATCATGAAGCTGATCATACACTGATCACGGGACTGTGCATGCACTGACCACGTGGTTGATCATGCACTGATCACGTGCTGAACATGCACTGATCACGAAGCTGATCATACACTGATCACGGACTGTGCATGCACTAATCACGTGGCTGATCATGCACTGATAACTTTGCTATCGTACACTGATCATGTGACTGATAATGCACACTTGACGTGCCTGATCATGCACTGATCACTTGGCTGACCATGCACTGATCACTTGAGAGATAATGCACTGATCACGTGGCTGTCAATGCACTGATCCGAAGCTGATCATACACTGATCACATGGCTGATCATACACTGATCATGCCCGATCATACTGATCACATTGCTGATCATGCTCTGAACACGAAGCTGATCATACACTGGTCACGTGACTCTGCATGCACTGATCATGAGGCTGAACGTGCAATGATCACGTGGCTGATCATGCATTGATCACGGGCTGATCATGGAGTGATCCTGGAGATAATGTACTGATCAGGTGACTGATCATGCACTATTCACATGCCTGATCATGCACTGATCACTTGGCTGACCATGCACTGATCACGGCTGATCATACACTGATCACGTGACTGTGCATGCACTGATCACGTGGATGAACAAACAATGATCACATGGCTGATCATGCACTGATCCAAGCTGATCATACACTGATCACGTGACTGTGATGCAGTGATCACGTGGCTGAACATACAATGATCATGTGGCTGATCATGCTGATCACGAAGCTGATCATACACTGATCACGTGACAGTGCATGCACTGTTCACATGGCTGAGCATGCAGTTATCACGTGGATGATCATGCGCTGTTAACCTGGCTATCATACACTGATCACGTGACTGATTATGCACTCTTCACGTTCCAGATCATGCACTGATCGTAGCGAATCATGCACTAATCACGTACGGACATGCCTGATCATGCGGCTGATCATACTGATCATGAGGCTTTCATGCCTCATCACGTGTCTGATCATACACTGACCACCTGACTGATAATGCACTGAACACGTGCCTGATCATGCACTATCACGTGGCTCATCATGCACTGATCATGTGGCTGAACATGCACTGATCACGAAGCTGATCATACACTGTTCACGTGACTGTGCATGCACTGTACGAGGCTGAACATGCAATGATCACGTGGCTGATCATGCACTGATCACGGGCTGAACATGCACTGATCACGAAGCTGATCATACACTGATCACGTGACTGTGCATGCACTAATCACATGGCTGATCATGCACTGTTAACTTTGCTATCATACACTGATCACGTGACTGATCATACAACTTGACATGCCTGATCATGCACTGATCCATGGCTGATCATGCACTGGTCAGTTGGGAGATAATGCACTGATCATGATTGATCATGCCTCTTCCGTGCCTGACCATGCCTGATCACGTGGCTGAACATGCACTGATCCGAAGCTGATCATACACTGATCACGGACTGTGATGCAGTGATCACGGGCTGAACATACAATGATCATGGCTGATCATGCACTGATCACAGCTGATCATACACTGATCACGTGACAGTGCATGCACTGTTCACATGGCTGAGCATGCAGTTATCACGTGGATGATCATGCGCTGTTAACCTGGCTATCATACACTGATCACGTGACTGATTATGCACTCTTCACGTTCCAGATCATGCACTGATCACGTAGCAAATCATGCACTAATCACGTTACGGACCATGCCCTGATCATGCGGCCGATCATACACTGATCATGAGGCTGTTCATGCCCTCATCACGTGTCTGATCATACACTGACCACCTGACTGATAATGCACTGAACACGTGCCTGATCATGCACTTATCACGTGGCTCATCATGCACTGATCATGTGGCTGAACATGCACTGATCACGAAGCTGATCATACACTGTTCACGTGACTGTGCATGCACTGATAACGAGGCTGAACATGCAATGATCACGTGGCTGATCATGCACTGATCACGAGGCTGATCATGAACTAATCACGAAGCTGATCATACACTGATCACGTGACTGTCCATGCACTGATCACGTGGCTGATCATGCAATGACCGTGCCTGATCATGCACTGTCCGTGCCTGATCATACACTGATCACGAGACTGCACATGCACTGATCACGTGGCTGATCATGCACTGATCATGAAGCTGATCATACACTGATCACGACTGTGCATGCACGACCACGTGGTTGATCATGCACTGATCACGTGGCTGAACATGCACTGATCACGAAGCTGATCATACACTGATCACGTGACTGTGCATGCACTAATCCGTGGCTGATCATGCACTGATAACTTTACTATCGTACACTGATCACATGACTGATCATGCACATGACGTGCCTGATCATGCACTGATCATGGCTGACCATGCACTGATCACTTGGAGATAATGCACTGATCACGTGGCTGTCAATGCACTGATCCCGGCTGATCATACACTGATCACATGGCTGATCATACACTGATCACGTGCCCGATCATGCACTGATCACATGCTGATCATGCTCTGAACGGCGGATCATACACTGGTCACGTGACTCTGCATGCACTGATCATGGGCTGAACGTGCACGAACACGTGGCTGATCATGCACTGTCACGTGGCTGATCATGCAGTGATCACTTGGAGATATTGCACTTATCAGGTGACTGATCATGCACTTTCACGTGCCTGATCATGCACTGACAGTTGGCTGACCATGCACTGATCCAAGCTGATCATACACTGATCTCGTGACTGCATGCACTGAATACGTGGATGGACAAACAATGATCACGTGGCTGATCATGCACTGATCACGGCTGATCATACACTGATCACGTGACTGTGCATGCACTGATCACATGGCTGATCATGCAGTGATCACGTGGATGAGCATGTGCTGATAAACTGGCTATCATACACTGATCACGTGACTGATTATGCACTTTCACGTGGCAGATCATGCACTGTACACGTGGCTCATCATGCATTGATCACCTGGGTGATCATGCACTGATCACATGGCTGATCCTCCACTGATCATGTGGCTGATCATACACTGATCATGGCTCATCATGCACTGATCACGAAGCTGTTCATACACTGATTACTTGACTGTGCATGCACTGATCACTTGGCTTATCTTGCACTGATCACGTGCCTGATCATACACTGATCACGAGACTGCACATGCACTGATCACGTGGCTGATCATGCACTGATCATGAAGCTGATCATACACTGATCACGGGACTGTGCATGCACTGACCACGTGGTTGATCATGCACTGATCACGTGGCTGAACATGCACTGATCACGAAGCTGATCATACACTGATCACGTGACTGTGCATGCACTAATCACGTGGCTGATCATGCACTGATAACTTTGCATCGTACACTGATCACGTGACTAATCATGCACACTTGACGTGCCTGATCATGCACTGATCACTTGGCTGACCATGCACTGATCACTTGGGAGATAATGCACTGAACCCGTGGCTGTCCATGCACTGATCCCGAAGCTGATCATACACTGATCACATGGCTGATCATGCACTGATCACGTAACTGTGCATGCACTGATCACGTGGCTGATCCTGCACTGATCACGAAGCTGATCATACACTGATCACGTGAGTGATTATGCACTCTTCACGTGCCAGATCATGCACTGATCATGTGGCTGATCATGCACTGAAGACGAAGCTGATCATACACTGATCATGGGACCATGCATGCACTAATCATGTGGCTGATCATGCACTGATCACGTGCCGGATCATGCACTTATCACGTTTTGGATCATGCACTGATTACGCGGCTTATCATACACTGATCATGAGGCTGCTCATGCACTGATCACGTGCCTGATCATACACTGATCACGAGACTGCACATGCACTGATCACGTGGCTGATCATGCACTGATCATTAAGCTGATCATACACTGATCACGTGGCTGTCCATGCACTGATCCCGAAGCTGATCATACACTGATCACATGGCTGATCATACACTGATCACGTGCCCGATCATGCACTGATCACCTGTCTGATCATGCACTGATCATGAGCCTGATCATTCACTGATAACATGTCTGATCATGCACTGATCACGAGACTGCTCATGCACTGATCATGAGCCTGATCATGCACTGATCACGGGCCTGTTCATGCACTCATCACGTGTCTTATCATACACTGATCACATTACTGATAATGCACTGAACACGTGCCTGATCATGCACTGATCACGTGGCTCATCATGCACTGATCATGAAGCTGATCATACACTGATTACGTGACTGTGCATGCACTGATCACTTGGCTTAACTTGCAATTTTCATGTGGCTGATTATGCACTGATCACATGGTTGATAATACACTGATCACGTGGCTGATCATGAACTAATCACGAAGCTGATCATACACTGATCACGTGACTGTGCATGCACTGATCACGTGGCTGATCATGCACTGACCACGTGCCTGATCATGCACTGATCACGTGCCTGATCATACACTGATCAGGAGACTGCACATGCACTGATCACGTGGCTGATCATGCACTGATCATGAAGCTGATCATACACTGATCACGGGACTGTGCATGCACTGACCACGTGGTTGATCATGCACTGATCACGTGGCTGAACATGCACCCATCACGTGGCTGATCATGCAGTGATTACGTGGCTCATCATGCACCGTTCACGTGGGACATCATGCACTGATCACCTGGCTGATCATGCACTCTAAACGTGCCTGATCATGCACTGATCACGTAGCTCTCATGCACTAGTCACGTGATTATCATGCACTGATCACGTGGGTGATCATACACTGATCACGTGAGTGATCATGCACTGATCAAGAGCCTGACCATGCACTGATCCCGTGAGTGATCATGCACTGATCAGGTGACTGATCATGCACTGATCACATGCCTGATCATGAACTGATCCCGTGCCTGATCAAGCACTTATCACGTGACTGATCATGCACTCATCACCTGCCTGATCATGCACTGATTACGTGGCTGATCATGCCCTTATCACGAAGCTGATCATACACTGGTCTCTTGACTGTGCATGCACTGATCACATGGCTGATCATGCACTGATAACGTGCCTGATCATAGACTCATCACCTGGTTGATCATGCACTGATCATGTAGCTGATCATACACTGATCTCGTGACTGTGCATGCACTGAGCCCGTGGCTGATCAGGCACTGATTATGTGACTGATCATACCCTGGTCACGTGGCTATCATTCACTGATCACGTGGCTGATCATACACTGATCACGTGGCTGATCATGCACTGATCACGACGCTGATCATACACTGATCACATGACTGTGCACGCACTGAACACATGGCTGATTATGCACTGATCACGTAGCTGAACATGCACTGATAACCTGGCTATCATACACTGATCACGTGACTGATTATGCACTCTTCACCTGCCTGATCATGTCCTGATCATGTGGTTGATCATGCACTTATCAGGAAGCTGATCATACACTGATCACGGGACCATGCATGCAATGATCACGTGGCTGATCATGCCTTGATAATGAAGCTGAATATACACTGACCAAGTGACTGTGCATGCACTGATTATTTGTCTGATCATGCACTGATCCCATGCCTGATCATGCACTG
This sequence comes from Bos javanicus, assembly GCF_032452875.1. Lineage (NCBI taxonomy): Eukaryota > Metazoa > Chordata > Mammalia > Artiodactyla > Bovidae > Bos > Bos javanicus. The sequence goes on from NW_026893613.1 coordinate 234,215, forward strand.
ATCACGTGACTGATCATACACTGATCACATGGCTGACCATGCACTGATCACGTGGCTGATGATGCGCTGATAACCTGGCTATCATACACTGATCACATGACTGATTATGCACTCTTCACGTGCCTGATCATGCACTGATCATTTGGCTGATCATGCACTGAAGACGAAGCTGATCATACACTGATCATGGGACCATGCATGCACTGATCACGTGGCTGATCTTGCACTGTTCATGTGGCTGATCATGCACTGATCACGTGGTTGATCATACACTGATCACGTGGCTGATCATGAACTAATCACTAAGGTGATCATACACTGATCACGAGACTGTGCATGCAGTGATCATAAGGCTAATCATGCACTGATCACGTGGCTGTTCATGCACTGATGACTTGCCTGATCACACACTGTTCACGAGACTGAACATGCACTGATCACGTGGCTGATCATGAATTAATCACGAAGCTGATCATACACTGATCACGTGACTGTGCATACACTGATCAGGTGGCTGATCATGCACGGACCACGTGCCTGATCATGCACTGATCACGTGACTGATCATACACTGATCACGAGACTGCACATGCACTGATCACGTGACTGAATATGCACTGATCACGTGCCTGATCATGCACTGATCACAAGCCTGATCATACACTGATCACAAGACTGCACATGCACTGATCACGTGGCTGATAATGCACTGATCATGAAGCTGATCATACACTGATCACGGGACTGTGCATGCACTGATCACGTGGCTGGTCATGCACTGATCACGTGGCTGAACATGCACTGATCACGAAGCTGATCATACACTGATCACGTGACTGTGCATGCACTAATCATGAGGCTGATCATGCACTGATAACTTTGCTATTGTACACTGATCACGTGACTGATCATACACACTTGACGTGCCTGATCATGCACTGATCACTTGGCTGACCATGCACTGATCACTTGAGAGATAATGCACTGATCACGTGGCTGTCCATGCACTGATCCCGAAGCTGATCATTAACTGATCACATGGCTGATCATACACTGATCACGTGCCCGATCATGCACTGATCACATTGCTGATCATGCTCTGAACACGAAGCTGATCATACACTGGTCACGTGACTCTGCATGCACTGATCATGTGGCTGAACGTGCAATGATCACGTGGCTGATCATGCAGTGATCACTTGGGAGATAATGCACTGATCAGGTGACTGATCATGCACTATTCACGTGCCTGATCATGCACTGATCACTTGGCTGACCATGCACTGATCACAAAGCTGATCATACACTGATCACGTGACTGTGCATGCACTGATCACGTGGATGAACAATGATCAGTGGCTGATCATGCATTGATCACGAAGCTGATCATACACTGATCACGTGACTGTGCATTCAGTGATCACGTGGCTGAACATACAATGATCACGTGGCTGATCATGCACTGATCACGAAGCTGATCATACACTGATCACGTGACTGTGCATGCACTGATCACATGGCTGAACATACAATGATAACGTGGCTGATCATGCACTGATCACGGTGCTGATCATACACTGATCACGTGACTGTGCATGCACTGATCACCTGCCTGATCATACACTGATCACATGGCTGATCATACACTGAACACCTGCCTGATCATGCACTGATAACATGGCTGATCATGCATTGATCACGAAGCTGATCGTACACTGATCACGTGACTCTGCATGCACTGATCACATGGCTGATCATGCACTGATCACATGGCTGATCATGCACTGATCACGAAGCTGATCATACACTGATCACGTGACTGTGCATGCAGTGATCACGTGGCTGAACAATAATGATCACGTGGCTGATCATGCAGTGATCACGAAGCTGATCATACACTGATCACGTGACTCTGCATGCACTGTTCACATGGCTGACCATGCAGTGATCACGTGGATGATCATGCGCTGTTAACCTGGCTATCATACACTGATCACATGACTGATTATGCACTCTTCACCTTCCAGATCATGCACTGATCACGTGGTTTATCATGCACTAATCACGTTACGGACCATGCCCTGATCATGCGGCTAATCATACACTGATCATGAGGCTCTTCATGCCCTCATCACGTGTCTGATCATACACTGACCACCTTACTGATAATGCACTGAACACGTGCCTGATCATGCACTGATCACGTGGCTCATCATGCACTGATCATGAAGCTGATCATACACTGATTACGTGACTGTGCATGCACTGATCACTTGGCTTAACTTGCAATTTTCATGTGGCTGATTATGCACTGATCACATGGTTGATAATACACTGATCACGTGGCTGATCATGAACTAATCACGAAGCTGATCATACACTGATCACGTGACTGTGCATGCACTGATCACGTGGCTGATCATGCACTGACCACGTGCCTGATCATGCACTGATCACGTGCCTGATCATACACTGATCAGGAGACTGCACATGCACTGATCACGTGGCTGATCATGCACTGATCATGAAGCTGATCATACACTGATCACGGGACTGTGCATGCACTGACCACGTGGTTGATCATGCACTGATCACGTGGCTGAACATGCACCCATCACGTGGCTGATCATGCAGTGATTACGTGGCTCATCATGCACCGTTCACGTGGGACATCATGCACTGATCACCTGGCTGATCATGCACTCTAAACGTGCCTGATCATGCACTGATCACGTAGCTCTCATGCACTAGTCACGTGATTATCATGCACTGATCACGTGGGTGATCATACACTGATCACGTGAGTGATCATGCACTGATCAAGAGCCTGACCATGCACTGATCCCGTGAGTGATCATGCACTGATCAGGTGACTGATCATGCACTGATCACATGCCTGATCATGAACTGATCCCGTGCCTGATCAAGCACTTATCACGTGACTGATCATGCACTCATCACCTGCCTGATCATGCACTGATTACGTGGCTGATCATGCCCTTATCACGAAGCTGATCATACACTGGTCTCTTGACTGTGCATGCACTGATCACATGGCTGATCATGCACTGATAACGTGCCTGATCATAGACTCATCACCTGGTTGATCATGCACTGATCATGTAGCTGATCATACACTGATCTCGTGACTGTGCATGCACTGAGCCCGTGGCTGATCAGGCACTGATTATGTGACTGATCATACCCTGGTCACGTGGCTATCATTCACTGATCACGTGGCTGATCATACACTGATCACGTGGCTGATCATGCACTGATCACGACGCTGATCATACACTGATCACATGACTGTGCACGCACTGAACACATGGCTGATTATGCACTGATCACGTAGCTGAACATGCACTGATAACCTGGCTATCATACACTGATCACGTGACTGATTATGCACTCTTCACCTGCCTGATCATGTCCTGATCATGTGGTTGATCATGCACTTATCAGGAAGCTGATCATACACTGATCACGGGACCATGCATGCAATGATCACGTGGCTGATCATGCCTTGATAATGAAGCTGAATATACACTGACCAAGTGACTGTGCATGCACTGATTATTTGTCTGATCATGCACTGATCCCATGCCTGATCATGCACTGATCACGTGACTGATCATACACTGATCACATGGCTGACCATGCACTGATCACGTGGCTGATGATGCGCTGATAACCTGGCTATCATACACTGATCACATGACTGATTATGCACTCTTCACGTGCCTGATCATGCACTGATCATTTGGCTGATCATGCACTGAAGACGAAGCTGATCATACACTGATCATGGGACCATGCATGCACTGATCACGTGGCTGATCTTGCACTGTTCATGTGGCTGATCATGCACTGATCACGTGGTTGATCATACACTGATCACGTGGCTGATCATGAACTAATCACTAAGGTGATCATACACTGATCACGAGACTGTGCATGCAGTGATCATAAGGCTAATCATGCACTGATCACGTGGCTGTTCATGCACTGATGACTTGCCTGATCACACACTGTTCACGAGACTGAACATGCACTGATCACGTGGCTGATCATGAATTAATCACGAAGCTGATCATACACTGATCACGTGACTGTGCATACACTGATCAGGTGGCTGATCATGCACGGACCACGTGCCTGATCATGCACTGATCACGTGACTGATCATACACTGATCACGAGACTGCACATGCACTGATCACGTGACTGAATATGCACTGATCACGTGCCTGATCATGCACTGATCACAAGCCTGATCATACACTGATCACAAGACTGCACATGCACTGATCACGTGGCTGATAATGCACTGATCATGAAGCTGATCATACACTGATCACGGGACTGTGCATGCACTGATCACGTGGCTGGTCATGCACTGATCACGTGGCTGAACATGCACTGATCACGAAGCTGATCATACACTGATCACGTGACTGTGCATGCACTAATCATGAGGCTGATCATGCACTGATAACTTTGCTATTGTACACTGATCACGTGACTGATCATACACACTTGACGTGCCTGATCATGCACTGATCACTTGGCTGACCATGCACTGATCACTTGAGAGATAATGCACTGATCACGTGGCTGTCCATGCACTGATCCCGAAGCTGATCATTAACTGATCACATGGCTGATCATACACTGATCACGTGCCCGATCATGCACTGATCACATTGCTGATCATGCTCTGAACACGAAGCTGATCATACACTGGTCACGTGACTCTGCATGCACTGATCATGTGGCTGAACGTGCAATGATCACGTGGCTGATCATGCAGTGATCACTTGGGAGATAATGCACTGATCAGGTGACTGATCATGCACTATTCACGTGCCTGATCATGCACTGATCACTTGGCTGACCATGCACTGATCACAAAGCTGATCATACACTGATCACGTGACTGTGCATGCACTGATCACGTGGATGAACAATGATCAGTGGCTGATCATGCATTGATCACGAAGCTGATCATACACTGATCACGTGACTGTGCATTCAGTGATCACGTGGCTGAACATACAATGATCACGTGGCTGATCATGCACTGATCACGAAGCTGATCATACACTGATCACGTGACTGTGCATGCACTGATCACATGGCTGAACATACAATGATAACGTGGCTGATCATGCACTGATCACGGTGCTGATCATACACTGATCACGTGACTGTGCATGCACTGATCACCTGCCTGATCATACACTGATCACATGGCTGATCATACACTGAACACCTGCCTGATCATGCACTGATAACATGGCTGATCATGCATTGATCACGAAGCTGATCGTACACTGATCACGTGACTCTGCATGCACTGATCACATGGCTGATCATGCACTGATCACATGGCTGATCATGCACTGATCACGAAGCTGATCATACACTGATCACGTGACTGTGCATGCAGTGATCACGTGGCTGAACAATAATGATCACGTGGCTGATCATGCAGTGATCACGAAGCTGATCATACACTGATCACGTGACTCTGCATGCACTGTTCACATGGCTGACCATGCAGTGATCACGTGGATGATCATGCGCTGTTAACCTGGCTATCATACACTGATCACATGACTGATTATGCACTCTTCACCTTCCAGATCATGCACTGATCACGTGGTTTATCATGCACTAATCACGTTACGGACCATGCCCTGATCATGCGGCTAATCATACACTGATCATGAGGCTCTTCATGCCCTCATCACGTGTCTGATCATACACTGACCACCTTACTGATAATGCACTGAACACGAGCCTCATCATGCACTGATCACGTGGCTGATCATGCACTGATAACTTTGCTATCATACACTGATCACGTGACTGATCATGCACACTTGACGTGCCTGATAATGCGCTGATCACATGGCTGACCATGCACTGATCACTTGGGAGATAATACACTGATCACGTGGCTGTCCATGCACTGATCACGAAGCTGATCATACACTGATCACATGGCTGATCATACACTGATCACGTGCCTGATCATGAACTGATCACATGGCTGATCATGCTCTGATCACGAAGCTGATCATACACTGATCACGTGACTCTGCATGCACTGATCATGTGGCTGAACGTGCAATGATCACGTGGCTGATCATGCACTGATCACTGGGGAGATAATGCACTGATCCCGTGACTGATCATGCACTCTTCACGTGCCTGATCATGCACTGATCACGTGGCTGACAATGCACTGATCACGAAGCTGACCATACACTGATAACGTGACTGTGCATGCACTGATCATGTGGCTGAACATACAATGATCACGTGGCTGATCATGCACTGATCACGAAGCTGATCATACACTGATCACGTGACTGTGCATGCACTGATCACGTGGTTGAACATACAATGATCACGTGGCTGATCATGAACTGATCACGATGCTGATCATACACTGATCACGTGACTGTGCATGCACTGATCACCTGCCTGATCATGCACTGATCACGTGGCAGACCATGCACTGATCACGAAGCTAATCATACACTGATCACATGGCTGATAATACACTGAACACGTGCCTGATCATGCACTGATCACATGGCTGATAATGCACTGATCACGAAGCTGATCATACACTGATCACATGACTGTGCATGCACTGATCACATGACTGATCATACACTGATCACACGGATGATCATGCGCTGAGAACCTGGCTATCATACACTGATCACGTGACTGATTATGCACTCTTCACGTGCCAGATCATGCACTGATCACGTGGCTGTGCATGCACTGATCACGTGGCTGAACATAGAATGATCACGTGGCTGATCATGCACTGATCACGAATTTGATCATATTCTGTTCATGTGACTGTGCATGGACTGATCACATGGCTGAACATACAATGATCACCTGGCTGATCATGCACTGATCACGATGCTGATCATACACTGATCACGTGACTGTGCATGCACTGATCACCTGCCTGATCATACACTGATCACAGGGCTGATCATACACTGAACACCTGCCTGACCATGCACTGATCACATGGCTGATCATGCATTGATCACGAGGTGGATCATACACTGATCACGTGACTCTGCATGCACTGATCACATGGCTGATCATGCACTGATCACGTGGATGATCATATGGTGATAACCTGGCTATCATACACTGATCACGTGACTGATTATGCACTCTTCCCGAGCCAGATCATGCACTGATCACGTGCCTGATCATGCACTGATCACCTGGGTGATCATGCACTGATCACATGGCAGATCATACACTGATCACATAGCTAATCATACACTGATCACGTGCCTGATCATGCACTGATCACATGGCTGATCATGCACTGATCACGAAGCTGATCATACACTGATCACGTGACTGTGCATGCACTGATCACGTGGATGAACAAACAATGATCACGTGGCTGATCATGCACTGATCACGAAGCTGATCATACACTGATCACGTGACTGTGCATGCACGGATCACATGGCTGATCATGCAATGATCACGTGGATGAGCATGTGCTGATAAACTGGCTATCATACACTGATCACGTGACTGATTATGCACTCTTCACGTGGCAGATCATGCACTGATCACGTGGCTCATCATGCATTGATCACCTGGGTGATCATGCACTGATCACATGGCTGATCCTCCACTGATCATGTGGCTGATCACACACTGATCATGAGGCTGTTCATGCACTCATCACGTGTCTGATCATACACTGATCATGTGGCTCATCATGCACTGATCACAAAGCTGTTCATACACTGATTACTTGACTGTGCATGCACTGATCACTTGGCTGATCTTACACTGTTCATGTGGCTGATCAGGCACTGATCACGCACTGATCACGAGGCTCATCATGCACTGATCACGAAGCTGTTCATACACTGATTACGTGACTGTGCATGCACTGATCACTTGGTTGATCTTGCACTGTTCATGTGGCTGATCATGCACTGATCACGTGGTTGATCATACACTGATCACGTGGCTGAACATGAACTAATCACGAAAGTGATCATACACTGATCACGTGACAGTGCATGTACTGATCACAAGGATGATCATGCACTGATCACGTGGCTGATCATGCACTGATCTCCTGCCTGATCATACACTGATCACGAGACTGCATATGCACTGATCACATAGCTGAACATGCACTGATCATGAAGCTCATCATACACTGATCATGTGACTGTGGATGCACTGATCATGTGGCTGAACATCAAATGATCACGTGGCTGATCATGCACTGATTACGTGTCTGATCATGCACTGATCACGTGGGACATCATGCACTGATCACCTGGCTGATCATGCACTGATCACGTGCCTGATCATGCACTGATCACGTAGCTATCATGCACTAGTCACGTGATTATCATGAACAGATCACGTGGCTGATCGTACACTGATCACGTGAGTGATCATGCCCTGATCAAGAGCCTGATCAAGCACTTATCTCGTGACTGATCATGCACTAATCACCTGCCTGATCATGCACTGATTACGTGGCTGATCATGCACTTATGACGAAGCGGATCATACACTGGTCACGTGGCTGATCATACACTGATCACGTGCCTGATCATACACTGATCACGTGGCTGATCATGCACTGATCACAACGCTGATCATACACTGATCACATGACTGTGCATACACTGATCACATGGCTGATTATGCACTGATCACGTGGCTGATCATGCACTGATAACCTGGCTATCATACACTGATCACGTGACTGATTATGCACTCTTCACGTGCCTGATCATGCACTGATCATGTGGCTGATCATGCACTTATCACGAAGCTGATCATACACTGATCACGGGACCATGCATGCACTGATCACATGGCTGATCCTGCACTGATAATGAAGCTGATCATACACTGACCACGAGACTGTGCATGCACTGAATATTTGTCTGATCATGCACTGATCCCATGCCTGATCATGCACTGATAACGTGACTGATCATACACTGGTCACGTGACTATCATGCACTGAGCACGTGGCTGATCATACACTGATCACGTGACTGTGCATACACTGATCACATGGCTGATCATGCACTGATCACGTGGCCGATCAGGCACTGATCACGAAGCTGATCATACACTGATCACGTGACTGTCCATGCACTGATCACATGGCTGATCATGAACTGATCACGTGGCTGATCATGCGCTGATAACCTGGCTATCATACACTGATCACATGACTGATTATGCACTCTTCACGTGCCTGATCATGCACTGATAATGTGGCTGATCATGCACTGAAAACGAAGCTGATCATACACTGATCATGGGACCATGCATGCACTGATCACGTGGCTGATCAGGCACTGATCACGTGGGTGATCATGCACTGATCACATGGCTGATCATACACTGATCACGTGACTGATCATGCCCTAATCACGTTCTGGATCATGCACTGATCGCGCGGCTGATCATACACTGATCATGAGGCTGTTCATGCACTCATCACGTGTCTGATCATACACTGATCACATTACTGATCATGCACTGAACACCTGCCTGATCATGCACTCATCACGAGGCTCATCATGCACTGATCACGAAACTGATCATACACTGATTACGTGACTGTGCATGCACTGATCACTTGGCTGATCTTGCACTGTTCATATGGCTGATCATGCACTGATCACGTGGTTGATCATACACTGATCACGTGGCTGATCATGTACTAATCACTAAGGTGGTCATACACTGATCACGTGACTGTGCATTCAGTAATCATAAGGCTAATCATGCACTGATGACTTGCTGATCATACACTGTTCACGAGACTGCACATGCACTGATCACGTGGCTGATCATGCACTGATCAGGAAGCTGATCATACACTGATCACGTGACTGTGCATGCACTGATCACGTGGCTGATTATGCACTGATCACGTGGCTGACCATGCACTGATAACCTGGCTATCATACACTGATCACGTGACTGATTATGCACTCTTCACGTGCCTGATCATGCACTGATCATGTGGCTGATCATGCACTTATCACGAAGCTGATCATACACTGATCACGGGACCATGCATGCACTGATCACATGGCTGATCCTGCACTGATAATGAAGCTGATCATACACTGACCACGAGACTGTGCATGCACTGAATATTTGTCTGATCATGCACTGATCCCATGCCTGATCATGCACTGATAACGTGACTGATCATACACTGGCCACGAGACTGCACATGCACTGATCACGTGGCTGATCATGCACTGATCAGGAAGCTGATCATACACTGATCACGTGACTGTGCATGCACTGATCTCGTGGCTGATCATGCACTGATCACATGGCTGATAATGCACTGATCACGAAGCTGATCATACACTGATCACGTGACTGATTATGCACTCTTCACGTGCCTGATCATGCACTGATCATGTGGCTGATCATGCACTTATCACGAAGCTGATCATACACTGATCACGGGACCATGCATGCACTGATCTCGTGGCTGATCATGCACTGATCACATGGCTGATAATGCACTGATCACGAAGCTGATCATACACTGATCACGTGACTGATTATGCACTCTTCACGTGCCTGATCATGCACTGATCACGTGGCTGATCATGCACTGATCACGTGGCTGATAATGCACTGATCACGAAGCTGATCATACACTGATCACGTGACTGTGCATACACTGATCACATGGCTGATCATGCACTGATCCCATGGCTGATCATTCACTGATCACGTGACTGATCATACACAGGTCACGTGGCTATCATGCACTGATCACGTGGCTGATCGTACACTGATCACTTGCCTGATCGTACACTGATCACGTGGCTGATCATGTACTGATCCCATGGCTGATCATGCACTGATCACGTGACTGATCATACACTGGTCACGTGACTGATCATACACTGGTCACGTGGCTATCATGCACTGATCACGTGGCTGATCATGCACTGATCACGTGCCTGATCATGCACTGATCACGTGGCTTATCATGCACTGATCACGAAGCTGATCATACACTGATCACGTGACTGTGCATGTACTGATCACATAGCTGATCATGCACTGATCACATGGCTGATCATGCACTGATAACCTGGCTATCATACACTGACACTTGACTGATTATGCACTCTTCACGTGCCTGATCATGCACTGATCATGTGGCTGATCATGCACTGAAGACGAAGTTGATCATACACTGATCATGGGACCATGCATGCACTGATCATGTGGCTGATCATGCACTGATCACGTGACTGATCATACACTGGTCACGTGACTGATCATACACTGGTCACGTGGCTATCATGCACTGATCACGTGGCTGATCATGCACAGATCACGTGCCTGATCATGCACTGATCACGTGCCTGATCATGCACTGATCACGTGGCTTATCATGCACTGATCACGAAGCTGATCATACACTGATCACGTGACTGTGCATGTACTGATCACATAGCTGATCATGCACTGATCACATGGCTGATCATGCGCTGATAACCTGGCTATCATACACTGACACTTGACTGATTATGCACTCTTCACGTGCCTGATCATGCACTTATCATGTGGCTGATCATGCACTGAAGACGAAGCTGATTATACACTGATCATGGGACCTTGGATTCACTGATCATGTGGCTGATCATGCACTGATCACGTGCCTGAACATGCACTAATCACGTTTCGGATCAGGCACTGATCACGCGGCTGATCATACACTGATCATGAGGCTGCTCGGGCACTTATCACATGTCTGATCATACACTGATCACATTACTGATAATGCACTGAACACGTGCCTGATCATGCACTTATTACGTGGCTCATCATGCACTGATCACGAAGCTGATCATACACTGATTACGTGACTGTGCATGCACTGATCACTTGTCTGATCTTGCACTGTTCATGTGGCTGATTATGCACTGATCACATGGTTGATCATACAGTGATCACGTGGCTGATCATGAGCTAATCACGAAGCTGATCATACACTGATCACGTGACTGTGCATGCACTGATCACGTGGCTGATCATGCACTGACCACGTGCCTGATCATACACTGATCACGTGCCTGATCATACACTGATCACGAGACTGCACATGCCCTGGTCACGTGCCTGAATATACACTGATCACGTGCCTGATCATGCACTAATCACAAGCCTGATCATACACTGATCACGAGACTGCACATGCATTGATCACGTGGCTGATCATGCACTGATCATGAAGCTGATCATACACTGATCACGGGACTGTGCATGCACTGATCACGTGGCTGATCATGCACTGATCACGTGGCTGAACATGCACTGATCACGAAGCTGATCATACACTGATCACGTGACTGTGCATGCACTAATCACATGGCTGATCATGCACTGATAACTTTGATATAATACACTGATCACATGACTGATCATACACACTTGACGTGCCTGATCATGCACGGATCACTTGGCTGACCATGCACTGATCACTTGGGAGATAATGCACTGATCACGTGGCTGTCCATGCACTGATCCCGAAGCTGATCATACACTGATCACATGGCTGATCATACACTGATCACGTGCCTGATCATGCACTGATCACATTGCTGATCATGCTCTGATCACGAAGCTGATCATACACTGATCACGTGACTCTGCATGCACTGATCATGTGGCTGAACGTGCAACGATCACGTGGCTGATCATGCACTGATCATGTGGCTGATCATGCACTGATCACTGCGGAGATAATGCACTTATCAGGTGACTGATCATGCACTCTTCACGTGCCTGATCATGCTCTGATAATGTGGCTGACCATGCACTGATGACGAAGCTGATCATACACTGATCACGTGACTGTGCATGCACTGATCACGTGGCTGAACATACAATGATCACGTGGCTGATCCTGCACTGATCACGAAGCTCATCATACACTGATCACCTGACTGTGCATGCAGTGATCACGTGGCTGAACATACAATGATTACGTGGCTGATCATGCACTGATCAGGAAGCTGATCATACAGTGATCACGTGACTGTGCATGCACTTATCACGTGGCTGAACATACAATGATCACATTGCTGATCATGCACTCTTCACGATGCTGATCATACACTGATCACGTGACTGTACATGCACTGATCACCTGCCTGATCATGCACGTTTCACGTGGATGACCATGCACTGAATACGAAGCTGATCATACACGGATCACGTGACTCTGCATGCACTGATCATGTGGCTGAATGTGCAATGATCACGTGGCTGAACATGCACCCATCACGTGGCTGATCATGCAGTGATTACGTGGCTGATCATGCACCGTTCACGTGGGACATCATGCACTGATCACCTGGCTGATCATGCACTCTTCACGTGCCTGATCATGCACTGATCACGTAGCTCTCATGCACTAGTCACGTGATTATCATGCACTGATCACGTGGCTGATCATACACTGATCACGTGAGTGATCATGCACTGATCAAGAGCCTGACCATGCACTGATCCCGTGAGTGATCATGCACTGATCAGGTGACTGATCATGCACTGATCACATGCCTGATCATGAACTGATCCTGTGCCTGATCAAGCACTTATCACGTGACTGATCATGCACTCATCACCTGCCTGATCATGCACTGATTACGTGGCTGATCATGCCCTTATCACGAAGCTGATCATACACTGGTCTCTTGACTGTGCATGCACTGATCACTTGGCTGATCTTGCACTGTTCATATGGCTGATCATGCACTGATCACGTGGTTGATCATACACTGATCACGTGGCTGATCATGTACTAATCACTAAGGTGGTCATACACTGATCACGTGACTGTGCATTCAGTAATCATAAGGCTAATCATGCACTGATGACTTGCTGATCATACACTGTTCACGAGACTGCACATGCACTGATCACGTGGCTGATCATGCACTGATCAGGAAGCTGATCATACACTGATCACGTGACTGTGCATGCACTGATCACGTGGCTGATTATGCACTGATCACGTGGCTGACCATGCACTGATAACCTGGCTATCATACACTGATCACGTGACTGATTATGCACTCTTCACGTGCCTGATCATGCACTGATCATGTGGCTGATCATGCACTTATCACGAAGCTGATCATACACTGATCACGGGACCATGCATGCACTGATCACATGGCTGATCCTGCACTGATAATGAAGCTGATCATACACTGACCACGAGACTGTGCATGCACTGAATATTTGTCTGATCATGCACTGATCCCATGCCTGATCATGCACTGATAACGTGACTGATCATACACTGGCCACGAGACTGCACATGCACTGATCACGTGGCTGATCATGCACTGATCAGGAAGCTGATCATACACTGATCACGTGACTGTGCATGCACTGATCTCGTGGCTGATCATGCACTGATCACATGGCTGATAATGCACTGATCACGAAGCTGATCATACACTGATCACGTGACTGATTATGCACTCTTCACGTGCCTGATCATGCACTGATCATGTGGCTGATCATGCACTTATCACGAAGCTGATCATACACTGATCACGGGACCATGCATGCACTGATCTCGTGGCTGATCATGCACTGATCACATGGCTGATAATGCACTGATCACGAAGCTGATCATACACTGATCACGTGACTGATTATGCACTCTTCACGTGCCTGATCATGCACTGATCACGTGGCTGATCATGCACTGATCACGTGGCTGATAATGCACTGATCACGAAGCTGATCATACACTGATCACGTGACTGTGCATACACTGATCACATGGCTGATCATGCACTGATCCCATGGCTGATCATTCACTGATCACGTGACTGATCATACACAGGTCACGTGGCTATCATGCACTGATCACGTGGCTGATCGTACACTGATCACTTGCCTGATCGTACACTGATCACGTGGCTGATCATGTACTGATCCCATGGCTGATCATGCACTGATCACGTGACTGATCATACACTGGTCACGTGACTGATCATACACTGGTCACGTGGCTATCATGCACTGATCACGTGGCTGATCATGCACTGATCACGTGCCTGATCATGCACTGATCACGTGGCTTATCATGCACTGATCACGAAGCTGATCATACACTGATCACGTGACTGTGCATGTACTGATCACATAGCTGATCATGCACTGATCACATGGCTGATCATGCACTGATAACCTGGCTATCATACACTGACACTTGACTGATTATGCACTCTTCACGTGCCTGATCATGCACTGATCATGTGGCTGATCATGCACTGAAGACGAAGTTGATCATACACTGATCATGGGACCATGCATGCACTGATCATGTGGCTGATCATGCACTGATCACGTGACTGATCATACACTGGTCACGTGACTGATCATACACTGGTCACGTGGCTATCATGCACTGATCACGTGGCTGATCATGCACAGATCACGTGCCTGATCATGCACTGATCACGTGCCTGATCATGCACTGATCACGTGGCTTATCATGCACTGATCACGAAGCTGATCATACACTGATCACGTGACTGTGCATGTACTGATCACATAGCTGATCATGCACTGATCACATGGCTGATCATGCGCTGATAACCTGGCTATCATACACTGACACTTGACTGATTATGCACTCTTCACGTGCCTGATCATGCACTTATCATGTGGCTGATCATGCACTGAAGACGAAGCTGATTATACACTGATCATGGGACCTTGGATTCACTGATCATGTGGCTGATCATGCACTGATCACGTGCCTGAACATGCACTAATCACGTTTCGGATCAGGCACTGATCACGCGGCTGATCATACACTGATCATGAGGCTGCTCGGGCACTTATCACATGTCTGATCATACACTGATCACATTACTGATAATGCACTGAACACGTGCCTGATCATGCACTTATTACGTGGCTCATCATGCACTGATCACGAAGCTGATCATACACTGATTACGTGACTGTGCATGCACTGATCACTTGTCTGATCTTGCACTGTTCATGTGGCTGATTATGCACTGATCACATGGTTGATCATACAGTGATCACGTGGCTGATCATGAGCTAATCACGAAGCTGATCATACACTGATCACGTGACTGTGCATGCACTGATCACGTGGCTGATCATGCACTGACCACGTGCCTGATCATACACTGATCACGTGCCTGATCATACACTGATCACGAGACTGCACATGCCCTGGTCACGTGCCTGAATATACACTGATCACGTGCCTGATCATGCACTAATCACAAGCCTGATCATACACTGATCACGAGACTGCACATGCATTGATCACGTGGCTGATCATGCACTGATCATGAAGCTGATCATACACTGATCACGGGACTGTGCATGCACTGATCACGTGGCTGATCATGCACTGATCACGTGGCTGAACATGCACTGATCACGAAGCTGATCATACACTGATCACGTGACTGTGCATGCACTAATCACATGGCTGATCATGCACTGATAACTTTGATATAATACACTGATCACATGACTGATCATACACACTTGACGTGCCTGATCATGCACGGATCACTTGGCTGACCATGCACTGATCACTTGGGAGATAATGCACTGATCACGTGGCTGTCCATGCACTGATCCCGAAGCTGATCATACACTGATCACATGGCTGATCATACACTGATCACGTGCCTGATCATGCACTGATCACATTGCTGATCATGCTCTGATCACGAAGCTGATCATACACTGATCACGTGACTCTGCATGCACTGATCATGTGGCTGAACGTGCAACGATCACGTGGCTGATCATGCACTGATCATGTGGCTGATCATGCACTGATCACTGCGGAGATAATGCACTTATCAGGTGACTGATCATGCACTCTTCACGTGCCTGATCATGCTCTGATAATGTGGCTGACCATGCACTGATGACGAAGCTGATCATACACTGATCACGTGACTGTGCATGCACTGATCACGTGGCTGAACATACAATGATCACGTGGCTGATCCTGCACTGATCACGAAGCTCATCATACACTGATCACCTGACTGTGCATGCAGTGATCACGTGGCTGAACATACAATGATTACGTGGCTGATCATGCACTGATCAGGAAGCTGATCATACAGTGATCACGTGACTGTGCATGCACTTATCACGTGGCTGAACATACAATGATCACATTGCTGATCATGCACTCTTCACGATGCTGATCATACACTGATCACGTGACTGTACATGCACTGATCACCTGCCTGATCATGCACGTTTCACGTGGATGACCATGCACTGAATACGGCTGATCATACACGGATCACGTGACTCTGCATGCACTGATCATGTGGCTGAATGTGCAATGATCACGTGGCTGAACATGCACCCATCACGTGGCTGATCATGCAGTGATTACGTGGCTGATCATGCACCGTTCACGTGGGACATCATGCACTGATCACCTGGCTGATCATGCACTCTTCACGTGCCTGATCATGCACTGATCACGTAGCTCTCATGCACTAGTCACGTGATTATCATGCACTGATCACGTGGCTGATCATACACTGATCACGTGAGTGATCATGCACTGATCAAGAGCCTGACCATGCACTGATCCCGTGAGTGATCATGCACTGATCAGGTGACTGATCATGCACTGATCACATGCCTGATCATGAACTGATCCCGTGCCTGATCAAGCACTTATCACGTGACTGATCATGCACTCATCACCTGCCTGATCATGCACTGATTACGTGGCTGATCATGCCCTTATCACGAAGCTGATCATACACTGGTCTCTTGACTGTGCATGCACTGATCACATGGCTGATCATGCACTGATAACGTGCCTGATCATAGACTCATCACCTGGTTGATCATGCACTGATCATGTAGCTGATCATACACTGATTACGTGACTGTGCATGCACTGATCCCGTGGCTGATCATGCACTGAGCCCATGGCTGATCATGCACTCATTACGTGACTGATCATACCCTGGTCACGTGGCTATCATGCACTGATCACATGGCTGATCATACACTGATCACGTGCCTGATCATACACTGATCACATGGCTGATCATGCACTGATCACGACGCTGATCATACACTGATCACATGACTGTGCATGCACTGATCACATGGCTGATTATGCACTGATCACGTGGCTGATGATGCGCTGATAACCTGGCTATCATACACTGATCACGTGACTGATTATGCACTCTTCACGTGCCTGATCATGCCCTGATCATGTGGCTGATCATGCACTTATCAGGAAGCTGATCATACACTGATCACGGGACCATGCATGCAATGATCACGTGGCTGATCATGCCTTGATAATGAAGCTGATCATACACTGACCAAGTGACTGTGCATGCACTGATTATTTGTCTGATCATGCACTGATCCCATGCCTGATCATGCACTGATCACGTGACTGATCATACACTGATCACATGGCTGACCATGCACTGGTCACGTGGCTGATGATGCGCTGATAACCTGGCTATCATACACTGATCACATGACTGATTATGCACTCTTCACGTGCCTGATCATGCACTGATCATGTGGCTGATCATGCACTGAAGACGAAGCTGATCATACACTGATCATGGGACCATGCATGCACTGATCACGTGGCTGATCTTGCACTGTTCATGTGGCTGATCATGCACTGATCACGTGGTTGATCATACACTGATCACGTGGCTGATCATGAACTAAACACTAAGGTGATCATACACTGATCACGAGACTGTGCATGCAGTGATCATAAGGCTAATCATGCACTGATCACGTGGCTGTTCATGCACTGATGACTTGCCTGATCACACACTGTTCACGAGACTGAACATGCACTGATCACGTGGCTGATCATGAACTAATCACGAAGCTGATCATACACTGATCACGTGACTGTGCATGCACTGATCACGTGGCTGATCATGCACGGACCACGTGCCTGATCATGCACTGATCACGTGACTGATCATACACTGATCACGAGACTGCACATGTACTGATCACGTGACTGAATATGCACTGATCACGTGCCTGATCATGCACTGATCACAAGCCTGATCATACACTGATCACAAGACTGCACATGCACTGATCACGTGGCTGATAATGCACTGATCATGAAGCTGATCATACACTGATCACGGGACTGTGCATGCACTGATCACGTGGCTGATCATGCACTGATCACGTGGCTGAACATGCACTGATCACGAAGCTGATCATACACTGATCACGTGACTGTGCATGCACTAATCACGTGGCTGATCATGCACTGATAACTTTTCTATTGTACACTGATCACGTGACTGATCATGCACACTTGACGTGCCTGATCATGCACTGATCACTTGGCTGACCATGCACTGATCACTTGAGAGATAATGCACTGATCACGTGGCTGTCCATGCACTGATCCCGAAGCTGATCATACACTGATCACATGGCTGATCATACACTGATCACGTGCCCGATCATGCACTGATCACATTGC
The DNA here is from genome assembly GCF_032452875.1 of Bos javanicus. Taxonomy (NCBI): domain Eukaryota; kingdom Metazoa; phylum Chordata; class Mammalia; order Artiodactyla; family Bovidae; genus Bos; species Bos javanicus. The sequence goes on from NW_026893613.1 coordinate 253,863, forward strand.
TGATCATGCTCTGAACACGAAGCTGATCATACACTGGTCACGTGAGTCTGCATGCACTGATCATGTGGCTGAACGTGCAATGATCACGTGCCTGATCATGCACTGATCACTTGGCTGACCATGCACTGATCACAAAGCTGATTATACACTGATCACGTGACTGTGCATGCACTGATCACGTGGATGAACAATGATCAGTGGCTGATCATGCATTGATCACGAAGCTGATCATACACTGATCACGTGACTGTGCATTCAGTGATCACGTGGCTGAACATACAATGATCACGTGGCTGATCATGCACTGATCACGAAGCTGATCATACACTGATCACGTGACTGTGCATGCACTGATCACATGGCTGAACATACAATGATAACGTGGCTGATCATGCACTGATCACGGTGCTGATCATACACTGATCACGTGACTGTGCATGCACTGATCACCTGCCTGATCATACACTGATCACATGGCTGATCATACACTGAACACCTGCCTGATCATGCACTGATCACATGGCTGATCATGCACTGATCACGAAGCTGATCATACACTGATCACGTGACTCTGCATGCACTGATCACATGACTGATCATGCACTGATCACATGGCTGATCATGCACTGATCACGAAGCTGATCATACACTGATCACGTGACTGTGCATGCAGTGATCACGTGGCTGAACAATAATGATCACGTGGCTGATCATGCAGTGATCACGAAGCTGATCATACACTGATCACGTGACTCTGCATGCACTGTTCACATGGCTGACCATGCAGTGATCACGTGGATGATCATGCGCTGTTAACCTGGCTATCATACACTGATCACATGACTGATTATGCACTCTTCACCTTCCAGATCATGCACTGATCACGTGGCTAATCATGCACTAATCACGTTACAGACCATGCCCTGATCATGCGGCTGATCATACACTGATCATGAGGCTCTTCATGCCCTCATCACGTGTCTGATCATACACTGACCACCTTACTGATAATGCACTGAACACGTGCCTCATCATGCCCTGATCACCTGGCTGATCATGCACTGATAACTTTGCTATCATACACTGATCACGTGACTGATCATGCACACTTGACGTGCCTGATAATGCACTGATCACATGGCTGACCATGCACTGATCACTTGGGAGATAATACACTGATCACGTGGCTGTCCATGCACTGATCACGAAGCTGATCATACACTGATCACATGGCTGATCATACACTGATCACGTGCCTGATCATGAACTGATCACATGGCTGATCATGCTCTGATCACGAAGCTGATCATACACTGATCACGTGACTCTGCATGCACTGATCATGTGGCTGAACGTGCAATGATCACGTGGCTGATCATGCACTGATCACTGGGGAGATAATGCACTGATCCCGTGACTGATCATGCACTCTTCACGTGCCTGATCATGCACTGATCACGTGGCTGACCATGCACTGATCACGAAGCTGACCATACACTGATCACGTGACTGTGCATGTACTTATCACGTGGCTGAACATACAATGATCACATTGCTGATCATGCACTGATCACGAAGCTGATCATACACTGATCACGTGACTGTGCATGCACTGATCACGTGGTTGAACATACAATGATCACGTGGCTGATCATGCACTGATCACGATGCTGATCATACATTGATCACGTGACTGTGCATGCACTGATCACCTGCCTGATCATGCACTGATCACGTGGTAGACCATGCACTGATCACGAAGCTAATCATACACTGATCACATGGCTGATAATACACTGAACACGTGCCTGATCATGCACTGATCACATGGCTGATCATGCACTGATCACGAAGCTGATCATACACTGATCACATGACTGTGCATGCACTGATCACATGACTGATCATGCACTGATCACACGGATGATCATGCGCTGAGAACCTGGCTATCATACACTGATTACGTGACTGATTATGCACTGATCACGTGACTGTGCATGCACTGATCACGTGGCTGATTATGCACTGATCACGTGGCTGACCATGCACTGATAACCTGGCTATCATACACTGATCACGTGACTGATTATGCACTCTTCACGTGCCTGATCATGCACTGATCATGTGGCTGATCATGCACTTATCACGAAGCTGATCATACACTGATCACGGGACCATGGATGCACTGATCACATGGCTGATCCTGCACTGATAATGAAGCTGATCATACACTGACCACGAGACTGTGCATGCACTGAATATTTGTCTGATCATGCACTGATCCCATGCCTGATCATGCACTGATAACGTGACTGATCATACACTGGTCACGTGACTATCATGCACTGAGCACGTGGCTGATAATACACTGATCACGTGACTGTGCATACACTGATCACATGGCTGATCATGCACTGATCACGTGGCCGATCAGGCACTGATCACGAAGCTGATCATACACTGATCACGTGACTGTCCATGCACTGATCACATGGCTGATCATGAACTGATCACGTGGCTGATCATGCGCTGATAACCTGGCTATCATACACTGATCACATGACTGATTATGCACTCTTCACGTGCCTGATCATGCACTGATAATGTGGCTGATCATGCAATGAAGACGAAGCTGATCATACACTGATCATGGGACCATGCATGCACTGATCACGTGGCTGATCAGGCACTGATCACGTGGGTGATCATGCACTGATCACATGGCTGATCATACACTGATCACGTGAGTGATCATGCACTGATCAAGAGCCTGACCATGCACTGATCCCGTGAGTGATCATGCACTGATCAGGTGACTGATCATGCACTGATCACATGCCTGATCATGAACTGATCCCGTGCCTGATCAAGCACTTATCACGTGACTGATCATGCACTCATCACCTGCCTGATCATGCACTGATTACGTGGCTGATCATGCCCTTATCACGAAGCTGATCATACACTGGTCTCTTGACTGTGCATGCACTGATCACATGGCTGATCATGCACTGATAACGTGCCTGATCATAGACTCATCACCTGGTTGATCATGCACTGATCATGTGGCTGATCATACACTGATCACGTGACTGTGCATGCACTGATCCCGTGGCTGATCATGCACTGAGCCCATGGCTGATCATGCACTGATTACGTGACTGATCATACCCTGGTCACGTGGCTATCATGCACTGATCACGTGGCTGATCATACACTGATCACGTGCCTGATCATACACTGATCACATGGCTGATCATGCACTGATCACGACGCTGATCATACACTGATCACATGACTGTGCATGCACTGAACACATGGCTGATTATGCACTGATCACGTAGCTGAACATGCACTGATAACCTGGCTATCATACACTGATCACGTGACTGATTATGCACTCTTCACGTGCCTGATCATGCCCTGATCATGTGGTTGATCATGCACTTATCAGGAAGCTGATCATACACTGATCACGGGACCATGCATGCAATGATCACGTGGCTGATCATGCCTTGATAATGAAGCTGATCATACACTGACCAAGTGACTGTGCATGCACTGATTATTTGTCTGATCATGCACTGATCCCATGCCTGATCATGCACTGATCACGTGACTGATCATACACTGATCACATGGCTGACCATGCACTGATCACGTGGCTGATGATGCGCTGATAACCTGGCTATCATACACTGATCACATGACTGATTATGCACTCTTCACGTGCCTGATCATGCACTGATCATGTGGCTGATCATGCACTGAAGACGAAGCTGATCATACACTGATCATGGGACCATGCATGCACTGATCACGTGGCTGATCTTGCACTGTTCATGTGGCTGATCATGCACTGATCACGTGGTTGATCATACACTGATCACGTGGCTGATCACGAACTAATCACAAAGGTGATCATACACTGATCACGAGACTGTGCATGCAGTGATCATAAGGCTAATCATGCACTGATCACGTGGCTGTTCATGCACTGATGACTTGCCTGATCACACACTGTTCACGAGACTGAACATGCACTGATCACGTGGCTGATCATGAACTAATCACGAAGCTGATCATACACTGATCACGTGACTCTGCATGCACTGATCATGTGGCTGAACGTGCAATGATCACGTGGCTGATCATGCACTGATCACTGGGGAGATAATGCACTGATCCCGTGACTGATCATGCACTCTTCACGTGCCTGATCATGCACTGATCACGTGGCTGACCATGCACTGATCAGGAAGCTGATCATACACTGATCACGTGACTGTGCATGCACTTATCACGTGGCTGAACATACAATGATCACATTGCTGATCATGCACTCTTCACGATGCTGATCATACACTGATCACGTGACTGTACATGCACTGATCACCTGCCTGATCATGCACGTTTCACGTGGATGACCATGCACTGAATACGAAGCTGATCATACACGGATCACGTGACTCTGCATGCACTGATCATGTGGCTGAACGTGCAATGATCACGTGGCTGAACATGCACCCATCACGTGGCTGATCATGCAGTGATTACGTGGCTGATCATGCACCGTTCACGTGGGACATCATGCACTGATCACCTGGCTGATCATGCACTCTTCACGTGCCTGATCATGCACTGATCACGTAGCTCTCATGCACTAGTCACGGGATTATCATGCACTGATCACGTGGCTGATCATACACTGATCACGTGAGTGATCATGCACTGATCAAGAGCCTGACCATGCACTGATCCCGTGAGTGATCATGCACTGATCAGGTGACTGATCATGCACTGATCACATGCCTGATCATGAACTGATCCCGTGCCTGATCAAGCACTTATCACGTGACTGATAATGCACTCATCACCTGCCTGATCATGCACTGATTACGTGGCTGATCATGCCCTTATCACGAAGCTGATCATACACTGGTCTCTTGACTGTGCATGCACTGATCACATGGCTGATCATGCACTGATAACGTGCCTGATCATAGACTCATCAACTGGTTGATCATGCACTGATCATGTAGCTGATCATACACTGATCACGTGACTGTGCATGCACTGATCCCGTGGCTGATCATGCACTGAGCCCATGGCTGATCATGCACTGATTACGTGACTGATCATACCCTGGTCACGTGGCTATCATGCACTGATCACGTGGCTGATCATACACTGATCACGTGCCTGATCATACACTGATCACATGGCTGATCATGCACTGATCACGACGCTGATCATACACTGATCACATGACTGTGCATGCACTGAACACATGGCTGATTATGCACTGATCATGTAGCTGAACATGCACTGATAACCTGGCTATCATACACTGATCACGTGACTGATTATGCACTCTTCACGTGCCTGATCATGCCCTGATCATGTGGTTGATCATGCACTTATCAGGAAGCTGATCATACACTGATCACGGGACCATGCATGCAATGATCACGTGGCTGATCATGCCTTGATAATGAAGCTGATCATACACTGACCAAGTGACTGTGCATGCACTGATTATTTGTCTGATCATGCACTGATCACGAAGCTGATCATACACTGATCACGTGACTGTGCATGTACTGATCACATAGCTGATCATGCACTGATCACATGGCTGATCATGTGCTGATAACCTGGCTATCATACACTGACACGTGACTGATTATGCACTCTTCACGTGACTGATCATGCACTGATCATGTGGCTGATCATGCACTGAAGACGAAGTTGATCATACACTGATCATGGGACCATGCATGCACTGAACATGTGGTTGATCATGCACTGATCACGTGCCTGAACATGCACTAATCACGTTTCGGATCATGCACTGATCACGCGGCTGATCATACACTGATCATGAGGCTGCTCATGCACTCATCACGTGTCTGATCATACACTGATCACATTACTGATAATGCACTGAACACGTGCCTGATCATGCACTGATCACGTGGCTCATCATGCACTGATCACGAAGCTGATCATACACTGATTACGTGACTGTGCATGCACTGATCACTTGGCTGATCTTGCACTGTTCATGTGGCTGATTATGCACTGATCACATGGTTGATCATACACTGATCAGGTGGCTGATCATGAACTAATCACGAAGCTGATCATAAACTGATCACGTGACTGTGCATGTACTTATCACGTGTCTGATCATGCACTGACCACGTCCGTGATCATGCACTGATCACGTGCCTGATCATACACTGATCACGAGACTGCACATGCACTGATCACGTGGCTGAATATGCACTGATAACGTGCCTGATCATGCACTGATCACAAGCCTGATCATACACTGATCACCAGACTGCACATGCAGTGATCACGTGGCTGATCATGCACTGATCATGAAGCTGATCATACACTGATCACGGGACTGTGCATACACTGACCACGTGGTTGATCATGCACTGATCACGTGGCTGAAGATGCACTGATCACGATACTGATCATACACTGATCACGTGACTGTGCATGCACTGATCACCTGCCTGATCATACACTGATCACATGGCTGATCATACACTGAACACCTGCCTGATCATGCACTGATCACATGGCTGATCATGCATTGAACACGAGGCGGATCATACACTGATCACGTGAATGTGCATGCAGTGATCACATGGCTGATCATGCACTGATCACGTGGATGATCATGCGCTGATAACCTGGCTATCATACACTGATCACGTGACTGATTATGCACTCTTCACGAGCCAGATCATGCACTGATCACCTGGGTGATCATGCACTGATCACATGGCAGATCATATACTGATCACATGGCTGATCATACACTGATCACGTGCCTGATCATGCACTGATCACATGGCTGATCATGCACTGATCACGAAGCTGATCATACACTGATCACGTGCCTGATCATGCACTGATCACCTGGCTGATCATGCACTGATCACGTGCCTGATCATGCACTGCTCACGTAGCTATCATGCACTAGTCACGGGATTATCATGCACAGATCACATGGCTGATCGTACACTGATCACGTGAGTGATCATGCCCTGATCAAGAGCCTGACCATGCACTGATCCCGTGAGTGATCATGCACTGATCAGGTGACTGATCATGCACTGATCACATGCCTGATCATGAACTGATCCCGTGCTGATCAAGCACTTATCACGTGACTGATCATGCACTCATCACCTGCCTGATCATGCACTGATTACGGCTGATCATGCACTTATGACGAAGCTGATCATACACTGGTCACGTGGCTGATCATACACTGATCACGTGCCTGATCATACACTGATCACGTGGCTGATCATGCACTGATCACGACGCTGATCATACACTGATCACATGACTGTGCATGCACTGATCACATGGCTGATTATGCACTGATAACCTGGCTATCATACACTGATCACGTGACTGATTATGCACTCTTCACGTGCCTGATCATGCACTGATCATGTGGCTGATCATGCACTTATCACGAAGCTGATCATACACTGATCACGGGACCATGCATGCACTGATCACGTGGCTGATCATGCACTGATAATGAAGCTGATCATACACTGACCACGAGACTGTGCATGCACTGATTATTTGTCTGATCATGCACTGATCCCATGCCTGATCTTGCACTAATCACGTTGCGGATCATGCAATGATCACATTGCTGATCATACACTGATCAGGTCGCTGATCATGCACTGATCACGTGGCTGATCATACACTAATCACGTGGCTGATCAAGCACTAATCACGTTGCTTATCATGCACTGATCACGTGGCTATCATGCACTGATTACCTGTCTATCATGCACTGAACACGTGGCTGATCATACACTGATCACCTGACTGCCCATGCACTAATCACGTGACTGCACATGCACTGATCACGTAATTGAAGGCAATGATAACGTGGCTATCATGAACTGATCACGTGGCTGATCATGCACTGCTCATGTGACTGAGCATGCACTGATCACGTAGCTATCATGCATTGATCACTTGTCTATCATGCACTGAACACATGGCTGATCATATACTGATCACATGACTGCACATGTACTGATCACGTGGCTGATCATACAGTGATCACGTGACTGATCATGCACTGATTACGTGCTGATCCTGCATTGATCACGTACCTATCATGTACTGATCACATGGCTATCATGCACTGATCCCATGGCTGATCATGCACTGATCACGTGACTGATCATGCACTGGTAAGGTGGCTATCATGCACTGATCACGTGGCTGATCATGCACTGATCACGTGGATGATCATGCACTGATAACCTGGCTATCATACACTGATGACGTGACTGATCATGCACTCTTCACGTGCCTGATAATGCACTGATCACGTGGCTGATCATGCACTGATCACGAAGCTGATCAAACACTGATCACGTCACTGATCATGCACTCTTCACGGGCTTGATCATGCATTGATCACCTGGCTGATCATGCAATGATCACGAAGCTGATCATACACTGATCACGTGACTGGCCTTGCACTTATCACGTTGCGGATAATGCACTGATCATGTTGCTGATCATACACTGATCACGTGGCTGTTCATGCACTGATCACGTGGCTGATCATGCCCTCATACGCTGGCTATCATACACTGACCTCGTGACTGATAATGCACACTTCAGGTCCCTGATCATGCACTGATGACGTGGCTGATCATACATTGATCACGTGGCTGGTCATGCACTGATCATGTGACTGATCATGCACAGAACACCTGGCTGATCAATCACTTATCACGAAACTGATCATACACTGATCACGTAACTGTGCATGCACTGATCACATGGCTGATCATGCAGTGATCATGTGGATGAGCATGTGCTGATAAACTGGCTATCATACACTGATCACGTGACTGATTATGCACTCTTCACCTGGCAGATCATGCACTGATCACGTGGCTCATCATGCATTGATCCCCTGGGTGATCATGCACTGATCACATGGATGATCCTCCACTGATCATGTGGCTAATCATACACTGATCATGAGGCTGTTCATGCACTCATCACGTGTCTGATCATACACTGATCATGTGGCTCATCATGCACTGATCACGAAGCTGTTCATACACTGATTACTTGACTGTGCATGCACTGATCACTTGGCTGATCTTGCACTGTTCATGTGGCAAATCATGCACTGATCACGAGGCTCATCATGCACTGATCACGAAGCTGTTCATACACTGATTACGGGACTGTGCATGCACTGATCACTTGGTTGATCTTGCACTGTTCATGTGGCTGATCATGCACTGATCACGTGGTTGATCATACACTGATCACGTGGCTGAACATGAACTAATCACGAAAGTGATCATACACTGATCACGTGACTGTGCATGCACTGATCACAAGGATGATCATGCACTGATCACATGGCTGGTCATGTCTGATCTCCTGCCTGATCATACACTGATCACCAGACTGCATATGCACTGATCACGTGGCTGAACATGCACTGATCACGAAGCTGATCATACACTGATCATGTGACTGTGGATGCACTGATCACGTGGCTGAACATGCAATAATCACGTGGCTGATCATGCACTGATTACGTGTCTGATCATGCACTGATCACGTGGGACATCATGCACTGATCACCTGGCTGATCATGCACTGATCACGTGCCTGATCATGCACTGATCACGTAGCTATCATGCACTAGTCACGTGATTATCATGCACAGATCACATGGCTGATCGTACACTGATCACGTGAGTGATCATGCCCTGATCAAGAGCCTGACCATGCACTGATCCCGTGAGTGATCATGCACTGATCAGGTGACTGATCATGCACTGATCACATGCCTGATCATGAACTGATCCCGTGCTGATCAAGCACTTATCACGTGACTGATGATGCACTCATCACCTGCCTGATCATGCACTGATTACGGCTGATCATGCACTTATGACGAAGCTGATCATACACTGGTCACGTGGCTGATCATACACTGATCACGTGCCTGATCATACACTGATCACGTGGGTGATCATGCACTGATCACGACGCTGATCCTACACTGATCACATGACTGTGCATGCACTGATCACATGGCTGACCATGCACTGATAATCTGGCTATCATACACTGATCACGTGACTGATTATGCACTCTTCACGTGCCTGATCATGCACTGATCATGTGGCTGATCATGCACTTATCACAAAGCTGATCATACACTGATCACGGGACCATGCATGCACTGATCACGTGGCTGATCATGCACTGATAATGAAGCTGATCATACACTGACCAGGAGACTGTGCATGTACTGATTATTTGTCTGATCATGCACTGATCCCATGCCTGATCATGCACTAATCACGTTGCGGATCATGCAATGATCACATTGCTGATCATACACTGATCAGGTCGCTGATCATGCACTGATCACGTGGCTGATCATACACTAATCACGTGGCTGATCAAGCACTAATCACGTTGCTTATCATGCACTGATCACGTGGCTATCATGCACTGATTACCTGTCTATCATGCACTGAACACGTGGCTGATCATACACTGATCACCTGACTGCCCATGCACTAATCACGTGACTGCACATGCACTGATCACGTAATTGAAGGCAATGATAACGTGGCTATCATGAACTGATCACGTGGCTGATCATGCACTGCTCATGTGACTGAGCATGCACTGATCACGTAGCTATCATGCATTGATCACTTGTCTATCATGCACTGAACACACAGCTGATCATATACTGATCTCGTGACTGCACATGTACTGATCACGTGGCTGATCATACAGTGATCACGTGACTGATCATGCACTGATTACGTGCTGATCCTGCATTGATCACGTACGTATCATGCACTGATCACATGGCTATCATGCACTGATCCCATGGCTGATCATGCACTGATCACGTGACTGATCATGCACTGGTAAGGTGGCTATCATGCACTGATCACGTGGCTGATCATGCACTGATCACGTGGATGATCATGCACTGATAACCTGGCTATCATACACTGATGACGTGACTGATCATGCACTCTTCACGTGCCTGATAATGCACTGATCACGTGGCTGATCATGCACTGATCACGAAGCTGATCAAACACTGATCACGTCACTGATCATGCACTCTTCACGGGCCTGATCATGCATTGATCACCTGGCTGATCATGCAATGATCACGAAGCTGATCATACAATGATCACGTGACTGGCCTTGCACTAATCACGTTGCGGATAATGCACTGATCATGTTGCTGATCATACACTGATCACGTGGCTGTTCATGCACTGATCACGTGGCTGATCATGCCCTCATACGCTGGCTATCATACACTGACCTCGTGACTGATAATGCACACTTCAGGTCCCTGATCATGCACTGATCACGTGGCTGATCATACATTGATCACGTGGCTGGTCATGCACTGATCATGTGACTGATCATGCAAAGAACACGTGGCTGATCAATCACTTATCAGGAAGCTGATCATACACTGATCACGTGACTGTGCATGCTCTGATTACCTTGCTGATCATGCACTGATCACGTGGCTGATCAAGCACTGATCACGTGGCTGATCATGCACTAATCAAGTTGCGGATCATGCACTGATAACATCGCTGATCATACACTGATCACGTGACTGATCATGGACTCTTCACGTGACTGTTCCTGCACTGATCAGGTGGATGATCATGCACTGATCACGTGGATGACCATACACTGATCACATGACTGATCTAACATTGACCATGTGCCTGATCATGCACGGATCACGTGGCTGATCATGCACTGATCACGTAACTGTGCATGCACTGATCATGTGGCTGATCATGCACTGATCATGTGACTCAGCATGCATCGATCACGTATCTATCATGCATTGAAAAATTGGCTATCATGCACTGATCCCGTGGCTGATGATACACTGATCACGAGACTCCACATGCGATGATCACGTGGCCGATCATGCACTGATCACGAAGCTGATCATACATTGATCACGTGACTGTGCATGCACTGATCACGTGGCTGATCATGCACTGATCACGAAGCTGATCATACACTGATCACGTGACTGTGCATGCACTAATCACGCACTGATCACGTGGCTGATCATGCACTGACCACCAAGCTGATCATACACTGATCACGTGACTGTGCTGCACTAATCACATCGCTGATCATGCACTGATCACGTGGCTGATCCTTCACTTTTAACCTAGCTATCAAACACTGATCACGTGACTGATTATGCACTCTTCACGTGCCAGATCATGCACTGATCACGTGACTGCGCATGCACTGATCACGTGGCTATCATTCACTGATCACGTGTCTATCATGCACTGAACACGTGGCTGATCATACAATGATCAGGTGACTGTGCATGCACTAATTACGTAATTTCACATGCACTGATCACGTAAATGTAGGCAATGATCACGTGGCTGTCATGCACTGATCACGTGGCTGAACATGCAATGATCACGAAGCTGACCATACACTGGTCACGTGACTGTGCATGCACTTATCACATGGCTGATCATGCACTGATCACGTGACTGATCATGCACTGATCACGTGCCTTATCATGCACTATTCACGTGGCTGATTATGCAATGATCACCAAGCTGACCATACATTGGTCAAGTGACTGTCTATGCACTTATCACATGGCTGATCATGCACTGATCCCGAAGCTGATCATACACTGGTCACGTACTCTGCATGCACTGATCACATGGCTGATCATCCACTGATCACGTGGATGATCATGTGCTGATAACCTGGCTATCATACACTGATCACGTGACTTATTATGCACTCTTCACGTGCCAGATCATGCACTGATCACGTGGCTGATCATGCATTGATCACCTGGGTGATCATGCACTGATCACATGGCTGATCCTCCACTGATCATGCGGCTGATCATACACTGATCATGAGGCTGTTCATGCACTCATCACGTGTCTGATCATACACTGATCACGTGGCTCATCATGCACTGATCACTAAGCTGTTCATACACTGATTACTTGACTGTGCATGCACTGATCACTTGGCTGATCTTGCACTGTTCATGTGGCAAATCATGCACTGATCACGAGGCTCATCATGCACTGATCACGAAGCTGTTCATACACTGATTACGGGACTGTGCATGCACTGATCACTTGGTTGATCTTGCACTGTTCATGTGGCTGATCATGCACTGATCACGTGGTTGATCATACACTGATCACGTGGCTGAACATGAACTAATCACGAAAGTGATCATACACTGATCACGTGACTGTGCATGCACTGATCACAAGGATGATCATGCACTGATCACATGGCTGGTCATGTCTGATCTCCTGCCTGATCATACACTGATCACCAGACTGCATATGCACTGATCACGTGGCTGAACATGCACTGATCACGAAGCTGATCATACACTGATCATGTGACTGTGGATGCACTGATCACGTGGCTGAACATGCAATAATCACGTGGCTGATCATGCACTGATTACGTGTCTGATCATGCACTGATCACGTGGGACATCATGCACTGATCACCTGGCTGATCATGCACTGATCACGTGCCTGATCATGCACTGATCACGTAGCTATCATGCACTAGTCACGTGATTATCATGCACAGATCACATGGCTGATCGTACACTGATCACGTGAGTGATCATGCCCTGATCAAGAGCCTGACCATGCACTGATCCCGTGAGTGATCATGCACTGATCAGGTGACTGATCATGCACTGATCACATGCCTGATCATGAACTGATCCCGTGCTGATCAAGCACTTATCACGTGACTGATCATGCACTCATCACCTGCCTGATCATGCACTGATTACGGCTGATCATGCACTTATGACGAAGCTGATCATACACTGGTCACGTGGCTGATCATACACTGATCACGTGCCTGATCATACACTGATCACGTGGGTGATCATGCACTGATCACGACGCTGATCCTACACTGATCACATGACTGTGCATGCACTGATCACATGGCTGACCATGCACTGATAATCTGGCTATCATACACTGATCACGTGACTGATTATGCACTCTTCACGTGCCTGATCATGCACTGATCATGTGGCTGATCATGCACTTATCACAAAGCTGATCATACACTGATCACGGGACCATGCATGCACTGATCACGTGGCTGATCATGCACTGATAATGAAGCTGATCATACACTGACCAGGAGACTGTGCATGTACTGATTATTTGTCTGATCATGCACTGATCCCATGCCTGATCATGCACTAATCACGTTGCGGATCATGCAATGATCACATTGCTGATCATACACTGATCAGGTCGCTGATCATGCACTGATCACGTGGCTGATCATACACTAATCACGTGGCTGATCAAGCACTAATCACGTTGCTTATCATGCACTGATCACGTGGCTATCATGCACTGATTACCTGTCTATCATGCACTGAACACGTGGCTGATCATACACTGATCACCTGACTGCCCATGCACTAATCACGTGACTGCACATGCACTGATCACGTAATTGAAGGCAATGATAACGTGGCTATCATGAACTGATCACGTGGCTGATCATGCACTGCTCATGTGACTGAGCATGCACTGATCACGTAGCTATCATGCATTGATCACTTGTCTATCATGCACTGAACACACAGCTGATCATATACTGATCTCGTGACTGCACATGTACTGATCACGTGGCTGATCATACAGTGATCACGTGACTGATCATGCACTGATTACGTGCTGATCCTGCATTGATCACGTACGTATCATGCACTGATCACATGGCTATCATGCACTGATCCCATGGCTGATCATGCACTGATCACGTGACTGATCATGCACTGGTAAGGTGGCTATCATGCACTGATCACGTGGCTGATCATGCACTGATCACGTGGATGATCATGCACTGATAACCTGGCTATCATACACTGATGACGTGACTGATCATGCACTCTTCACGTGCCTGATAATGCACTGATCACGTGGCTGATCATGCACTGATCACGAAGCTGATCAAACACTGATCACGTCACTGATCATGCACTCTTCACGGGCCTGATCATGCATTGATCACCTGGCTGATCATGCAATGATCACGAAGCTGATCATACAATGATCACGTGACTGGCCTTGCACTAATCACGTTGCGGATAATGCACTGATCATGTTGCTGATCATACACTGATCACGTGGCTGTTCATGCACTGATCACGTGGCTGATCATGCCCTCATACGCTGGCTATCATACACTGACCTCGTGACTGATAATGCACACTTCAGGTCCCTGATCATGCACTGATCACGTGGCTGATCATACATTGATCACGTGGCTGGCCATGCACTGATCATGTGACTGATCATGCAAAGAACACGTGGCTGATCAATCACTTATCAGGAAGCTGATCATACACTGATCACGTGACTGTGCATGCTCTGATTACCTTGCTGATCATGCACTGATCACGTGGCTGATCAAGCACTGATCACGTGGCTGATCATGCACTAATCAAGTTGCGGATCATGCACTGATAACATCGCTGATCATACACTGATCACGTGACTGATCATGGACTCTTCACGTGACTGTTCCTGCACTGATCAGGTGGATGATCATGCACTGATCACGTGGATGACCATACACTGATCACATGACTGATTTAACATTGACCATGTGCCTGATCATGCACGGATCACGTGGCTGATCATGCACTGATCACGTAACTGTGCATGCACTGATCATGTGGCTGATCATGCACTGATCATGTGACTCAGCATGCATCGATCACGTATCTATCATGCATTGAAAAATTGGCTATCATGCACTGATCCCGTGGCTGATGATACACTGATCACGAGACTCCACATGCGATGATCACGTGGCCGATCATGCACTGATCACGAAGCTGATCATACATTGATCACGTGACTGTGCATGCACTGATCACGTGGCTGATCATGCACTGATCACGGCTGATCATACACTGATCACGTGACTGTGCATGCACTAATCACGCACTGATCACGTGGCTGATCATGCACTGACCACCAAGCTGATCATACACTGATCACGTGACTGTGCTGCACTAATCACATCGCTGATCATGCACTGATCACGTGGCTGATCCTTCACTTTTAACCTAGCTATCAAACACTGATCACGTGACTGATTATGCACTCTTCACGTGCCAGATAATGCACTGATCACGTGACTGCGCATGCACTGATCACGTGGCTATCATTCACTGATCACGTGTCTATCATGCACTGAACACGTGGCTGATCATACAATGATCAGGTGACTGTGCATGCACTAATTACGTAATTTCACATGCACTGATCACGTAAATGTAGGCAATGATCACGTGGCTGTCATGCACTGATCACGTGGCTGAACATGCAATGATCACGAAGCTGACCATACACTGGTCACGTGACTGTGCATGCACTTATCACATGGCTGATCATGCACTGATCACGTGACTGATCATGCACTGATCACGTGCCTTATCATGCACTATTCACGTGGCTGATTATGCAATGATCACCAAGCTGACCATACATTGGTCAAGTGACTGTCTATGCACTTATCACATGGCTGATCATGCACTGATCCCGAAGCTGATCATACACTGGTCACGTACTGTGCATGCACTGATCACATGGCTGATCATCCACTGATCACGTGGATGATCATGTGCTGATAACCTGGCTATCATACACTGATCACGTGACTTATTATGCACTCTTCACGTGCCAGATCATGCACTGATCACGTGGCTGATCATGCATTGATCACCTGGGTGATCATGCACTGATCACATGGCTGATCCTCCACTGATCATGCGGCTGATCATACACTGATCATGAGGCTGTTCATGCACTCATCACGTGTCTGATCATACACTGATCACGTGGCTCATCATGCACTGATCACTAAGCTGTTCATACACTGATTACTTGACTGTGCATGCACAGATCACTTGGCTGATCTTGGACTGTTCATGTGCCTGATCATGCACTGATCACGTGGTTCATCATGCACTGATCACGAAGCTGATCATACACTGATCATGTGACTGTCGATGCACTGATCACGTGGCTGAACATGCAATGATCACGTGGCTGATCATGCACTGATTACGTGGCTGATCATGCACTGATCACGTGGGACATCATGCACTGATCACCTGGCTGATCATGCACTCTTCACGTGCCTGATCATGCACTGATCACGTAGCTCTCATGCACTAGTCACGTGATTATCATGCACTGATCACGTGGCTGATCATACACTGATCACGTGAGTGATCATGCACTGATCAAGAGCCTGACCATGCACTGATCCCGTGAGTGATCATGCACTGATCAGGTGACTGATCATGCACTGATCACATGCCTGATCATGAACTGATCCCGTGCCTGATCAAGCACTTATCACGTGACTGATCATGCACTCATCACCTG
Organism: Bos javanicus; assembly: GCF_032452875.1. NCBI lineage: Eukaryota > Metazoa > Chordata > Mammalia > Artiodactyla > Bovidae > Bos > Bos javanicus. The sequence goes on from NW_026893613.1 coordinate 271,439, forward strand.
CCTGATCATGCACTGATTACGTGGTTGATCATGCACTTATCACGGAGCTGATCATACACTGGTCTCTTGACTGTGCATGCACTGATCACATGGCTGATCATGCACTGATCACGTGCCTGATCATGCACTCATCACCTGGTTGATCATGCACTGATCATGTAGCTGATCATACACTGATCACGTGACTGTGCATGCACTGATCCCGTGGCTGATCATGCACTGATCCCATGGCTGATCATGCACTGATTACGTGACTGATCATACACTGGTCACGTGGCTATCATGCACTGATCACGTGGCTGATCATACACTGATCACGTGCCTGATCATACACTGATCACGTGGCTGATCATGCACTGATCACGACGCTGATCATACACTGATCACATGACTGTGCATGCACTGAACACATGGCTGATTATGCACTGATCACGTAGCTGATCATGCACTGATAATCGGGCTATCATACACTAATCACGTGACTGATTATGCACTCTTCACGTGCCTGATCATGCCCTGATCATGTGGCTGATCATGCACTTATCAGGAAGCTGATCATACACTGATCACGGGACCATGCATGCAATGATCACGTGGCTTATCATGCACTGATAATGAAGCTGATCATACACTGACCACGTGACTGTGCATGCACTGATTATTTGTCTGATCATGCACTGATCCCATGCCTGATCATGCACTGATCACGTTACTGATCATACACTGATCACATGGCTGATCATGCACTGATCACGTGGCTGATGATGCGCTGATAACCTGGCTATCATACACTGATCACTTGACTGATTATGCACTCTTCACGTGCCTGATCATGCACTGATCATATGGCTGATCATGCACTTATCAGGAAGCTGATCATACACTGATCACGGGACCATGCATGCAATGATCACGTGGCTAATCATGCACTGATAATGAAGCTGATCATACACTGACCACGTGACTGTGCATGCACTGATTATTTGTCTGATCATGCACTGATCCCATGCCTGATCATGCACTGATCACGTGACTGATCATACACTGATCACATGGCTGATCATGCACTGATCACGTGGCTAATGATGCGCTGATATCCTGGCTATCATACACTGATCACATGACTGATTATGCACTCTTCACGTGCCTGATCATGCACTGATCATGTGGCTGATCATGCACTGAAGACGAAGCTGATCATACACTGATCATGGGACCATGCATGCACTGATCACGTGGCTGATCATGCACTGATCATGTGGGTGATCATGCACTGATCACATGGCTGATCATACACTGATCACGTGACTGATCATGCCCTAATCATGTTCTGGATCATGTACTGATCACGCGGCTGATCATACACTGATCATGAGGCTGTTCATGCACTCATCACTTGTCTGATCATACACTGATCACATTACTGATAATGCACTGAACACGTGCCTGATCAGGCACTCATCACGTGGCTCATCATGCACTGATCACGAAACTGATCATACACTGATTACGTGACTGTGCATGCACTGATCACTTGGCTGATCTTGCACTGTTCATGTGGCTGATCATGCACTGATCACATGGTTGATCATACACTGATCACGTGGCTGATCATGAACTAATCACTAAGGTGATCATACACTGATCACGTGACTGTGCATGCAGTGATCATAAGGCTAATCATGCACTGATCACGTGGCTGTTCATGCACTGATGACTTGCCTGATCATACACTTTTCACGAGACTGAACATGCACTGATCACGTGGCTGATCATGCACTGATCATGAAGCTGATCATACACTGATCACGTGACTGTGCATGCACTGATCACATGGCTGATCATGCACTGATCACGTGGCTGATAATGCACGGATCACGAAGCTGATCATACACTGATCACGTGACTGTGCATACACTGATCACATGGCTGATCATGCACTGAACACGTGACTGATCATACACAGGTCACGTGGCTATCCTGCACTGAGCACGTGGCTGATCGTACACTGATCACGTGCCTGATCATGCACTGATCACGTGGCTGATCATGCACTGATCCCATGGCTGATCATGCACTGATCACGTGACTGATAATACACTGGTCACGTGACTGTGCATGCACTGATCACGTGACTGATCATGCACTGATCCCCTGGCTGATCATGCACTGATCACATGACTGATCATACACTGGTCACGTGGCTATCATGCACTGATCAGGTGGCTGATCCTACATTGATCACGTGCCTGATCATGCACTGATCAGGTGGCTGATCATGCACTGATCACGAAGCTGATCATACACTGATCACGTGACAGTGCATGTACTGTTCACATAGCTGATCATGCACTGATCACATGGCTGATCATGTGCTGATAACCTGGCTATCATACACTGATCACGTGACTGATTATGCACTCTTCACGTGACTGATCATGCACTGATCATCTGGCTGATCATGCACTGAAGACGAAGTTGATCATACACTGATCATGGGACCATGCATGCACTGATCTTGTGGCTGATCATGCACTGATCACGTGCCTGAACATGCACTATTCACGTTTCGGTCATGCACTGATCACGCGGCTGATCATACACTGATCATGAGGCTGCTCATGCACTCATCACGTGTCTGATCATACACTGATCACATTACTGATAATGCACTGAACACGTGCCTGATCATGCACTGATCACGTGGCTCATCATGCACTGATCACGAAGCTGATCATACACTGATCACGTGACTGTGCATGCACTGATCACGTGTCTGATCATGCACTGACCACGTCCGTGATCATGCACTGATCACGTGCCTGATCATACACTGATCACGAGACTGCACATGCACTGATCACGTGGCTGAATATGCACTGATAACGTGCCTGATCATGCACTGATCACAAGCCTGATCATACACTGATCACGAGACTGCACATGCACTGATCACGTGGCTGATCATGCACTGATCATGAAGCTGATCATACACTGATCACGGGACTGTGCATGCACTGACCACGTGGTTGATCATGCACTGATCAGGTGGCTGAACATGCACTGATCACGAAGCTGATCATACACTGATCACGTGACTGTGCATGCACTAATCACGTGGCTGATCATGCACTGATAACTTTGCTATCGTACACTGATCATGTGACTGATAATGCACACTTGACGTGCCTGATCATGCACTGATCACTTGGCTGACCATGCACTGATCACTTGAGAGATAATGCACTGATCACGTGGCTGTCAATGCACTGATCCCGAAGCTGATCATACACTGATCACATGGCTGATCATACACTGATCACGTGCCCGATCATGCACTGATCACATTGCTGATCATGCTCTGAACACGAAGCTGATCATACACTGGTCACGTGACTCTGCATGCACTGATCATGTGGCTGAACGTGCAATGATCACGTGGCTGATCATGCATTGATCACGTGGCTGATCATGGAGTGATCACTTGGGAGATAATGTACTGATCAGGTGACTGATCATGCACTATTCACGTGCCTGATCATGCACTGATCACTTGGCTGACCATGCACTGATCACGAAGCTGATCATACACTGATCACGTGACTGTGCATGCACTGATCACGTGGATGAACAAACAATGATCACGTGGCTGATCATGCACTGATCACAAAGCTGATCATACACTGATCACGTGACTGTGATGCAGTGATCACGTGGCTGAACATACAATGATCATGTGGCTGATCATGCACTGATCACGAAGCTGATCATACACTGATCACGTGACAGTGCATGCACTGTTCACATGGCTGAGCATGCAGTTATCACGTGGATGATCATGCGCTGTTAACCTGGCTATCATACACTGATCACGTGACTGATTATGCACTCTTCACGTTCCAGATCATGCACTGATCACGTAGCGAATCATGCACTAATCACGTTACGGACCATGCCCTGATCATGCGGCTGATCATACACTGATCATGAGGCTGTTCATGCCCTCATCACGTGTCTGATCATACACTGACCACCTTACTGATAATGCACTGAACACGTGCCTGATCATGCACTGATCACGTGGCTCATCATGCACTGATCATGTGGCTGAACATGCACTGATCACGAGCTGATCATACACTGTTCACGTGACTGTGCATGCACTGATAACGAGGCTGAACATGCAATGATCACGTGGCTGATCATGCACTGATCACGAGGCTTAACATGCACTGATCACGAAGCTGATCATACACTGATCACGTGACTGTGCATGCACTAATCACGTAGCTGATCATGCACTGATAACTTTGCTATCATACACTGATCACGTGACTGATCATACACACTTGACATGCCTGATCATGCACTGATCACTTGGCTGATCATGCACTGGTCAGTTGGGAGATAATGCACTGATCACGTGATTGATCATGCACTCTTCACGTGCCTGACCATGCCCTGATCACGTGGCTGAACATGCACTGATCACGAAGCTGATCATACACTGATCACGTGACTGTGCATGCACTGATCACGTGGCTGAACATACAATGATTACGTGGCTGATCATGCACTGATCACGAAGCTGATCATACACTGATCACGTGACTGTGCACGAACTGATCACCTGCCTGATCATGCACTTTTCACGTGGCTAACCATGCACTGAACACGAAGCTGATCATACACTGAGTACATGGCTGATCATACACTGAACACGTGCCTGATCATGCACTGATCACATGGCTGATCATGCACTGATCACAAAGCTGATCATACACTGATCACGTGACTGTGCATACACTGATCACATGGCTGATCATGCACTGATCACGTGGCTGATCATGAACTGATCATGAAGCTGATGATACACTGATCACGGTACTGTGCATGCACTGATCACGTGGCTGATCATGCACTGATCACGTAGCTGAACATGCACTGATCACGAAGCTGATCATACACTGATCACCTGACTGTGCATGCACTAATCACGTGGCTCATCATGCACTGATAACTTTGCTATCATACATTGATCACCTGACTGATCATGCACACTTGACGTGCCTGATAATGCACTGATCGCATGGCTGACCATGCACTGTTCACTTGGGAGATAATGCAATGATCACGTGGCTGTCCATGCACTGATCATGAAGCTGATCATGCACTGATCACGTGGCTGATCATGCACTGACTCCTGCCTGATCATACACTGATCAGGAGACTGCACATGCACTGATCACGTGGCTGAACATGCACTGATCACGAAGCTGATCATACACTGATCATGTGACTGTGGATGCACTGATCACGTGGCTGAACATGCAATGATCACGTGGCTGATCATGCACTGATTACGTGGCTGATCATGCACTGATCACGTGGGACATCATGCACTGATCACCTGGCTGATCATGCACACTTCACGTGCCTGATCATGCACTGATCACGTAGCTCTCATGCACTAGTCACGTGATTATCATGCACTGATCATGTGGCTGATCATACACTGATCACGTGAGTGATCATGCACTGATCAAGAGCCTGACCATGCACTGATCCCGTTAGTGATCATGCACTGATCAGGTGACTGATCATGCACTGATCACATGCCTGATCATGAACTGATCCCGTGCCTGATCAAGCACTTATCACGTGACTGATCATGCACTCATCACCTGCCTGATCATGCACTGATTACGTGGTTGATCATGCACTTATCACGAAGCTGATCATACACTGGTCTCTTGACTGTGCATGCACTGATCACATGGCTGATCATGCACTGATCACGTGCCTGATCATGCACTCATCACCTGGTTGATCATGCACTGATCATGTAGCTGATCATACACTGATCACGTGACTGTGCATGCACTGATCCCGTGGCTGATCATGCACTGATCATGAAGCTGATCATACACTGATCACGGGACTGTGCATGCACTGACCACGTGGTTGATCATGCACTGATCAGGTGGCTGAACATGCACTGATCACGAAGCTGATCATACACTGATCACGTGACTGTGCATGCACTAATCACGTGGCTGATCATGCACTGATAACTTTGCTATCGTACACTGATCATGTGACTGATAATGCACACTTGACGTGCCTGATCATGCACTGATCACTTGGCTGACCATGCACTGATCACTTGAGAGATAATGCACTGATCACGTGGCTGTCAATGCACTGATCCCGAAGCTGATCATACACTGATCACATGGCTGATCATACACTGATCACGTGCCCGATCATGCACTGATCACATTGCTGATCATGCTCTGAACACGAAGCTGATCATACACTGGTCACGTGACTCTGCATGCACTGATCATGTGGCTGAACGTGCAATGATCACGTGGCTGATCATGCATTGATCACGTGGCTGATCATGGAGTGATCACTTGGGAGATAATGTACTGATCAGGTGACTGATCATGCACTATTCACGTGCCTGATCATGCACTGATCACTTGGCTGACCATGCACTGATCACGAAGCTGATCATACACTGATCACGTGACTGTGCATGCACTGATCACGTGGATGAACAAACAATGATCACGTGGCTGATCATGCACTGATCACAAAGCTGATCATACACTGATCACGTGACTGTGCATGCAGTAATCACGTGGCTGATCATGCACTGATAACGTGGCTATCATGCACTGATCACGTGACTGATCATACACACTTGACACGTGATCATGCACTGTTCACTTGGCTGATCATGCACTGGTCACGTGGGAGATCATGCGCTGTTAACCTGGTTGATCATACACTGTTCACGTGCCTGACTATGCCCTCTTCACGTTGCAGAACATGCACTGATCACGAAGCTAATCATGCACTAATCACGTGACGGACCATGCCCTGATCACGTGGCTGAACATACAATGATTACGTGGCTGTTCATGCCCTGATCACGAGGCTGATCATACACTGATCACGTGACTGATAACGAACTGAACACCTGCCTGATCATGCACTTTTCACGTGGCTAATCATGCACTGATCACGTGGCTGAACATGCACTGAGTACGTGGCTGATCATACACTGTTCACGTGCCTGATCATGCACTGATAACGTGGCTGATCATGCACTGATCACAAAGCTGATCATGCACTGATCACGTGGCTGTACATGCACTGATCACGTGGCTGATCATACACTGATCACGTGACTGATCATGAACTGATCATGAAGCTGATGATACACTGATAACTGTGCTATCATACACTGATCACGTGGCTGATCATGCACTGTTCACGTGGCTGAACATGCACTGATCACTTGGCTGATCATGCACTGGTCACCTGGGTGTGCATGCACTGATCACGTGGCTGATCATGCACTGATAACTTTCCTACCATGCATTGATCACCTGGCTGAACATGCACTGATCACGTGCTGATAATGCACTGATCACGTGACTGTCCATGCACTGTTCACGTGGCAGAAAATGCAATGATCACGTGGCTGTCCATGCACTGATCATGAAGCTGATCATGCACTGATCACGTGGCTGATCATGCACTGACTCCTGCCTGATCATACACTGTTCAGGAGGCTGCCCATGCACTGATCACGTGGCTGAACATACACTGATCACAAGGCTGATCATACACTGATCATGTGCCTGTGATGCACTGATCACGTGGCTGAACATGCAATGATCACGTGGCTGATCATGCACTGATTACGTGGCTGATCATGCACTGATCACGTGGGACATCATGCACTGATCACCTGGCTGATCATGCACTGTTCACGTGCTGATCATGCACTGATCACGGAACTCTCATGCACTGGTCACGTGGCTTATCATGCACTGATCATGTGGCTGATCATACACTGATCACGTGAGTGATCATGCACTGATCAAGAGCCTGACCATGCACTGATCACGTGGGTGATCATGCACTGATCACGTGACTGATCATGCACTGATCACATGCCTGATCATGAACTGATCCCGTGCCTGATCAAGCACTTATCGCGTGGCTGATCATGCACTCATCACCTGCGTGATAATGCACTGATTACGTGGTTGACCATGCACTTATCACGAAGCTGATCATACACTGGTCTCTTGACTGTGCATGCACTGATCACATGGCTGATCATGCACTGATCACGTGCCTGCTCATGCACTCATCACCTGGTTGAACATGCACTGATCATGTAGCTGATCATACACTGATCACGTGACTGTGCATGCACTGATCACGTGGCTGAACATGCACTGATCATGAAGCTGATCATGCACTGATCACGGGACTGTCATGCACTGACCACGTGGTACATCATGCACTGATCAGGTGGCTGAACATGCACTGTTCACGAGCTGATCATGCACTGATCACGTGACTGTGCATGCACTAATCACGTGGATGATCATGCACTGATAACTTTGCTATCGTACACTGATCATGTGACTGATAATGCACTGATCACGTGCCTGATCATGCACTGATCACTTGGCTGACCATGCACTGATCACGTGAGAGATAATGCACTGATCACGTGGCTGTCAATGCACTGATCCCGTGCCTGATCATACACTGATCACATGGCTGATCATACACTGATCACGTGCCCGATCATGCACTGATCACATTGCTGATCATGCTCTGAACACGAAGCTGATCATACACTGGTCACGTGACTCTGCATGCACTGATCATGTGGCTGAACGTGCAATGATCACGTGGCTGATCATGCATTGATCACGTGGCTGATCATGGAGTGATCACTTGGGAGATAATGTACTGATCAGGTGACTGATCATGCACTGATCACGTGCCTGATCATGCACTGATCACTTGGCTGACCATGCACTGATCACGTGCCTGATCATACACTGATCACGTGACTGTGCATGCACTGATCACGTGGATGAACAAACAATGATCACGTGGCTGATCATGCACTGATCACAAGCTGATCATACACTGATCACGTGACTGTGATGCAGTGATCACGTGGCTGAACATACAATGATCATGTGGCTGATCATGCACTGATCACGAAGCTGATCATGCACTGATCACGTGACAGTGCATGCACTGTTCACATGGCTGAGCATGCAGTTATCACGTGGATGATCATGCGCTGTTAACCTGGCTATCATACACTGATCACGTGACTGATTATGCACTCTTCACGTTCCAGATCATGCACTGATCACGTAGCGAATCATGCACTAATCACGTTACGGACCATGCCCTGATCATGCGGCTGATCATACACTGATCATGAGGCTGTTCATGCCCTCATCACGTGTCTGATCATACACTGACCACCTTACTGATAATGCACTGAACACGTGCCTGATCATGCACTGATCACGTGGCTCATCATGCACTGATCATGTGGCTGAACATGCACTGATCACGAAGCTGATCATACACTGTTCACGTGACTGTGCATGCACTGATAACGAGGCTGAACATGCAATGATCACGTGGCTGATCATGCACTGATCACGAGGCTTAACATGCACTGATCACGTAGCTGATCATACACTGATCACGTGACTGTGCATGCACTAATCACGTAGCTGATCATGCACTGATAACTTTGCTATCATACACTGATCACGTGACTGATCATACACACTTGACATGCCTGATCATGCACTGATCACTTGGCTGATCATGCACTGGTCAGTTGGGAGATAATGCACTGATCACGTGATTGATCATGCACTCTTCACGTGCCTGACCATGCCCTGATCACGTGGCTGAACATGCACTGATCACGAAGCTGATCATACACTGATCACGTGACTGTGCATGCACTGATCACGTGGCTGAACATACAATGATTACGTGGCTGATCATGCACTGATCACGAGGCTGATCATACACTGATCACGTGACTGTGCACGCACTGATCACCTGCCTGATCATGCACTTTTCACGTGGCTAACCATGCACTGAACACGAAGCTGATCATACACTGAGTACATGGCTGATCATACACTGAACACGTGCCTGATCATGCACTGATCACATGGCTGATCATGCACTGATCACCAAGCTGATCATACACTGATCACGTGACTGTGCATACACTGATCACATGGCTGATCATGCACTGATCACGTGGCTGATCATGAACTGATCATGAAGCTGATGATACACTGATCACGGTACTGTGCATGCACTGATCACGTGGCTGATCATGCACTGATCACGTGGCTGAACATGCACTGATCACGAAGCTGATCATACACTGATCACCTGACTGTGCATGCACTAATCACGTGGCTCATCATGCACTGATAACTTTGCTATCATACATTGATCACCTGACTGATCATGCACACTTGACGTGCCTGATAATGCACTGATCGCATGGCTGACCATGCACTGTTCACTTGGGAGATAATGCAATGATCACGTGGCTGTCCATGCACTGATCATGAAGCTGATCATGCACTGATCACGTGGCTGATCATGCACTGACTCCTGCCTGATCATACACTGATCAGGAGACTGCACATGCACTGATCACGTGGCTGAACATGCACTGATCACGAAGCTGATCATACACTGATCATGTGACTGTGGATGCACTGATCACGTGGCTGAACATGCAATGATCACGTGGCTGATCATGCACTGATTACGTGGCTGATCATGCACTGATCACGTGGGACATCATGCACTGATCACCTGGCTGATCATGCACACTTCACGTGCCTGATCATGCACTGATCACGTAGCTCTCATGCACTAGTCACGTGATTATCATGCACTGATCATGTGGCTGATCATACACTGATCACGTGAGTGATTATGCACTGATCAAGAGCCTGACCATGCACTGATCCCGTGAGTGATCATGCACTGATCAGGTGACTGATCATGCACTGATCACATGCCTGATCATGAACTGATCCCGTGCCTGATCAAGCACTTATCACGTGACTGATCATGCACTCATCACCTGCCTGATCATGCACTGATTACGTGGTTGATCATGCACTTATCACGAAGCTGATCATACACTGGTCTCTTGACTGTGCATGCACTGATCACATGGCTGATCATGCACTGATCACGTGCCTGATCATGCACTCATCACCTGGTTGATCATGCACTGATCATGTAGCTGATCATACACTGATCACGTGACTGTGCATGCACTGATCCCGTGGCTGATCATGCACTGATCCCATGGCTGATCATACACTGGTCACGTGGCTATCATGCACTGATCACATGGCTGATCCTCCACTGATCATGCGGCTGATCATACACTGATCATGAGGCTGTTCATGCACTCATCACGTGTCTGATCATACACTTATCACGTGGCTCATCATGCACTGATCACGAAGCTGTTCATACACTGATTACGTGACAGTGCATGCACTGATGACTTGGCTGATCTTGGACTGTTCATGTGGCTGATCATGCACTGATCACGTGGCTGATCATACACTGATCACGTGCCTGATCATACTCTGATCACGTGGCTGATCATGCCCTCATACGCTGGCTATCATACACTGACCTCGTGACTGATAATGCACACTTCAGGTCCCTGATCATGCACTGATCACGTGGCTGATCATACATTGATCACGTGGCTGGTCATGCACTGATCATGTGACTGATCATGCACAGAACACGTGGCTGATCAATCACTTATCACGAAGCTGATCATACACTGATCACGTGACTGTGCATGCACTGATTACCTTGCTGATCATGCACTGATCACGTGGCTGATCAAGCACTGATCACGTGGCTGATCATGCACTAATCAAGTTGCGGATCATGCACTGATAACATCGCTGATCATACACTGATCACGTGACTGATCATGGATTCTTCACGTGACTGTTCCTGCACTGATCATGTGGATGATCATGCACTGATCATGTGGATGACCATACACTGATCACATGACTGATCTAACATTGACCATGTGCCTGATCATGCACGGATCACGTGGCTGATCATGCACTGATCACGTAACTGTGCATGCACTGATCATGTGGCTGATCATGCACTGATCATGTGACTCAGCATGCATCGATCACGTATCTATCATGCATTGAAAAATTGGCTATCATGCACTGATCCCGTGGCTGATGATACACTGATCACGAGACTCCACATGCGATGATCACGTGGCCGATCATGCACTGATCACGAAGCTGATCATACATTGATCACGTGACTGTGCATGCACTGATCACGTGGCTGATCATGCACTGATCACGAAGCTGATCATACACTGATCACGTGACTGTGCATGCACTGATCACGCACTGATCACGTGGCTGATCATGCACTGACCACCAAGCTGATCATACACTGATCACGGGACTGTGCTGCACTAATCACATGGCTGATCATGCACTGATCACGTGGCTGATCCTTCACTTTTAACCTAGCTATCATACACTGATCACGTGACTGATTATGCACTCTTCACGTGCCAGATCATGCACTGATCACGTGACTGCGCATGCACTGATCACGTGGCTATCATTCACTGATCACGTGTCTATCATGCACTGAACACGTGGTTGATCATACAATGATCAGGTGACTGTGCATGCACTAATTACGTAATTTCACATGCACTGATCACGTAAATGTAGGCAATGATCACGTGGCTGTCATGCACTGATCACGTGGCTGAACATGCAATGATCACGAAGCTGACCATACACTGGTCACGTGACTGTGCATGCACTTATCACATGGCTGATCATGCACTGATCACGTGCCTTATCATGCACTATTCACGTGGGTGATCATGCAATGATCACCAAGCTGACCATACATTGGTCAAGTGACTGTCTATGCACTTATCACATGGCTGATCATGCACTGATCCCGAAGCTGATCATACACTGGTCACGTTACTGTGCATGCACTAATCACATGGCTGATCATCCACTGATCACGTGGATGATCCTGTGCTGATAACCTGGCTATCATACACTGATCACGTGACTGATTATGCACTCTTCACGTTCCAGATCATGCACTGATTACGTGGCTGATCATGCATTGATCACCTGGGTGATCATGCACTGATCACATGGCTGATCCTCCACTGATCATGCGGCTGATCATACACTGATCATGAGGCTGTTCATGCACTCATCACGTGTCTGATCATACACTGATCACGTGGCTCATCATGCACTGATCACGAAGCTGTTCATACACTTATTACTTGACTGTGCATGCACTGATCACTTGGCTGATCTTGGACTGTTCATGTGGCTGATCATGCACTGATCACGTGGCTCATCATGCACTGATCACGAAGCTGTTCATACACTGATTACGTGACAGTGCATGCACTGATGACTTGGCTGATCTTGCACTGTTCATGTGGTTGATCATGCACTGATCACGTGGTTGATCATACACTGATCACGTGGCTGATCATGAACTAATCACGAAAGTGATCATACACTGATTACGTGACAGTGCATGCACTGATGACTTGGCTGATCTTGCACTGTTCATGTGGTTGATCATGCACTGCTCACGTGGTTGATCATACACTGATCACGTGGCTGATCATGAACTAATCACGAAAGTGATCATACACTGATTACGTGACAGTGCATGCACTGATGACTTGGCTGATCTTGCACTGTTCATGTGGTTGATCATGCACTGCTCACGTGGTTGATCATACACTGATCACGTGGCTGATCATGAACTAATCACGAAAGTGATCATACACTGATTACGTGACAGTGCATGCACTGATGACTTGGCTGATCTTGCACTGTTCATGTGGTTGATCATGCACTGCTCACGTGGTTGATCATACACTGATCACGTGGCTGATCATAAACTAATCACGAAAGTGATCACGTGACTGTGCATGCACTGATCACAAGGCTGATCATGCACTGATCACGTGGCTGATCATGCACTGACTCCTGCCTGATCATACACTGATCAGGAGACTGCACATACACTGATCACGTGGCTGAACATGCACTGATCACGAAGCTGATCATACACTGATCATGTGACTGTGGATGCACTGATCACGTGGCTGAACATGCAATGATCACGTGGCTGATCATGCACTGATTACGTGGCTGATCATGCACTGATCACGTGGGACATCATGCACTGATCACCTGGCTGATCATGCACTCTTCACGTGCCTGATCATGCACTGATCACGTAGCTCTCATGCACTAGTCACGTGATTATCATGCACTGATCACATGGCTGATCATACACTGGTCAGTTGGGAGATAATGCACTGATCACGTGATTGATCATGCACTCTTCACGTGCCTGACCATGCCCTGATCACGTGGCTGAACATGCACTGATCACGAAGCTGATCATACACTGATCACGTGACTGTGCATGCACTGATCACGTGGCTGAACATACAATGATTACGTGGCTGATCATGCACTGATCACGAAGCTGATCATACACTGATCACGTGACTGTGCACGAACTGATCACCTGCCTGATCATGCACTTTTCACGTGGCTAACCATGCACTGAACACGAAGCTGATCATACACTGAGTACATGGCTGATCATACACTGAACACGTGCCTGATCATGCACTGATCACATGGCTGATCATGCACTGATCACAAAGCTGATCATACACTGATCACGTGACTGTGCATACACTGATCACATGGCTGATCATGCACTGATCACGTGGCTGATCATGAACTGATCATGAAGCTGATGATACACTGATCACGGTACTGTGCATGCACTGATCACGTGGCTGATCATGCACTGATCACGTAGCTGAACATGCACTGATCACGAAGCTGATCATACACTGATCACCTGACTGTGCATGCACTAATCACGTGGCTCATCATGCACTGATAACTTTGCTATCATACATTGATCACCTGACTGATCATGCACACTTGACATGCCTGATAATGCACTGATCGCATGGCTGACCATGCACTGTTCACTTGGGAGATAATGCAATGATCACGTGGCTGTCCATGCACTGATCATGAAGCTGATCATGCACTGATCACGTGGCTGATCATGCACTGACTCCTGCCTGATCATACACTGATCAGGAGACTGCACATGCACTGATCACGTGGCTGAACATGCACTGATCACGAAGCTGATCATACACTGATCATGTGACTGTGGATGCACTGATCACGTGGCTGAACATGCAATGATCACGTGGCTGATCATGCACTGATTACGTGGCTGATCATGCACTGATCACGTGGGACATCATGCACTGATCACCTGGCTGATCATGCACACTTCACGTGCCTGATCATGCACTGATCACGTAGCTCTCATGCACTAGTCACGTGATTATCATGCACTGATCATGTGGCTGATCATACACTGATCACGTGAGTGATTATGCACTGATCAAGAGCCTGACCATGCACTGATCCCGTGAGTGATCATGCACTGATCAGGTGACTGATCATGCACTGATCACATGCCTGATCATGAACTGATCCCGTGCCTGATCAAGCACTTATCACGTGACTGATCATGCACTCATCACCTGCCTGATCATGCACTGATTACGTGGTTGATCATGCACTTATCACGAAGCTGATCATACACTGGTCTCTTGACTGTGCATGCACTGATCACATGGCTGATCATGCACTGATCACGTGCCTGATCATGCACTCATCACCTGGTTGATCATGCACTGATCATGTAGCTGATCATACACTGATCACGTGACTGTGCATGCACTGATCCCGTGGCTGATCATGCACTGATCCCATGGCTGATCATGCACTGATCACGTGGCTGATCATACACTGATCAGGTGGCTGAACATGCACTGATCACATGGCTGATCCTCCACTGATCATGCGGCTGATCATACACTGATCATGAGGCTGTTCATGCACTCATCACGTGTCTGATCATACACTTATCACGTGGCTCATCATGCACTGATCACGAAGCTGTTCATACACTGATTACGTGACAGTGCATGCACTGATGACTTGGCTGATCTTGGACTGTTCATGTGGCTGATCATGCACTGATCACGTGGCTGATCATACACTGATCACGTGCCTGATCATACACTGATCACGTGGCTGATCATGCCCTCATACGCTGGATATCATACACTGACCTCGTGACTGATAATGCACACTTCAGGTCCCTGATCATGCACTGATCACGTGGCTGATCATACATTGATCACGTGGCTGGTCATGCACTGATCATGTGACTGATCATGCACAGAACACGTGGCTGATCAATCACTTATCACGAAGCTGATCATACACTGATCACGTGACTGTGCATGCACTGATTACCTTGCTGATCATGCACTGATCACGTGGCTGATCAAGCACTGATCACGTGGCTGATCATGCACTAATCAAGTTGCGGATCATGCACTGATAACATCGCTGATCATACACTGATCACGTGACTGATCATGGATTCTTCACGTGACTGTTCCTGCACTGATCATGTGGATGATCATGCACTGATCACGTGGATGACCATACACTGATCACATGACTGATCTAACATTGACCATGTGCCTGATCATGCACGGATCACGTGGCTGATCATGCACTGATCACGTAACTGTGTATGCACTGATCATGTGGCTGATCATGCACTGATCATGTGACTCAGCATGCATCGATCACGTATCTATCATGCATTGAAAAATTGGCTATCATGCACTGATCCCGTGGCTGATGATACACTGATCACGAGACTCCACATGCGATGATCACGTGGCCGATCATGCACTGATCACGAAGCTGATCATACATTGATCACGTGACTGTGCATGCACTGATCACGTGGCTGATCATGCACTGATCACGAAGCTGATCATACACTGATCACGTGACTGTGCATGCACTGATCACGCACTGATCACGTGGCTGATCATGCACTGACCACCAAGCTGATCATACACTGATCACGGGACTGTGCTGCACTAATCACATGGCTGATCATGCACTGATCACGTGGCTGATCCTTCACTTTTAACCTAGCTATCATACACTGATCACGTGACTGATTATGCACTCTTCACGTGCCAGATCATGCACTGATCACGTGACTGCGCATGCACTGATCACGTGGCTATCATTCACTGATCACGTGTCTATCATGCACTGAACACGTGGTTGATCATACAATGATCAGGTGACTGTGCATGCACTAATTACGTAATTTCACATGCACTGATCACGTAAATGTAGGCAATGATCACGTGGCTGTCATGCACTGATCACGTGGCTGAACATGCAATGATCACGAAGCTGACCATACACTGGTCACGTGACTGTGCATGCACTTATCACATGGCTGATCATACACTGATCACGTGCCTTATCATGCACTATTCACGTGGGTGATCATGCAATGATCACCAAGCTGACCATACATTGGTCAAGTGACTGTCTATGCACTTATCACATGGCTGATCATGCACTGATCCCGAAGCTGATCATACACTGGTCACGTTACTGTGCATGCACTAATCACATGGCTGATCATCCACTGATCACGTGGATGATCCTGTGCTGATAACCTGGCTATCATACACTGATCACGTGACTGATTATGCACTCTTCACGTTCCAGATCATGCACTGATTACGTGGCTGATCATGCATTGATCACCTGGGTGATCATGCACTGATCACATGGCTGATCCTCCACTGATCATGCGGCTGATGATACACTGATCATGAGGCTGTTCATGCACTCATCACGTGTCTGATCATACACTGATCACGTGGCTCATCATGCACTGATCATGAAGCTGTTCATACACTTATTACTTGACTGTGCATGCACTGATCACTTGGCTGATCTTGGACTGTTCATGTGGCTGATCATGCACTGATCACGTGGCTCATCATGCACTGATCACGAAGCTGTTCATACACTGATTACGTGACAGTGCATGCACTGATGACTTGGCTGATCTTGCACTGTTCATGTGGTTGATCATGCACTGATCACGTGGTTGATCATACACTGATCACGTGGCTGATCATGAACTAATCACGAAAGTGATCATACACTGATTACGTGACAGTGCATGCACTGATGACTTGGCTGATCTTGCACTGTTCATGTGGTTGATCATGCACTGCTCACGTGGTTGATCATACACTGATCACGTGGCTGATCATGAACTAATCACGAAAGTGATCATACACTGATTACGTGACAGTGCATGCACTGATGACTTGGCTGATCTTGCACTGTTCATGTGGTTGATCATGCACTGCTCACGTGGTTGATCATACACTGATCACGTGGCTGATCATAAACTAATCACGAAAGTGATCACGTGACTGTGCATGCACTGATCACAAGGCTGATCATGCACTGATCACGTGGCTGATCATGCACTGACTCCTGCCTGATCATACACTGATCAGGAGACTGCACATACACTGATCACGTGGCTGAACATGCACTGATCACGAAGCTGATCATACACTGATCATGTGACTGTGGATGCACTGATCACGTGGCTGAACATGCAATGATCACGTGGCTGATCATGCACTGATTACGTGGCTGATCATGCACTGATCACGTGGGACATCATGCACTGATCACCTGGCTGATCATGCACTCTTCACGTGCCTGATCATGCACTGATCACGTAGCTCTCATGCACTAGTCACGTGATTATCATGCACTGATCACATGGCTGATCATACACTGATCACGTGAGTGATCATGCACTGAGCAAGAGCCTGACCATGCACTGATCCCGTGAGTGATCATGCCCTGATCAGGTGACTGATCATGCACTGATCACATGGCTGATCATGCACTGATCACGTGCCTGATCATGCACTGATCAAGAGCAGGACCATGCACTGATCCCGTGAGTGATCATGCACTGATCAGGTGACTGATCATACACTGATCACATGCCTGATCATGAACTGATCCCGTGCCTGATCAAGCACTTATCACGTGACTGATCATGCACTCATCACCTGCCTGATCATGCACTGATTAGGTGGCTGATCATGCACTTATCACGAAGCTGATCATACACTGGTCTCTTGACTGTGCATGCACTGATCACATGGCTGATCATGCACTGATCAGGTGCCTGATCATGCACTCATCACGTGGTTGATCATGCACTGATCATGTAGCTGATCATACACTGATCACGTGACTGTGCATGCACTGATCCCGTGGCTGATCATGCACTGATCCCATGGCTGATTATGCACAGATTACGTGACTGATCATACACTGGTCACGTGGCTATCATGCACTGATCACGTGGCTGATCATACACTGATCACGTGCCTGATCATACACTGATCACGTGGCTGATCATGCACTGATCACGACGCTGATCATACACTGATCACATGACTGGGCATGCACTGATCACATGGCTGATTATGCACTGATAACCTGGCTATCATACACTGATCACGTGAGTGATTATGCACTCTTCACGTGCCTGATCATGCACTGATCATGTGGCTGATCATGCACTTATCACGAAGCTGATCATACACTGATCACGGGACCATGCATGCACTGATCACGTGGCTGATCATGCACTGATAATGAAGCTGATCATACACTGACCACGAGACTGTGCATGCACTGATTATTTGTCTGATCATGCACTGATCCCATGCCTGATCATGCACTAATCACGTTGCAGATCTTTCAATGATCACATTGCTGATCATACACTGATCAGGTCGCTGATCATGCACTGATCACGTGGCTGATCATACACTAATCACGTGGCTGATCAAGCACTAATCACGTTGCTTATCATGCACTGATCACGTGGCTATCATGCACTGATTACCTGTCTATCATGCACTGAACACGTGGCTGATCATACACTGATCACCTGACTGCCCATGCACTAATCACGTGACTGCACATGCACTGATCACGTAATTGAAGGCAATGATAATGTGGCTATCATGAACTGATCACGTGGCTGATCATGCACTGCTCATGTGACTGAGCATGCACTGATCACGTAGCTATCATTCATTGATCACTTGTCTATCATGCACTGAACACATGGCTGATCATATACTGATCACATGACTGCACATGTACTGATAACGTGGCTGATCATACAGTGATCACGTGACTGATCATGCACTGATTACGTGCTGATCCTGCATTGATCACATACCTATCATGCACTGATCACATGGCTATCATGCACTGATCCCATGGCTGATCATGCACTGATCACGTGACTGATCATGCACTGGTAAGGTGGCTATCATGCACTGATCACGTGGCTGATCATGCACTGATCACGTGGATGATCATGCACTGATAACCTGGCTATCATACACTGATGACGTGACTGATCATGCACTCTTCACGTGCCTGATAATGCACTGATCACGTGGCTGATCATGCAATGATCACGAAGCTGATCATACACTGATCACGTGACTGGGCTTGCACTAATCACGTTGCGGATAATGCACTGATCATGTTGCTGATCATACACTGATCACGTGGCTGTTCATGCACTGATCACGTGGCTGATCATGCCCTCATACGCTGGCTATCATACACTGACCTCGTGACTGATAATGCACACTTCAGGTCCCTGATCATGCACTGATCACGTGGCTGATCATACATTGATCACGTGGCTGGTCATGCACTAATCATGTGACTGATCATGCACAGAACACGTGGCTGATCAATCACTTATCAGGAAGCTGATCATACACTGATCACGTGACTGTGCATGCACTGATTACCTTGCTGATCATGCACTGATCACGTGGCTGATCAAGCACTGATCACGTGGCTGATCATGCACTAATCAAGTTGCGGATCATGCACTGATAACATCGCTGATCATACACTGATCACGTGACTGATCATGGATTCTTCACGTGACTGTTCCTGCACTGATCATGTGGATGATCATGCACTGATCACGTGGATGACCATACACTGATCACATGACTGATCTAACATTGACCGTGTGCCTGATCATGCACGGATCACGTGGCTGATCATGCACTGATCACGTAGCTGTGCATGCACTGATCATGTGGCTGATCATGCACTGATCATGTGACTCAGCATGCATGGATCACGTATCTATCATGCATTGAAAAATTGGCTATCATGCACTGATCCCGTGGCTGATGATACACTGATCACGAGACTCCACATGCGATGATCACATGGCCGATCATGCACTGATCACGAAGCTGATCATACACTGATCACGTGACTGTGCATGCACTGATCACGCACTGATCACGTGGCTGATCGTGCACTGACCACCAAGCTGATCATACACTGATCACGTGACTGTGCTGCACTAATCACATGGCTGATCATGCACTGATCACGTGGCTGATCCTTCACTTTTCACCTAGCTATCATACACTGATCACGTGACTGATTATGCACTCTTCACGTGCCAGATCATGCACTGATCACGTGACTGCGCATGCACTGATCACGTGGCTATCATTCACTGATCACGTGTCTATCATGCACTGAACACGTGGCTGATCATACAATGATCAGGTGACTGTGCATGCACTAATTACGTAATTTCACATGCACTGATCACGTAAATGTAGGCAATGATCACGTGGCTGTCATGCACTGATCACGTGGCTGAACGTGCAATGATCACGAAGCTGACCATACACTGGTCACGTGACTGTGCATGCACTTATCACATGGCTGATCATGCACTGATCACGTGACTGATCATGCACTGATCACGTGCCTTATCATGCACTATTCACGTGGGTGATCATGCAATGATCACCAAGCTGACCATACATTGGTCAAGTGACTGTCTATGCACTTATCACATGGCTGATCATGCACTGATCCCGAAGCTGATCATACACTGGTCACGTTACTGTGCATGCACTAATCACATGGCTGATCATCCTCTGATCACGTGGATGATCATGTGCTGATAACCTGGCTATCATACACTGATCACGTGACTGATTATGCACTCTTCACGTGCCAGATCATGCACTGATAACGTGGCTGATCATGCATTGATCACCTGGGTGATCATGCACTGATCACATGGCTGATCCTCCACTGATCATGCGGCTGATCATACACTGATCATGAGGCTGTTCATGCACTCATCACGTGTCTGATCATACACTGATCACGTGGCTCATCATGCACTGATCACGAAGCTGTTCATACACTTATTACTTGACTGTGCATGCAATGATCACTTGGCTGATCTTGGACTGTTCATGTGGCTGATCATGCACTGATCACGTGGCTGATCATGAACTGATCACGAAGCTGTTCATACACTGATTACGTGACAGTGCATGCACTGATGACTTGGCTGATCTTGCACTGTTCATGTGGTTGATCATGCACTGCTCACGTGGTTGATCATACACTGATCACGTGGCTGATCATGAACTAATCACGAAAGTGATCATACACTGATTACGTGACAGTGCATGCACTGATGACTTGGCTGATCTTGCACTGTTCATGTGGTTGATCATGCACTGCTCACGTGGTTGATCATACACTGATCACGTGGCTGATCATAAACTAATCACGAAAGTGATCACGTGACTGTGCATGCACTGATCACAAGGCTGATCATGCACTGATCACGTGGCTGATCATGCACTGACTCCTGCCTGATCATACACTGATCAGGAGACTGCACATACACTGATCACGTGGCTGAACATGCACTGATCACGTGGATGATCATGCACTGATAACCTGGCTATCATACACTGATGACGTGACTGATCATGCACTCTTCACGTGCCTGATAATGCACTGATCACGTGGCTGATCATGCACTGATCACGAAGCTGATCATACACTGATCACGTCACTGATCATGCACTCTTCACGGGCCTGATCATGCATTGATCACCTGGCTGATCATGCAATGATCACGAGCTGATCATACACTGATCACGTGACTGGGCTTGAACTAATCACGTTGCGGATAATGCACTGATCATGTTGCTGATCATACACTGATCACGTGACTGATCATGGATTCTTCACGTGACTGTTCCTGCACTGATCATGTGGATGATCATGCACTGATCACGTGGATGACCATACACTGATCACATGACTGATCTAACATTGACCATGTGCCTGATCATGCACGGATCACGTGGCTGATCATGCACTGATCACGTAACTGTGCATGCACTGATCATGTGGCTGATCATGAACTGATCATGTGACTCAGCATGCATCGATCACGTATCTATCATGCATTGAAAAATTGGCTATCATGCACTGATCCCGTGGCTGATGATACACTGATCACGAGACTCCACATGCGATGATCACATGGCCGATCATGCACTGATCACGAAGTTGATCATACATTGATCACGTGACTCTGCATGCACTGATCACGTGGCTGATCATGCACTGATCACGAAGCTGATCATACACTGATCACGTGACTGTGCATGCACTGATCACGCACTGATCACGTGGCTGATCATGCACTGACCACCAAGCTGATCATACACTGATCACGTGACTGTGCTGCACTAATCACATGGCTGATCATGCACTGATCACGTGGCTGATCCTTCACTTTAAACCTAGCTATCATACACTGATCACGTGACTGATTATGCACTCTTCACGTGCCAGATCATGCACTGATCACGTGGGACATCATGCACTGATCACCTGGCTGATCATGCACTGATCACGTGCCTGATCATGCACTGATCACGTAGCTATCATGCACTAGTCACGTGATTATCATGCACAGATCACATGGCTGATCGTACACTGATCACGTGAGTGATCATGCCCTGATCAAGAGCCTGACCATGCACTGATCCCGTGAGTGATCATGCACTGATCAGGTGACTGATCATGCAGTGATCACATACCTGATCATGAACTGATCCCGTGCTGATCAAGCACTTATCACGTGACTGATCATGCACTCATCAGCTGCCTGATCATGCACTGATTACGGCTGATCATGCACTTATGACGAAGCTGATCATACACTGGTCACGTGGCTGATCATACACTGATCACGTGGCTGATCATGCACTGATCACGACGCTGATCATACACTGATCACATGACTGTGCATGCACTGATCACATGGCTGATTATGCACTGATAACCTGGCTATCATACACTGATCACATGACTGATTATGCACTCTTCACGTGCCTGATCATGCACTGATCATGTGGCTGATCATGCACTTATCACGAAGCTGATCATACACTGATCACGGGACCATGCATGCACTGATCACGTGGCTGATCATGCACTGATAATGAAGCTGATCATACACTGACCACGAGACTGTGCATGCACTGATTATTTGTCTGATCATGCACTGATCCCATGCCTGATCATGCACTAATCACGTTGCGGATCATGCAATGATCACATTGCTGATCATACACTGATCAGGTCGCTGATCATGCACTGATCACGTGGCTGATCATACACTAATCACGTGGCTGATCAAGCACTAATCACGTTGCTTATCATGCACTGATCACGTGGCTATCATGCACTGATTACCTCTCTATCATGCACTGAACACGTGGCTGATCATACACTGATCACCTGACTGCCCATGCACTAATCACGTGACTGCACATGCACTGATCACGTAATTGAAGGCAATGATAACGTGGCTATCATGAACTGATCACGTGGCTGATCATGCACTGCTCATGTGACTGAGTATGCACTGATCACGTAGCTATCATGCATTGATCACTTGTCTATCATGCACTGAACACATGGCTGATCATATACTGATCACATGACTGCACATGTACTGATCACGTGGCTGATCATACAGTGATCACGTGACTGATCATGCACTGATTACGTGCTGATCCTGCATTGATCACGTACCTATCATGCACTTATCACATGGCTATCATGCACTGATCCCATGGCTGATCATGCACTGATCACGTGACTGATCATGCACTGGTAAGGTGGCTATCATGCACTGATCACGTGGCTGATCATGCACTGATCACGTGGATGATCATGCACTGATAACCTGGCTGATCATACACTGATGACGTGACTGATCATGCACTCTTCACGTGCCTGATAATGCACTGATCACGTGGCTGATCTTGCACTGATCACGAAGCTGTTCAAACACTGATCACGTGACTGGCCTTGCACTAATCACGTTGCGGATAATGCACTGATCATGTTGCTGATCATACACTGATCACGTGGCTGTTCATGCACTGATCACGTGGCTGATCATGCCCTCATACGCTGGCTATCATACACTGACCTCGTGACTGATAATGCACACTTCAGGTCCCTGATCATGCACTGATGACGTGGCTGATCATACATTGATCACGTGGCTGGTCATGCACTGATCATGTGACTGATCATGCACAGAACACGTGGCTGATCAATCACTTATCACGAAGCTGATCATACACTGATCACGTGACTGTGCATGCACTGATTACCTTGCTGATCATGCACTGATCACGTGGCTGATCAAGCACTGATCACGTGGCTGATCATGCACTAATCAAGTTTCGGATCATGCACTGATAACATCGCTGATCATACACTGATCACGTGACTGATCATGGACTCTTCAAGTGACTGTTTCTGCACTGATCAGGTGGATGATCATGCACTGATCACGTGGATGACCATACACTGATCACATGACTGATCTAACATTGACCATGTGCCTGATCATGCACGGATCACGTGGCTGATCATGCACTGATCACGTAACTGTGCATGCACTGATCATGTGGCTGATCATGCACTGATCATGTGACTCAGCATGCATCGATCACGTATCTATCATGCATTGAAAAATTGGCTATCATGCACTGATCCCGTGGCTGATGATACGTGATCACGAGACTCCACATGCGATGATCACGTGGCCGATCATGCACTGATCACGAAGCTGATCATACATTGATCACGTGAATGTGCATGCACTGATCACTTGGCTGATCATGCACTGATCACGGAGCTGATGATACACTGATCACGTGACTGTGCATGCTCTGATCACGCACTGATCACGTGGCTGATCATGCACTGACCACCAAGCTGATCATACACTGATCACGTGACTGTGCTGCACTAATCACATGGCTGATCATGCACTGATCACGTGGCTGATCCTTCACTTTTCACCTAGCTATCATACACTGATCACGTGACTGATTATGCACTCTTCACGTGCCAGATCATGCACTGATCACGTGACTGCGCATGCACTGATCACGTGGCTATCATTCACTGATCACGTGTCTATCATGCACTGAACACGTGGCTGATCATACAATGATCAGGTGACTGTGCATGCACTAATTACGTAATTTCACATGCACTGATCACGTAAATGTAGGCAATGATCACGTGGCTGTCATGCACTGATCACGTGGCTGAACATGCAATGATCACGAAGCTGACCATACACTGGTCACGTGACTGTGCATGCACTTATCACCTGGCTGATCATGCACTGATCACGTGACGGATCATGCACTGATCACGTGCCTTATCATGCACTATTCACGTGGCTGATCATGCAATGATCACCAAGCTGACCATACATTGGTCAAGTGACTGTCTATGCACTTATCACATGGCTGATCATGCACTGATCCCGAAGCTGATCATACACTGGTCACGTTACTGTGCATGCACTGATCACATGGCTGATCATCCACTGATCACATGGATGATCATGTGCTGATAACCTGGCTATCATACACTGATCACGTGACTGATTATGCACTCTTCACGTGCCAGATCATGCACTGATCACGTGGCTGATCATGCATTGATCAACTGGGTGATCATGCACTGATCAAATGGCTGATCATACACTGATCACATGGCTGATCATACACTGACCACGTGCCTGATCATGCACTGATCACATGGCTGATCATGCACTGATCACGAAGCTGATCATACACTGATCACGTGACTGTGCATGCACTGATCACATGGCTGATCATGCAATGATCACGTGGATGAGCATGTGCTGATAAACTGGCTATCATACACTGATCAGGTGACTGATTATGCACTCTTCCCGTGCCAGATCATGCACTGATCACGTGGCTGATCATGCATTGATCACCTGGGTGATCATGCACTGATCACATGGCTGATCCTCCACTGATCATGCGGCTGATCATACACTGATCATGAGGCTGTTCATGCACTCATCACATGTCTGATCATACACTGATCACGTGGCTCATCATGCACTGATCACGAAGCTGTTCATACACTGATTACGTGACTGTGCATGCACTGATGACTTGGCTGATCTTGGACGGTTCATGTGGCTGATCATGCACTGATCACGTGGCTCATCATGCACTGATCACGAAGCTGATCATACACTGATCATGTGACTGTGGATGCACTGATCACGTGGCTGAACATGCAATGATCACGTGGCTGATCATGCACTGATTACGTGGCTGATCATGCACTGATCACGTGGGACATCATGCACCGATCAACTGGCTGATCATGCACTCTTCACGTGCCTGATCATGCACTGATCACGTAGCTCTCATGCACTAGTCACGTGATTATCATGCACTGATCACGTGGCTGATCATACACTGATCACGTGAGTGATCATGCACTGATCAAGAGCCTGACCATGCACTGATCCCGTGAGTGATCATGCAATGATCAGGTGACTGATCATGCACTGATCACATGCCTGATCATGAACTGATCCCGTGCCTGATCAAGCACTTATCACGTGACTGATCATGCACTCATCACCTGCCTGATCATGCACTGATTATGTGGCTGATCATGCACTTATCACGAAGCTGATCATACACTGGTCTCTTGACTGTGCATGCACTGATCTCATGGCTGATCATGCACTGATCACGTGCCTGATCATGCACTCATCACCTGGTTGATCATGCACTGATCATGTAGCTGATCATACACTGATCACGTGACTGTGCATGCACTGATCCCGTGGCTGATCATGCACTGATCCCATGGCTGATCATGCACTGATTACGTGACTGATCATACACTGGTCACGTGGATATCATGCACTGATCACGTGGCTGATCATACACTGATCACGTGCCTGATCATGCACTGATCACGTGGCTGATCTTGCACTGAACACGACGCTGATCATACACTGATCACATGACTGTGCATGCACTGAACACATGGCTGATTATGCACTGATCACGTAGCTGATCATGCACTGATAACCTGGCTATCATACACTGATCACGTGACTGATTATGCACTCTTCACGTGCCTGATCATGCCCTGATCATGTGGCTGATCATGCACTTATTAGGAAGCTGATCATACACTGATCACGGGACTATGCATGCAATGATCACGTGGCTGATCATGCACTGATAATGAAGCTGATCATACACTGACCACGTGACTGTGCATGCACTGATTATTTGTCTGATCATGCACTGATCCCATGCCTGATCATGCACTGATCACGTGACTGATCATACACTGATCACATGGCTGATCATGCACTGATCACGTGGCTGATGATGCGCTGATAACCTGGCTATCATACACTGATCACATGACTGATTATGCACTCTTCACGTGCCTGATCATGCACTGATCATGTGGCTGATCATGCACTGAAGACGAAGCTGATCATACACTGATCATGGGACCATGCATGCACTGATCACGTGGCTGATCATGCACTGATCATGTGGGTGATCATGCACTGATCACATGGCTGATCATACACTGATCACGTGACTGATCATGCCCTAATCATATTCTGGATCATGTACTGATCACGCGGCTGATCATACACTGATCATGAGGCTGTTCATGCACTCATCACGTGTCTGATCATACACTGATCACATTACTGATAATGCACTGAACACGTGCCTGATCATGCACTCATCACGTGGCTCATCATGCACTGATCACGAAACTGATCATACACTGATTACGTGACTGTGCATGCACTGATCACTTGGCTGATCTTGCACTGTTCATGTGGCTGATCATGCACTGATCACGTGGCTGATCATGCACTGATCACGTGGATGATCATGCACTGATAACCTGGCTATCATACACTGATGACGTGACTGATCATGCACTCTTCACGTGCCTGATAATGCACTGATCACTTGGCTGATCATGCACTGATCACGAGCTGATCATACACTGATCACGTCACTGATCATGCACTCTTCACGGGCCTGATCATGCATTGATCACCTGGCTGATCATGCAATGATCACGAAGCTGATCATACACTGATCACGTGACTGGGCTTGCACTAATCACGTTGCGGATAATGCACTGATCATGTTGCTGATCATACACTGATCACGTGGCTGTTCATGCACTGATCACGTGGCTGATCATGCCCTCATCACGTGGCTATCATACACTGACCTCGTGACTGATAATGCACACTTCAGGTCCCTGATCATGCACTGATGACGTGGCTGATCATACATTGATCACGTGGCTGGTCATGCACTGATCATGTGACTGATCATGCACAGAACACGTGGCTGATCAATCACTTATCACGAAGCTGATCATACACTGATCACGTGACTGTGCATGCACTGATTACCTTGCTGATCATGCACTGATCACGTGGCTGATCAAGCACTGATCACGTGGTTGATCATGCACTAATCAAGTTGCGGATCATGCACTGATAACATCGCTGATCATACACTGATCACGTGACTGATCATGGACTCTTCACGTGACTGTTCCTGCACTGATCATGTGGATGATCATGCACTGATCACGTGGATGACCATACACTGATCACATGACTGATCTAACATTGACCATGTGCCTGATCATGCACGGATCACGTGGCTGATCATGCACTGATCACGTAACTGTGCATGCACTGATCATGTGGCTGATCATGCACTGATCATGTGACTCAGCATGCATCGATCACGTATCTATCATGCATTGAAAAATTGGCTATCATGCACTGATCCCGTGGCTGATGATACACTGATCACGAGACTCCACATGCGATGATCACATGGCCGATCATGCACTGATCACGAAGCTGATCATACATTGATCACGTGACTCTGCATGCACTGATCACGTGGCTGATCATGCACTGATCACGAAGCTGATCATACACTGATCACGTGACTGTGCATGCACTGATCACGCACTGATCACGTGGCTGATCATGCACTGACCACCAAGCTGATCATACACTGATCACGTGACTGTGCTGCACTAATCACATGGCTGATCATGCACTGATCACGTGGCTGATCCTTCACTTTTCACCTAGCTATCATACACTGATCACGTGACTGATTATGCACTCTTCACGTGCCAGATCATGCACTGATCACGTGACTGTGCATGCACTGATCACGTGGCTATCATTCACTGATCACGTGTCTATCATGCACTGAACACGTGGCTGATCATACAATGATCAGGTGACTGTGCATGCACTAATTACGTAATTTCACATGCACTGATCACGTAAATGTAGGCAATGATCACGTGGCTGTCATGCACTGATCACGTGGCTGAACATGCAATGATCACGAAGCTGACCATACACTGGTCACGTGACTGTGCATGCACTTATCACATGGCTGATCATGCACTGATCACGTGACTGATCATGCACTGATCACGTGGCTGATCATGCAATGATCACCAAGCTGACCATACATTGGTCAAGTGACTGTCTATGCACTTATCACATGGCTGATCATGCACTGATCCCGAAGCTGATCATACACTGGTCACGTTACTGTGCATGCACTGATCACATGGCTGATCATCCACTGATCACGTGGATGATCATGTGCTGATAACCTGGCTATCATACACTGATCACGTGACTGATTATGCACTCTTCACGTGCCAGATCATGCACTGATCACGTGGCTGATCATGCATTGATCACCTGGGTGATCATGCACTGATCACATGGCTGATCATACACTGATCACATGGCTGATCATACACTGACCACGTGCCTGATCATGCACTGATCACATGGCTGATCATGCACTGATCACGAAGCTGATCATACACTGATCACGGGACTGTGCATACACTGACCACGTGGTTGATCATGCACTGATCACGTGGCTGAAGATGCACTGATCACGATACTGATCATACACTGATCACGTGACTGTGCATGCACTGATCACCTGCCTGATCATACACTGATCACATGGCTGATCATACACTGAACACCTGCCTGATCATGCACTGATCACATGGCTGATCATGCATTGATCACGAGGCGGATCATACACTGATCACGTGACTGTGCATGCACTGATCACATGGCTGATCATGCACTGATCCCGAAGCTGATCATACACTGGTCACGTTACTGTGCATGCACTGATCACATGGCTGATCATCCACTGATCACGTGGATGATCATGTGCTGATAACCTGGCTATCATACACTGATTACGTGACTGATTATGCACTCTTCACGAGCCAGATCATGCACTGATCACCTGGGTGATCATGCACTGATCACATGGCAGATCATATACTGATCACATGGCTGATCATACACTGATCACGTGCCTGATCATGCACTGATCACATGGCTGATCATGCACTGATCACGAAGCTGATCATACACTTATCACGTGACTGTGCATGCACTGATCACATGGCTGATCATGCAATGATCACGTGGATGAGCATGTGCTGATAAACTGGCTATCATACACTGATCACGTGACTGATTATGCACTCTTCACGTGGCAGATCATGCACTGATCACGTGGCTCATCATGCATTGATCCCCTGGGTGATCATGCACTGATCACATGGCTGATCCTCCACTGATCATGTGGCTGATCATACACTGATCATGAGGCTGTTCATGCACTCATCACGTGTCTGATCATACACTGATCATGTGGCTCATCATGCACTGATCACGAAGCTGTTCATACACTGATTACGTGACTGTGCATGCACTGATCACTTGGTTGATCTTGCACTGTTCATGTGGCTGATCATGCACTGATCACGTGGTTGATCATACACTGATCACGTGGCTGAACATGAACTAATCACGAAAGTGATCATACACTGATCACGTGACTGTGCATGCACTGATCACAAGGATGATCATGCACTGATCACGTGGCTGATCATGCCCTGATCTCCTGCCTGATCATACACTGATCACCAGACTGCATATGCACTGATCACGTGGCTGAACATGCACTGATCACGAAGCTGATCATACACTGATCATGTGACTGTGGATGCACTGATCACCTGGCTGGACATGCAATAATCACGTGGCTGATCATGCACTGATTACGTGTCTGATCATGCACTGATCACGTGCCTGATCATGCACTCATCACCTGGTTGATCATGCACTGATCATGTACCTGATCATACACTGATCACGTGACTGTGCATGCACTGATCCCGTGGCTGATCATGCACTGATCCCATGGCTGATCATGCACTGATTACGTGACTGATCATACACTGGTCACGTGGCTATCATGCACTGATCACGTGGCTGATCATACACTGATCACGTGCCTGATCATACACTGATCACGTGGCTGATCATGCACTGATCACGACGCTGATCATACACTGATCACATGACTGTGCATGCACTGAACACATGGCTGATTATGCACTGATCACGTAGCTGATCATGCACTGATAACCGGGCTATCATACACTAATCACGTGACTGATTATGCACTCTTCACGTGCCTGATCATGCCCTGATCATGTGGCTGATCATGCACTTATCAGGAAGCTGATCATACACTGATCACGGGACCATGCATGCAATGATCACGTGGCTGATCATGCCTTGATAATGAAGCTGATCATACACTGACCACGTGACTGTGCATGCACTGATTATTTGTCTGATCATGCACTGATCCCATGCCTGATCATGCACTGATCACGTTACTGATCATACACTGATCACATGGCTGATCATGCACTGATCACGTGGCTGATGATGCGCTGATAACCTGGCTATCATACACTGATCACATGACTGATTATGCACGCTTCACGTGCCTGATCATGCACTGATCATATGGCTGATCATGCACTTATCAGGAAGCTGATCATACACTGATCACGGGACCATGCATGCAATGATCACGTGGCTAATCATGCACTGATAATGAAGCTGATCATACACTGACCACGTGACTGTGCATGCACTGATTATTTGTCTGATCATGCACTGATCCCATGCCTGATCATGCACTGATCACGTGACTGATCATACACTGATCACATGGCTGATCATGCACTGATCACGTGGCTAATGATGCGCTGATATCCTGGCTATCATACACTGATCACATGACTGATTATGCACTCTTCACGTGCCTGATCATGCACTGATCATGTGGCTGATCATGCACTGAAGACGAAGCTGATCATACACTGATCATGGGACCATGCATGCACTGATCACGTGGCTGATCATGCACTGATCATGTGGGTGATCATGCACTGATCACATGGCTGATCATACACTGATCACGTGACTGATCATGCCCTAATCATGTTCTGGATCATGTACTGATCACGCGGCTGATCATACACTGATCATGAGGCTGTTCATGCACTCATCACTTGTCTGATCATACACTGATCACATTACTGATAATGCACTGAACACGTGCCTGATCATGCACTCATCACGTGGCTCATCATGCACTGATCACGAAACTGATCATACACTGATTACGTGACTGTGCATGCACTGATCACTTGGCTGATCTTGCACTGTTCATGTGGCTGATCATGCACTGATCACATGGTTGATCATACACTGATCACGTGGCTGATCATGAACTAATCACTAAGGTGATCATACACTGATCACGTGACTGTGCATGCAGTGATCATAAGGCTAATCATGCACTGATCACGTGGCTGTTCATGCACTGATGACTTGCCTGATCATACACTTTTCACGAGACTGAACATGCACTGATCACGTGGCTGATCATGCACTGATCATGAAGCTGATCATACACTGATCACGTGACTGTGCATGCACTGATCACATGGCTGATCATGCACTGATCACGTGGCTGATAATGCACTGATCACGAAGTTGATCATACACTGATCACGTGACTGCATACACTGATCACATGGCTGATCATGCACTGAACACGTGACTGATCATACACAGGTCACGTGGCTATCCTGCACTGAGCACGTGGCTGATCGTACACTGATCACGTGCCTGATCATGCACTGATCACGTGGCTGATCATGCACTGATCCCATGGCTGATCATGCACTGATCACGTGACTGATAATACACTGGTCACGTGACTGTGCATGCACTGATCACGTGACTGATCATGCACTGATCCCATGGCTGATCATGCACTGATCACATGACTGATCATACACTGGTCACGTGGCTATCATGCACTGATCAGGTGGCTGATCCTACATTGATCACGTGCCTGATCATGCACTGATCAGGTGGCTGATCATGCACTGATCACGAAGCTGATCATACACTGATCACGTGACAGTGCATGTACTGATCACATAGCTGATCATGCACTGATCACATGGCTGATCATGTGCTGATAACCTGGCTATCATACACTGATCACGTGACTGATTATGCACTCTTCACGTGACTGATCATGCACTGATCATCTGGCTGATCATGCACTGAAGACGAAGTTGATCATACACTGATCATGGGACCATGCATGCACTGATCTTGTGGCTGATCATGCACTGATCACGTGCCTGAACATGCACTATTCACGTTTCGGTCATGCACTGATCACGCGGCTGATCATACACTGATCATGAGGCTGCTCATGCACTCATCACGTGTCTGATCATACACTGATCACATTACTGATAATGCACTGAACACGTGCCTGATCATGCACTGATCACGTGGCTCATCATGCACTGATCACGAAGCTGATCATACACTGATCACGTGACTGTGCATGCACTGATCACGTGTCTCATCATGCACTGACCACGTCCGTGATCATGCACTGATCACGTGCCTGATCATACACTGATCACGAGACTGCACATGCACTGATCACGTGGCTGAATATGCACTGATAACGTGCCTGATCATGCACTGATCACAAGCCTGATCATACACTGATCACGAGACTGCACATGCACTGATCACGTGGCTGATCATGCACTGATCATGAAGCTGATCATACACTGATCACGGGACTGTGCATGCACTGACCACGTGGTTGATCATGCACTGATCAGGTGGCTGAACATGCACTGATCACGAAGCTGATCATACACTGATCACGTGACTGTGCATGCACTAATCACGTGGCTGATCATGCACTGATAACTTTGCTATCGTACACTGATCATGTGACTGATAATGCACACTTGACGTGCCTGATCATGCACTGATCACTTGGCTGACCATGCACTGATCTCTTGAGAGATAATGCACTGATCACGTGGCTGTCAATGCACTGATCCCGAAGCTGATCATACACTGATCACATGGCTGATCATACACTGATCACGTGCCCGATCATGCACTGATCACATTGCTGATCATGCTCTGAACACGAAGCTGATCATACACTGGTCACGTGACTCTGCATGCACTGATCATGTGGCTGAACGTGCAATGATCACGTGGCTGATCATGCATTGATCACGTGGCTGATCATGGAGTGATCACTTGGGAGATAATGTACTGATCAGGTGACTGATCATGCACTATTCACGTGCCTGATCATGCACTGATCACTTGGCTGACCATGCACTGATCACGAAGCTGATCATACACTGATCACGTGACTGTGCATGCACTGATCACGTGGATGAACAAACAATGATCACGTGGCTGATCATGCACTGATCACAAAGCTGATCATACACTGATCACGTGACTGTGATGCAGTGATCACGTGGCTGAACATACAATGATCATGTGGCTGATCATGCACTGATCACGAAGCTGATCATACACTGATCACGTGACAGTGCATGCACTGTTCACATGGCTGAGCATGCAGTTATCACGTGGATGATCATGCGCTGTTAACCTGGCTATCATACACTGATCACGTGACTGATTATGCACTCTTCACGTTCCAGATCATGCACTGATCACGTAGCGAATCATGCACTAATCACGTTACGGACCATGCCCTGATCATGCGGCTGATCATACACTGATCATGAGGCTGTTCATGCCCTCATCACGTGTCTGATCATACACTGACCACCTTACTGATAATGCACTGAACACGTGCCTGATCATGCACTGATCACGTGGCTCATCATGCACTGATCATGTGGCTGAACATGCACTGATCACGAAGCTGATCATACACTGTTCACGTGACTGTGCATGCACTGATAACGAGGCTGAACATGCAATGATCACGTGGCTGATCATGCACTGATCACGAGGCTTAACATGCACTGATCACGAAGCTGATCATACACTGATCACGTGACTGTGCATGCACTAATCACGTGGCTGATCATGCACTGATAACTTTGCTATCATACACTGATCACGTGACTGATCATACACACTTGACATGCCTGATCATGCACTGATCACTTGGCTGATCATGCACTGGTCAGTTGGGAGATAATGCACTGATCACGTGATTGATCATGCACTCTTCACGTGCCTGACCATGCCCTGATCACGTGGCTGAACATGCACTGATCACGAAGCTGATCATACACTGATCACGTGACTGTGCATGCACTGATCACGTGGCTGAACATACAATGATTACGTGGCTGATCATGCACTGATCACGAGCTGATCATACACTGATCACGTGACTGTGCACGAACTGATCACCTGCCTGATCATGCACTTTTCACGTGGCTAACCATGCACTGAACACGAAGCTGATCATACACTGAGTACATGGCTGATCATACACTGAACACGTGCCTGATCATGCACTGATCACATGGCTGATCATGCACTGATCACAAAGCTGATCATACACTGATCACGTGACTGTGCATACACTGATCACATGGCTGATCATGCACTGATCACGTGGCTGATCATGAACTGATCATGAAGCTGATGATACACTGATCACGGTACTGTGCATGCACTGATCACGTGGCTGATCATGCACTGATCACGTAGCTGAACATGCACTGATCACGAAGCTGATCATACACTGATCACCTGACTGTGCATGCACTAATCACGTGGCTCATCATGCACTGATAACTTTGCTATCATACATTGATGACCTGACTGATCATGCACACTTGACGTGCCTGATAATGCACTGATCGCATGGCTGACCATGCACTGTTCACTTGGGAGATAATGCAATGATCACGTGGCTGTCCATGCACTGATCATGAAGCTGATCATGCACTGATCACGTGGCTGATCATGCACTGACTCCTGCCTGATCATACACTGATCAGGAGACTGCACATGCACTGATCACGTGGCTGAACATGCACTGATCACGAAGCTGATCATACACTGATCATGTGACTGTGGATGCACTGATCACGTGGCTGAACATGCAATGATCACGTGGCTGATCATGCACTGATTACGTGGCTGATCATGCACTGATCACGTGGGACATCATGCACTGATCACCTGGCTGATCATGCACTCTTCACGTGCCTGATCATGCACTGATCACGTAGCTCTCATGCACTAGTCACGTGATTATCATGCACTGATCACGTGGCTGATCATACACTGATCACGTGAGTGATCATGCACTGATCAAGAGCCTGACCATGCACTGATCCCGTGAGTGATCATGCACTGATCAGGTGACTGATCATGCACTGATCACATGCCTGATCATGAACTGATCCCGTGCCTGATCAAGCACTTATCACGTGACTTATCATGCACTCATCACCTGCCTGATCATGCACTGATTACTTGGTTGATCATGCACTTATCACGAAGCTGATCATACACTGGTCTCTTGACTGTGCATGCACTGATCACATGGCTGATCATGCACTGATAACGTGCCTGATCATGCACTCATCACCTGGTTGATCATGCACTGATCATGCAGCTGATCATACACTGATCACGTGACTGTGCATGCACTGATCCCGTGGCTGATCATGCACTGATCCCATGGCTGATCATGCACTGATTACGTGACTGATCATACACTGGTCACGTGGCTATCATGCACTGATCACGTGGCTGATCATACACTGATCACGTGCCTGATCATACACTGATCACGTGGCTGATCATGCACTGATCACGACGCTGATCATACACTGATCACATGACTGTGCATGCACTGAACACATGGCTGATTATGCACTGATCACGTAGCTGATCATGCACTGATAACCTGGCTATCATACACTAATCACGTGACTGGTTATGCACTCTTCACGTGCCTGATCATGCCCTGATCATGTGGCTGATCATGCACTTATCAGGAAGCTGATCATACACTGATCACGGGACCATGCATGCAATGATCACGTGGCTGATCATGCACTGATAATGAAGCTGATCATACACTGACCACGTGACTGTGCATGCACTGATTATTTGTCTGATCATGCACTGATCCCATGCCTGATCATGCACTGATCACGTGACTGATCATACACTGATCACATGGCTGATCATGCACTGATCACGTGGCTGATGATGCGCTGATAACCTGGCTATCATACACTGATCACATGACTGATTATGCACTCTTCACGTGCCTGATCATGCACTGATCATGTGGCTGATCATGCACTTATCAGGAAGCTGATCATACACTGATCACGGGACCATGCATGCAATGATCACGTGGCTGATCATGCACTGATAATGAAGCTGATCATACACTGACCACGTGACTGTGCATGCACTGATTATTTGTCTGATCATGCACTGATTCCATGCCTGATCATGCACTGATCACGTGACTGATCATACACTGATCACATGGCTGATCATGCACTGATCACGTGGCTGATGATGCGCTGATATCCTGGCTATCATACACTGATCACATGACTGATTATGCACTCTTCACGTGCCTGATCATGCACTGATCATGTGGCTGATCATGCACTGAAGACGAAGCTGATCATACACTGATCATGGGACCATGCATGCACTGATCACGTGGCTGATCATGCACTGATCATGTGGGTGATCATGCACTGATCACATGGCTGATCATACACTGATCAAGTGACTGATCATGCCCTAATCATGTTCTGGATCATGTACTGATCTCGCGGCTGATCATACACTGATCATGAGGCTGTTCATGCACTCATCACGTGTCTGATCATACACTGATCACATTACTGATAATGCACTGAACACGTGCCTGATCATGCACTCATCACGTGGCTCATCAT
The DNA here is from genome assembly GCF_032452875.1 of Bos javanicus. Taxonomy (NCBI): domain Eukaryota; kingdom Metazoa; phylum Chordata; class Mammalia; order Artiodactyla; family Bovidae; genus Bos; species Bos javanicus. The sequence continues at coordinate 310,933 of NW_026893613.1, forward strand.
GCATTGATCACCTGGGTGATTATGCACTGATCACATGGCTGATCCTCCACTGATCATGCGGCTGATCATACACTGATCATGAGGCTGTTCATGCACTCATCACGTGTCTGATCATGCACTGATCACGTGGCTCATCATGCACTGATCACGAAGCTGTTCATACACTGATTACGTGACAGTGCATGCACTGATGACTTGGCTGATCTTGCACTGTTCATGTGGTTGATCATGCACTGCTCACGTGGTTGATCATACACTGATCACGTGGCTCATCATGAACTAATCACGAAAGTGATCATACACTGTTACGTGACAGTGCATGCACTGATGACTTGGCTGATCTTGCACTGTTCATGTGGTTGATCATGCACTGCTCACGTGGTTGATCATACACTGATCACGTGGCTGATCATAAACTAATCACGAAAGTGATCACGTGACTGTGCATGCACTGATCACAAGGCTGATCATGCACTGATCACGTGGCTGATCATGCACTGACTCCTGCCTGATCATACACTGATCAGGAGACTGCACATACACTGATCACGTGGCTGAACATGCACTGATCACGAAGCTGATCATACACTGATCATGTGACTGTGGATGCACTGATCACGTGGCTGAACATGCAATGATCACGTGGCTGATCATGCACTGATTACGTGGCTGATCATGCACTGATCACGTGGGACATCATGCACTGATCACCTGGCTGATCATGCACTCTTCACGTGCCTGATCATGCACTGATCACGTAGCTCTCATGCACTAGTCACGTGATTATCATGCACTGATAACATGGCTGATCATACACTGATCACGTGAGTGATCATGCACTGATCAAGAGCCTGACCATGCACTGATCCCGTGAGTGATCATGCACTGATCAGGTGACTGATCAAGCACTGATCACATGGCTGATCATGCACTGATCACGTGCCTGATCATGCACTCATCACCTGGTTGATCATGCACTGATCATGTAGCTGATCATACACTGATCACGTGACTGTGCATGCACTGATCCCGTGGCTGATCATGCACTGATTACGTGACTGATCATACACTGGTCACGTGGCTATCATGCACTGATCACATGGCTGATCCTCCACTGATCATGCGGCTGATCATACACTGATCATGAGGCTGTTCATGCACTCATCACGTGTCTGATCATACACTTATCACGTGGCTCATCATGCACTGATCACGAAGCTGTTCATACACTGATTACGTGACAGTGCATGCACTGATCACTTGGCTGATCTTGGACTGTTCATGTGGCTGATCATGCACTGATCACGTGGCTCATCATGCACTGATCATGAAGCTGTTCATACACTGATTACGTGACAGTGCATGCACTGATGACTTGGCTGATCTTGCACTGTTCATGTGGTTGATCATGCACTGCTCACGTGGTTGATCATACACTGATCACGTGGCTGATCATGAACTAATCACGAAAGTGATCATACACTGATTACGTGACAGTGCATGCACTGATGACTTGGCTGATCTTGCACTGTTCATGTGGTTGATCATGCACTGCTCACGTTATTGATCATACACTGATCACGTGGCTGATCATGAACTAATCACGAAAGTGATCATACACTGATTACGTGACAGTGCATGCACTGATGACTTGGCTGATCTTGCACTGTTCATGTGGTTGATCATGCACTGCTCACGTGGTTGATCATACACTGATCACGTGGCTGATCATAAACTAATCACGAAAGTGATCACGTGACTGTGCATGCACTGATCACAAGGCTGATCATGCACTGATCACGTGGCTGATCATGCACTGACTCCTGCCTGATCATACACTGATCAGGAGACTGCACATACACTGATCACGTGGCTGAACATGCACTGATCACGAAGCTGATCATACACTGATCATGTGACTGTGGATGCACTGATCACGTGGCTGAACATGCAATGATCACGTGGCTGATCATGCACTGATTACGTGGCTGATCATGCACTGATCACGTGGGACATCATGCACTGATCACCTGGCTGATCATGCACTCTTCACGTGCCTGATCATGCACTGATCACGTAGCTCTCATGCACTAGTCACCTGATTATCATGCACTGATCACATGGCTGATCATACACTGATCACGTGAGTGATCATGCACTGATCAAGAGCCTGACCATGCACTGATCCCGTGAGTGATCATGCACTGATCAGGTGACTGATCAAGCACTGATCACATGGCTGATCATGCACTGATCACGTGCCTGATCATGCACTCATCACCTGGTTGATCATGCACTGATCATGTAGCTGATCATACACTGATCACGTGACTGTGCAAGCACTGATCCCGTGGCTGATCATGCACTGATCCCATGGCTGATCATGCACTGATTACGTGACTGATCATACCCTGATCACGTGGCTATCATGCACTGATCACATGGCTGATCCTCCACTGATCATGCGGCTGATCATACACTGACCATGAGGCTGTTCATGCACTCATCACGTGTCTGATCATACACTTATCACGTGGCTCATCATGCACTGATCACGAAGCTGTTCATACACTTATTACTTGACTGTGCATGCACTGATCACTTGGCTGATCTTGGACTGTTCATGTGGCTGATCATGCACTGATCACGTGGCTCATTATGCACTGATCACGAAGCTGTTCATACACTGATTACGTGACAGTGCATGTACTGATGACTTGGCTGATCTTGGACTGTTCATGTGGCTGATCATGCACTGATCACGTGGCTGATCATACACTGATCACGTGCCTGATCATACACTGATCACGTGGCTGATCATGCCCTCATACGCTGGCTATCATACACTGACCTCGTGACTGATAATGCACACTTCAGGTCCCTGATCATGCACTGATCACGTGGCTGATCATACATTGATCACGTGGCTGGTCATGCACTGATCATGTGACTGATCATGCACAGAACACGTGGCTGATCAATCACTTATCACGAAGCTGATCATACACTGATCACGTGACTGTGCATGCACTGATTACCTTGCTGATCATGCACTGATCACGTGGCTGATCAAGCACTGATCACGTGGCTGTTCATGCACTGATGACTTGCCTGATCATACACTGTTCACGAGACTGAACATGCACTGATCACGTGGCTGATCATGCACTGATCATGAAGCTGATCATACACTGATCACGTGACTGTGCATGCACTGATCACATGGCTGATCATGCACTGATCACGTGGCCGATCAGGCACTGATCACGAAGCTGATCATACACTGATCACGTGACTGTCCATGCACTGATCACATGGCTGATCATGAACTGATCACGTGGCTGATCATGCGCTGATAACCTGGCTATCATACACTGATCACATGACTGATTATTCACTCTTCACGTGCCTGATCATGCACTGATAATGTGGCTGATCATGCACTGAAGACGAAGCTGATCATACACTGATCATGGGACCATGCATGCACTGATCACGTGGCTGATCAGGCACTGATCACGTGGGTGATCATGCACTGATCACATGGCTGATCATACACTGATCACATGACTGATCATGCCCTAATCACGTTCTGGATCATGCACTGATCGCGCGGCTGATCATACACTGATCATGAGGCTGTTCATGCACTCATCACGTGTCTGATCATACACTGATCACATTACTGATAATGCACTGAACACCTGCCTGATCATGCACTCATCACGAGGCTCATCATGCACTGATCACGAAACTGATCATACACTGATTACGTGACTGTGCATGCACTGATCACTTGGCTGATCTTGCACTGTTCATATGGCTGATCATGCACTGATCACGTGGTTGATCATACACTGATCACGTGGCTGATCATGTACTAATCACTAAGGTGGTCATACACTGATCACGTGACTGTGCATTCAGTGATCATAAGGCTAATCATGCACTGATGACTTGCCTGATCATACACTGTTCACGAGACTGCACATGCACTGATTACATGGCTGATCATGCACTGATCAGGAAGCTGATCATACACTGATCACGTGACTGTGCATGCACTGATCACGTGGCTGATCATGCACTGATCACATGGCTGATAATGCACTGATCACGAAGCTGATCATACACTGATCACGTGACTGTGCATGCACTGATCACGTGGCTGATCATGCACTGATCACGTGGCTGATAATGCACTGATCACGAAGCTGATCATACACTGATCACGTGACTGTGCATACACTGATCACATGGCTGATCATGCACTGACCCATGGCTGATCATTCACTGATCACGTGACTGATCATACACAGGTCACGTGGCTATCATGCACTGATCACGTGGCTGATCATACACTGATCACGTGCCTGATCCTACACTGATCACGTGGCTGATCATGTACTGATCACGTGGCTGATCATGTACTGATCCCATGGCTGATCATGCACTGATCATGTGACTGATCATACACTGGTCACGTGACTGATCATACACTGGTCACGTGGCTATCATGCACTGATCACGTGGCTGATCATGCACTGATCACGTGCCTGATCATGCACTGATCACGTGGCTGATCATGCACTGATCACGAAGCTGATCATACACTGATCACGTGACTGTGCATGTACTGATCACATAGCTGATCATGCACTGATCATATGGCTGATCATGCGCTGATAACCTGGCTATCATACACTGACACTTGACTGATTATGCACTCTTCACGTGCCTGATCATGCACTGATCATGTGGCTGATCATGCACTGAAGACAAAGCTGATCATACACTGATCATGGGACCATGGATGCACTGATCATGTGGCTGATCATGCACTGATCACGTGCCTGAACATGCACTAATCACGTTTCGGTTCAGGCACTGATCACGCGACTGATCATACACTGATCATGAGGCTGCTCGTGCACTTATCACATGTCTGATCATACACTGATCACATTACTGATAATGCACTGAACACGTGCCTGATCATGCACTTATTACGTGGCTCATCATGCACTGATCACGAAGCTGATCATACACTGATTACGTGACTGTGCATGCACTGATCACTTGTCTGATCTTGCACTGTTCATGTGGCTGATTATGCACTGATCACATGGTTGATCATACACTGATCACGTGGCTGATCATGAACTAATCAGGAAGCTGATCATACACTGATCACGTGACTGTGCATGCACTGATCACGTGGCTGATCATGCACTGACCACGTGCCTGATCATGCACTGATCACGTGCCTGATCATACACTGATCACGAGACTGCACATGCACTGGTCACGTGGCTGAATATGCACTGATCACGTGCCTGATCATGCACTAATCACAAGCCTGATCATACACTGATCACGACTGCACATGCACTGATCACGTGGCTGATCATGCACTGATCATGAAGCTGATAATACACTGATCACGGGACTGTGCATGCACTGATCACGTGGCTGATCATGCACTGATCACGTGGCTGAACATGCACTGATCACGAAGCTGATCATACACTGATCACGTGACTGTGCATGCACTAATCACGTGGCTGATCATGCACTGATAACTTTGATATAATACACTGATCACATGACTGATCATACACACTTGACGTGCCTGATCATGCACGGATCACTTGGCTGACCATGCACTGATCACTTGGGAGATAATGCACTGATCACGTGGCTGTCCATGCACTGATCCTGAAGCTGAACATACACTGATCACATGGCTGATCATACACTGATCACGTGCCTGATCATGCACTGATCACATTGCTGATCATGCTCTGATCACGAAGCTGATCATACACTGATCACGTGACTCTGCATGCACTGATCATGTGGCTGAATGTGCAACGATCACGTGGCTGATCATGCACTGATCACGTGGCTGATCATGCACTGATCACTGCGGAGATAATGCACTGATCAGGTGACTGATCATGCACTCTTCACGTGCCTGATCATGGTCTGATAACGTGGGTGACCATGCACTGATGACGAAGCTGATCATACACCGATCACGTGACTGTGCATGCACTGATCACGTGGCTGAACATACAATGATCACGTGGCTGATCCTGCACTGATCACGAAGCTCATCATACACTGATCACCTGACTGTGCATGCAGTGATCACGTGGTGAACATACAATGATCACGTGGCTGATCATGCACTGATCAGGAAGCTGATCATACACTGATCACGTGACTGTGCATGCACTTATCACGTGGCTGAACATAAAATGATCACATTGCTGATCATGCACTCTTCACGATGCTGATCATACACTGATCACGTGACTGTACATGCACTGATCACCTGCCTGATCATGCACGTTTCACGTGGATGACCATGCACTGAACACCAAGCTGATCATACACGGATCACGTGACTCTGCATGCACTGATCATGTGGCTGAACGTGCAATGATCACGTCGCTGAACATGCACCCATCACGTGGCTGATCATGCAGTGATTACGTGGCTGATCATGCACCGTTCATGTGGGACATCATGCACTGATCACCTGGCTGATCATGCACTCTTCACGTGCCTGATCATGCACTGATCACGTAGCTCTCATGCACTAGTCACGTGATTATCATGCACTGATCACGTGGCTGATCATACACTGATCACGTGAGTGATCATGCACTGATCAAGAGCCTGACCATGCACTGATCCCGTGAGTGATCATGCACTGATCAGGTGACTGATCATGCACTGATCACATGCCTGATCATGAACTGAACCCGTGCCTGATCAAGCACTTATAACGTGACTGATCATGCACTCATCACCTGCCTGATCATGCACTGATTACGTGGCTGATCATGCCCTTATCACGAAGCTGATCATACACTGGTCTCTTGACTGTGCATGCACTGATCACATGGCTGATCATGCACTGATAACGTGCCTGATCATAGACACATCACCTGGTTGATCATGCACTGATCATGTAGCTGATCATACACTGATCACGTGACTGTGCATGCACTGATCCCGTGGCTGATCATGCACTGAGCCCATGGCTGATCATGCACTGATTACGTGACTGATCATACCCTGGTCACGTGGCTATCATGCACTGATCACGTGGCTGATCATACACTGATCACGTGCCTGATCATACACTGATCACATGGCTGATCATGCACTGATCACGACGCTGATCATACACTGATCACATGACTGTGCATGCACTGATCACGTGGCTGATCATGCACTAATCACAAAGCAAATCATACACTCATCACGTGACTGATCATGCACTAATCACGTTACGGACCATGCCCTGATCATGCGGCTGATCATACACTGATCACCTTACTGATAATGCACTGAACACGTGCCTGATCATGCACTGATCACGTGGCTCATCATGCACTGATAACGAAGCTGTTCATACACTGATTACGTGACTCTGCATGCACTGATCACTTGGCTGATCTTGCACTGTTCATGTGGCTGATCTTGCACTGATCACGTTGTTGATCATTCACTGATCACGAGACTGCACATGCACTGATCACGTGGCTGATCATGCGCTGATCACGAAGCTGATCATACACTGATCATGTGACTGTGGATGCACTAATCACGTGGCTGAACATGCAATGATCACACGGCTGATCATGCACTTATCAGGTGGCTGATCATGCACTGATCACGTGGAGATCAGGCACTGATCACGTGGCTGATCATGCACTCTTCACGTGCCTCATCATGCACTGATCACGTAGCTATCATGCACTAGTCACGTGGTTATCGTGCACTGATCACGTTGCTGATCATACACTGATCACGTGACTGATCATGCACTGATCACGTGGCTGACAACACGCTGATAACCTGGCTATCATACACTGATCACATGACTGATTATGCACTCTTCACGTGCCTGATCATGCACTGATCATGTGGCTGACCATGCACTGAAGATGAAGCTTATCATACACTGATCATGGGACCATGCATGCACTGATCTTCTGGCTGATCATGTACTGATCCCGTGCCTGATCATGCACTAATCACGTTGCGGATCATGCACTGATCACACGGCTGATCATACACTGATCATGAGGCTGTTCATGCACTCATCACGTGTCTGCTCATACACTGATCACATTACTGATAATGCACTGACCACGTGCCTGATCATGCACTGATCTCGTGACTCATCATGCACTGATCATGAAGCTGATCATACACTGATTACGTGACTGTGCATGCATTGAACACGTGGCTGATCTTGCACTGTTCATGTGCTGATCATGCACTGATCACGTGGTTGATCATACACCGATCACGTGGCTGATCATGAACTAATCACGAAGCTGATCATACACTGATCACGTGACTGTGTATGCACTGATCACGTGGCTGACCATGCACTGATCTCTTGGGAGATAATGCACTGATCACTTGCCTGATCATGCACTCTTCACATGCCTGATCATGCACGCATCACGTGGTTGACCTTGCACTGATCAGGAAGCTGATCATACACTGATCACATGGCTGATCAAACACTGATACATGCCTGACCATGCACTGATCACATGCCTGATCATGCAGTCATCACGTGGTTGACGATGCACTGATCACGAAGCAGATCATACACTGATCATGTGACTGTGCATACACTGATCCTGTGGCTGAACATGCAATGATCAGGTGGCTGATCATGCACTGATCACGTGGCTGACCATGCACTGATCACTTGGGAGATAATGCACTGATCACGTGGCTGATCATGCACTCTTCACGTGGCTGATCATGCACTGATGACGTGGCTGACCATGTACTGATCACGAAGCTGATCATACACTGATCACCTGACTGTGCATGCACTTGCTGATTATGCACTCTTCACGTGGCAGATCATGCACTGATCACGTGGCTGATCATGCACTGATCACGTGGGTGATCAAAGACTCATCACATGGCTGATCATACACTGATCACATGACTGATCATGCACTAATCATGTTACGGATCATGCACTGATCATGCAGCTGAACATACACTGATCATGAGGCTGTTCATGCACTCATCACGTGTCTGATCATACACTGATCACCTTACTGATAATGCACTGAACACGTGCCTGATCATGCACTGATCACGAAGCTGTTCATACACTGATTACGGGACTGTGCATGCACTGATTACGGGACTGTGCATGCACTGAACACTTGGCTGATCTTGCACTGTTCATGTGGCTGATCATGCACTGATCACGTGGTTGATCATACACTGATCACGTGGCTGATCATGAACTAATCACGTAGGTGATCATACACTGATCACGTGACTGTGCATGCACTGATCACAAGGCTGATCATGCACTGATCACTTAGCTGATCATACAGTGATCATGTGACTGTGGATGCACTGATCACGTGCCTGATCATGCACTGATCATGAGACTGCACATGCACTGATCACGTGGCTGAACATGCACTGATCACGAAGCTGATCATACAGTGATCATGTGACTGTGGATGCACTGATCACGTGCCTGATCATGCACTGATCACGTGCCTGATCATGCACTGATCACGTAGCTATCATGCACTAGTCACGTGGTTATCATGCACTGATCACGTGGCTGATCATACACTGATCACGTGACTGTGCATGCACTGATCAAGTGGCTGATCATGCACTGATCACATGGCTGATCATGCACGGATCATGAAGCTGATCATACATTGATCACGTGACTGTGCATGCACTGATCACCTGGCTGATCATGCACTGATAAACTTGCTATCATACACTGATCACTTGACTGATCATGCACACTTCACGTGCCTGATCATGCACTGATCACGTGGCTGACCATGCACTGATCACGTGGCTGAAAATGCACTGATCACGTGACTCTTCATGCAGGGGTCACGTGGCTTTCATGCACTAATCACGTGGTTGATAATTCACTGATCATGTGCCTGATCATGCACTGATCACATGCCTGATCATGAACTGATCCCGTGCCTGATAATGCACTTATCACGTGGCTGAAAATGCACTGATCACGTGACTGATGATGCAGGGCTCACGTGGCTTTCATGCACTAATCACGTGGTTGATCATTCACTGATCATGGGCCTGATCATGCACTCTTCCCGTGCCTGATCATGCACTGATCACGCGGCTGAACATGCACTGATCACGTGACTGATCATTCACTCTTCACGTGCCTGACCATGCACTGATCACGTGGCTGATCATGCACTGATCAATTGGGAGATAATGCACTGATCACGTGACTGATCATTCACTCTTCACGTGCCTGACCATGCACTGATCACGTGGCTGATCATGCACTGATCACTTGGGAGATAATGCACTGATCACGTGACTGATCATTCACTCTTCACGTGCCTGACCGTGCACTGATCACGTGGCTGAACATGCACTGATCACGAAGCTGATCATACACTGATCACGTGACTGTGCATGCACTGATCACGTGGCTGAATATACAATGATCACGTGGCTGATCATGCACTGATCACGAAGCTGATCATACACTGATCATGTGACTGTGCATGCACTGATCACGTAGCTGAACATACAATGATCACGTGGCTGATCATGTACTGATCACGATGCTGATCATACACTGATCACGTGACTGTGCATGCACTGATCACCTGCCTGATCATGCACTTTTCACGTGGCTGACGATGCACTGATCCCGAAGCTGATCATACACTGAGCACATGGCTGATCATACACTGAACACGTGCCTGATCATGCACTGATCACATGGCTGATAATGCACCAATCACGAAGCTGATCATACACTGATCACGTGACTGTGCATGCACTGATCACATGGCTGATCATGCACTGATCACGTGGCTGATCATGCACTGATCACGTGGCTGAACATGCACTGATCACCAAGCTGATCATACACTGATCACCTGACTGTGCGTGCACTAATCACGTGGCTGATCATGCACTGATAACTTTGCTATCATACACTGATCACGTGACTGATCATGCAAACTTGACGTGCCTGATCATGCACTGATCACATGGCTGACCATGCACTGATCACTTGGGAGATAATGCACTGATCACGTGGCTGTCCATGCACTGATCACGAAGCTGATCATACCCTGATCACATGGCTGATCATACACTGATCACGTGCCAGATCATGCACTGATCACATGGCTGATCATGCACTGATCATGAAGCTGATCATACACTGATCATGTGATTGTGCTTGCACTGATCACATGGCTGATCATGCACTGATCACGTGGATGATCATGCGCTGATAACCTGGCTATCATACACTGATCACGTGACTGATTATGCACTCTTCACGTGCCAGATCATGCACTGATCACGTGGCTGATCATGCACTAATCACATAGCAAATCATACACTCATCACGTGACTGATCATGCACTAATCACGTTACGGACCATGCCCTGATCATGCGGCTGATCATACACTGATCACCTTACTGATAATGCACTGAACACGTGCCTGATCATGCACTGATCACGTGGCTCATCATGCACTGATCACGAAGCTGTTCATACACTGATTACGTGACTCTGCATGCACTGATCACTTGGCTGATCTTGCACTGTTCATGTGGCTGATCTTGCACTGATCACGTGTTGATCATTCACTGATCACGAGACTGCACATGCACTGATCACGTGGCTGATCATGCACTGATCACGAAGCTGATCATACACTGATCATGTGACTGTGGATGCACTAATCACGTGGCTGAACATGCAATGATCACACGGCTGATCATGCACTTATCAGGTGGCTGATCATGCACTGATCACGTGGAGATCAGGCACTGATCACGTGGCTGATCATGCACTCTTCACGTGCCTCATCATGCACTGATCACGTAGCTATCATGCACTAGTCACGTGGTTATCGTGCACTGATCACGTGGCTGATCATACACTGATCACATGACTGATCATGCACTGATCACGTGGCTGACAACACGCTGATAACCTGGCTATCATACACTGATCACGTGACTGATTATGCACTCTTCACGTGCCTGATCATGCACTGATCATGCACTGATCATGTGGCTGACCATGCACTGAAGATGAAGCTTATCATACACTGATCATGGGACCATGCATGCACTGATCTTCTGGCTGATCATGTACTGATCCCGTGCCTGATCATGCACTAATCACGTTGCGGATCATGCACTGATCACACGGCTGATCATACACTGATCATGAGGCTGTTCATGCACTCATCACGTGTCTGCTCATACACTGATCACATTACTGATAATGCACTGACCACGTGCCTGATCATGCACTGATCTCGTGACTCATCATGCACTGATCATGAAGCTGATCATACACTGATTACGTGACTGTGCATGCATTGAACACGTGGCTGATCTTGCTCTGTTCATGTGCTGATCATTCACTGATCACGTGGTTGATCATACACCGATCACGTGGCTGATCATGAACTAATCACGAAGCTGATCATACACTGATCACGTGACTGTGTATGCACTGATCACGTGGCTGACCATGCACTGATCTCTTGGGAGATAATGCACTGATCACTTGCCTGATCATGCACTCTTCACATGCCTGATCATGCACGCATCACGTGGTTGACCTTGCACTGATCAGGAAGCTGATCATACACTGATCACATGGCTGATCAAACACTGATACATGCCTGACCATGCACTGATCACATGCCTGATCATGCAGTCATCACGTGGTTGACGATGCACTGATCACGAAGCAGATCATACACTGATCATGTGACTGTGCATACACTGATCCTGTGGCTGAACATGCAATGATCAGGTGGCTGATCATGCACTGATCACGTGGCTGACCATGCACTGATCACTTGGGAGATAATGCACTGATCACGTGGCTGATCATGCACTCTTCACGTGGCTGATCATGCACTGATGACGTGGCTGACCATGTACTGATCACGAAGCTGATCATACACTGATCACCTGACTGTGCATGCACTGATCGCATGGCTGATCATGCACTGTTCACGTGGATGATCATGCGCTGGTAACCTGGCTATCATACACCAATCACTTGACTGATTATGCACTCTTCACGTGCCAGATCATGCACTGATCACGTGGCTGATCATGCACTGATCACCTGGGTGATCAAAGACTCATCACATGGCTGATCATACACTGATCACATGACTGATCATGCACTAATCATGTTACGGATCATGCACTGATCATGCAGCTGAACATACACTGATCATGAGGCTGTTCATGCACTCATCACGTGTCTGATCATACACTGATCACCTTACTGATAATGCACTGAACACGTGCCTGATCATGCACTGATCACGAAGCTGTTCATACACTGATTACGGGACTGTGCATGCACTGATTACGGGACTGTGCATGCACTGAACACTTGGCTGATCTTGCACTGTTCATGTGGCTGATCATGCACTGATCACGTGGTTGATCATACACTGATCACGTGGCTGATCATGAACTAATCACGTAGGTGATCATACACTGATCACGTGACTGTGCATGCACTGATCACAAGGCTGATCATGCACTGATCACTTAGCTGATCATGCAATGATCCCGTGCCTGATCATACACTGATCATGAGACTGCACATGCACTGATCACCTGGCTGAACATGCACTGATCACGAAGCTGAACATACACTGATCATGTGACTGTGGATGCACTGATCACGTGCCTGATCATGCACTGATCACGTGCCTGATCATGCACTGATCACGTAGCTATCATGCACTAGTCACGTGGTTATCATGCACTGATCACCTGGCTGATCATACACTGATCACGTGACTGTGCATGCACTGATCAAGTGGCTGATCATGCACTGATCTCATGGCTGATCATGCACGGATCACGAAGCTGATCATACATTGATCACGTGACTGTGCATGCACTGATCACCTGGCTGATCATGCACTGATAAACTTGCTATCATACACTGATCACTTGACTGATCATGCACACTTCACGTGCCTGATCATGCACTGATCACGTGGCTGACCATGCACTGATCACGTGGATGAAAATGCACTGATCACGTGACTCATCATGCAGGGGTCACGTGGCTTTCATGCACTAATCACGTGGTTGATCATTCACTGATCATGTGCCTGATCATGCACTGATCACATGCCTGATCATGAACTGATCCCGTGCCTGATAATGCACTTATCACGTGGCTGAAAATGCACTGATCACGTGACTGATGATGCAGGGGTCACGTGGCTTTCATGCACTAATCATGTGGTTGATCATTCACTAATCATGGGCCTGATCATGCACTCTTCCCGTGCCTGATCATGCACTGATCACGCGGCTGAACATGCACTGATCACGAGACTGATCATTCACTCTTCACGTGCCTGACCATGCACTGATCACGTGGCTGATCATGCACTGATCACTTGGTAGATAATGCACTGATCACGTGACTGATCATTCACTCTTCACGTGCCTGACCATGCACTGATCACGTGGCTGATCATGCACTGATCACTTGGGAGATAATGCACTGATCACGTGACTGATCATTCACTCTTCACGTGCCTGACCGTGCACTGATCACGTGGCTGAACATGCACTGATCACGAAGCTGATCATACACTGATCACGTGACTGTGCATGCACTGATCACGTGGCTGAATATACAATGATCACGCGGCTGATCATGCACTGATCACGAGCTGATCATACACTGATCATGTGACTGTGCATGCACTGATCACGTAGCTGAACATACAATGATCACGTGGCTGATCATGTACTGATCACGATGCTGATCATACACTGATCACGTGACTGTGCATGCACTGATCACCTGCCTGATCATGCACTTTTCACGTGGCTGACCATGCACTGATCCCGAAGCTGATCATACACTGAGCACATGGCTGATCATACACTGAACACGTGCCTGATCATGCACTGATCACATGGCTGATAATGCACCAATCACGAAGCTGATCATACACTGATCACGTGACTGTGCATGCACTGATCACATGGCTGATCATGCACTGATCACGTGGCTGATCATGCACTGATCACGTGGCTGAACATGCACTGATCACGAAGCTGATCATACACTGATCACCTGACTGTGCGTGCACTAATCACGTGGCTGATCATGCACTGATAACTTTGCTATCATACACTGATCACGTGACTGATCATGCAAACGTGACGTGCCTGATCATGCACTGATCACATGGCTGACCATGCACTGATCACTTGGGAGATAATGCACTGATCACGTGGCTGTCCATGCACTGATCACGAAGCTGATCATACCCTGATCACATGGCTGATCATACACTGATCACGTACCTGATCATGCACTGATCACATGGCTGATCATGCACTGCTCACGAAGCTGATCATACACTGATCACGTGACTCTGCATGCACTGATCATGTGGCTGAACATACAATGATCACGTGGCTCATCATGCACTGATCACGATGCTGATCATACACTGATCACGTGACTGTGCATGCACTGATCACCAGCCTGATCATGCACTGATCACGTGGCTGACCATGCACTGATCACGAAGCTAATCATACACTGATCACATGGCTGATCATACACTGAACACCTGCCTGATCATGCACTGATCACATGGGTGATCATGCATTGATCACGAAGCTGATCATACACTGATCACGTGACTGTGCATGCAGTGATCACGTGGCTAAACATACAATGATCACGTGGCTGATCATGTACTGATCACGATGCTGATCATACACTGATCACGTGACTGTGCATGCACTGATCACCTGCCTGATCATGCACTTTTCACGTGGCTGACCATGCACTGATCCCGAAGCTGATCATACACTGAGCACATGGCTGATCATACACTGAACACCTGCCTGATCATGCACTGATCACATGGGTGATCATGCATTGATCACGAAGCTGATCATACACTGATCACGTGACTGTGCATGCACTGATCACGTGGCTGAATATACAATGATCACGCGGCTGATCATGCACTGATCACGAAGCTGATCATACACTGATCATGTGACTGTGCATGCACTGATCACGTAGCTGAACATACAATGATCACGTGGCTGATCATGTACTGATCACGATGCTGATCATACACTGATCACGTGACTGTGCATGCACTGATCACCTGCCTGATCATGCACTTTTCACGTGGCTGACCATGCACTGATCCCGAAGCTGATCATACACTGAGCACATGGCTGATCATACACTGAACACGTGCCTGATCATGCACTGATCACATGGCTGATAATGCACCAATCACGAAGCTGATCATACACTGATCACGTGACTGTGCATGCACTGATCACATGGCTGATCATGCACTGATCACGTGGCTGATCATGCACTGATCACGTGGCTGAACATGCACTGATCACGAAGCTGATCATACACTGATCACCTGACTGTGCGTGCACTAATCACGTGGCTGATCATGCACTGATAACTTTGCTATCATACACTGATCACGTGACTGATCATGCAAACGTGACGTGCCTGATCATGCACTGATCACATGGCTGACCATGCACTGATCACTTGGGAGATAATGCACTGATCACGTGGCTGTCCATGCACTGATCACGAAGCTGATCATACCCTGATCACATGGCTGATCATACACTGATCACGTACCTGATCATGCACTGATCACATGGCTGATCATGCACTGCTCACGAAGCTGATCATACACTGATCACGTGACTCTGCATGCACTGATCATGTGGCTGAACATACAATGATCACGTGGCTCATCATGCACTGATCACGATGCTGATCATACACTGATCACGTGACTGTGCATGCACTGATCACCAGCCTGATCATGCACTGATCACGTGGCTGACCATGCACTGATCACGAAGCTAATCATACACTGATCACATGGCTGATCATACACTGAACACCTGCCTGATCATGCACTGATCACATGGGTGATCATGCATTGATCACGAAGCTGATCATACACTGATCACGTGACTGTGCATGCAGTGATCACGTGGCTAAACATACAATGATCACGTGGCTGATCATGCACTGATCACGAAGCTGATCATACACTGATCACGTGACTGTGCATGCAGTGATCACGTGGCTGAACATACAATGATCACGTGGCTGATCATGCTCTGATCACGAAGCTGATCATACACTGATCACGTGACTGTGCATGCACTGATAACCTGCCTGATCATACACTGATCACATGGCTGATCATACACTGAACACCTGCCTGATCATGCACTGATCACATGGCTGATCATGCATTGATCAAGAATCTGATCATACACTGATCACGTGACTGTGCATGCACTGATCACATGGCTGATCATGCACTGATCACATGGAATGACATGCGCTGATAACCTGGCTATCATACACTGATCACGTGACTGATTATGCACTCTTCACGTGCCAGATCATGCACTGATCACGTGGCTGATCATGCACTGATCACCTGGGTAATCATGCACTGATCACATGGCAGATGATACACTTATCACGTGACTGATCATGCACTAATCACGTTACGGACCATGCCATGATCATGTGGCTGATCATACACTGATCATGAGGCTGTTCATGCCCTCATCACGTATCTGATCATACAGTGACCACCTTACTGATAATGCACTGAACACATGCCTGATCATGCAATGATCACGTGGCTCATCATGCACTGATCACGTGGCTGAACATGCACTGATCACGAAGCTGATCATACACTGTTCACGTGACTGTGCATGCACTGATAACGTGGCTGAACATGCAGTGATCACGTGGCTGATCATGCACTGATCACGAGGCTGAACATGCACTGATCCCGAAGCTGATCATACACTGATCACGTGACTGTGCATGCACTAATCACGTGGCTTATCATGCACTGATAACTTTGCTATCATACACTGATCACGTGACTGATCATACACACTTGACGTGCCTGATCATGCACTGATCACGTGGCTGACCATGCACTGATCACTTGGGAGATAATGCACTGATCACGTGGCTGTCCATACACTGATCACGAAAATGATCATACACTGATCACATGGCTGATCATACACTGATCACGTGCCTGATCATGCACTGATCACATGGATGATCATGCTCTGATCCCGAAGCTGATCATACACTGATCACGTGACACTGCATGCACTGATCTTGTGGCTGAACGTGCAATGTTCACGTGGCTGATCATGCACTGATCACGTGGCTGATCATGCACTGATCACGTGGCTGATCATACACTGATCACGTGGCTGATCATGAACTAATCACGTAGGTGATCATACACTGATCACGTGACTGTGCATGCACTGATCACAAGGCTGATCATGCACTGATCACTTAGCTGATCATGCAATGATCCCGTGCCTGATCATACACTGATCATGAGACTGCACATGCACTGATCACGTGGCTGAACATGCACTAATCACGAAGCTGATCATACACTGATCACGTGACTGTGCATGCACTAATCACGTGGCTGATCATGCACTGATAACTTTGCTATCATACACTGATCACGTGACTGATCATACACACTTGACGTGCCTGATCATGCACTGATCACGTGGCTGACCATGCACTGATCACTTGGGAGATAATGCACTGATCACGTGGCTGTCCATACACTGATCACGAAAATGATCATACACTGATCACATGGCTGATCATACACTGATCACGTGCCTGATCATGCACTGATCACATGGATGATCATGCTCTGATCCCGAAGCTGATCATACACTGATCACGTGACACTGCATGCATTGATCTTGTGGCTGAACGTGCAATGTTCACGTGGCTGATCATGCACT
The DNA here is from genome assembly GCF_032452875.1 of Bos javanicus. NCBI lineage: Eukaryota > Metazoa > Chordata > Mammalia > Artiodactyla > Bovidae > Bos > Bos javanicus. The sequence goes on from NW_026893613.1 coordinate 329,885, forward strand.
GATCACGTAGCAGAACATACAATGATCACGTGGCTGATCATGCACTGATCACGATGCTGATCACACACTGATCACGTGACTGTGCATGCACTGATCACCTGCCTGATCATTCACTTTTCACGTGGCTGACCATGCACTGAACCCGAAGCTGATCATACACTAAGCACATGGCTGATCATACACTAAACACGTGCCTGATCATGCACTGATCACATGGCTGATCATGCACTGATCACGAAGCTGATCATACACTGTTCACGTGACTGTGCATGCACTGATCACATGGCTGATCATGCACTGATCACGTGGCTGATCATGCACTGATCATGAAGCTGATGATACACTGATCACGGGACTGTGCATGCACTGATCACGTGGCTGATCATGCACTGATCACGTGGCTGAACATGCACTGATAACTTTGCTATCATACACTGATCACGTGACTGATCATGCACACTTGATGTGCCTGATCATGCACTGATCACATGGCTGACCATGCACTGATCTCTTGGGAGATAATGCACTGATCACGTGGCTGATCATGCACTAATCACGTGGCTGATGATGCACTGATAACCTGGCTATAATACACTGATCACGTGCCTGATTATGCACTCATCACGTGGCAGATCATGCACTGATCACGTGGCTGATCATGCACTGATCACATGGCAGATCATACACTCATCACGTGACTGATCATGCACTAATCACGTTACGGACTATGCCCTGATCATGCGGCTGATCATACACTGATCATGAGGCTGTTCATGCACTCATCACGTGTCTGCTCATACACTGATCACATTACTGATAATGCACTGACCACGTGCCTGATCATGCACTGATCTCGTGACTCATCATGCACTGATCATGAAGCTGATCATACACTGATTACGTGACTGTGCATGCATTGAACACGTGGCTGATCTTGCACTGTTCATGTGCTGATCATGCACTGATCACGTGGTTGATCATACACCGATCACGTGGCTGATCATGAACTAATCACGAAGCTGATCATACACTGATCACGTGACTGTGTATGCACTGATCACGTGGCTGACCATGCACTGATCTCTTGGGAGATAATGCACTGATCACTTGCCTGATCATGCACTCTTCACATGCCTGATCATGCACGCATCACGTGGTTGACCTTGCACTGATCAGGAAGCTGATCATACACTGATCACATGGCTGATCAAACACTGATACATGCCTGACCATGCACTGATCACATGCCTGATCATGCAGTCATCACGTGGTTGACGATGCACTGATCACGAAGCAGATCATACACTGATCATGTGACTGTGCATACACTGATCCTGTGGCTGAACATGCAATGATCAGGTGGTTGATCATGCACTGATCACGTGGCTGACCATGCACTGATCACTTGGGAGATAATGCACTGATCACGTGGCTGATCATGCACTCTTCACGTGGCTGATCATGCACTGATGACGTGGCTGACCATGTACTGATCACGAAGCTGATCATACACTGATCACCTGACTGTGCATGCACTGATCGCATGGCTGATCATGCACTGTTCACGTGGATGATCATGCGCTGGTAACCTGGCTATCATACACCAATCACTTGACTGATTATGCACTCTTCACGTGCCAGATCATGCACTGATCACGTGGCTGATCATGCACTGATCACCTGGGTGATCAAAGACTCATCACATGGCTGATCATACACTGATCACATGACTGATCATGCACTAATCATGTTACGGATCATGCACTGATCATGCAGCTGAACATACACTGATCATGAGGCTGTTCATGCACTCATCACGTGTCTGATCATACACTGATCACCTTACTGATAATGCACTGAACACGTGCCTGATCATGCACTGATCACGTGGCTGTTCATACACTGATTACGGGACTGTGCATGCACTGAACACTTGGCTGATCTTGCACTGTTCATGTGGCTGATCATGCACTGATCACGTGGTTGATCATACACTGATCACGTGGCTGATCATGAACTAATCACGTAGGTGATCATACACTGATCACGTGACTGTGCATGCACTGATCACAAGGCTGATCATGCACTGATCACGTAGCTGATCATGCAATGATACCGTGCCTGATCATACACTGATCATGAGACTGCACATGCACTGATCACGTGGCAGAACATGCACTGATCACGAAGCTGATCATACACTGATCATGTGACTGTGCATGCACTGATCACGTGCCTGATCATGCACTGATCACGTGCCTGATCATGCACTGATCACGTAGCTATCATGCACTAGTCACGTGGTTATCATGCACTGATCACCTGGCTGATCATACACTGATCACGTGACTGTGCATGCACTGATCACGTGGCTGATCATGCACTGATCACGTGGCTGATCATGCACAGAGCACGTGGCTGATCATGCACTGATCACGTGACTGTGCATGCACTGATCACCTGGCTGATCATGCACTGATAAACTTGCTATCATACACTGATCACTTGACTGATCATGCACACTTCACGTGCCTGATCATGCACTGATCACGTGGCTGACCATGCACTGATCATTTGGCTGATAATGCACTGATTACGTGTCTCATCATGCAGGGGTCACGTGGCTTTCATGCACTAATCACGTGGTTGATCATTCACTGATCATGTGCCTGATCATGCACTGATCACATGCCTGATCATGAACTGATCCCGTGCCTGATAATGCACTTATCACGTGGCTGATAATGCACTGATCACGTGACTGATGATGCAGGGGTCACGTGGCTTTAATGCACTGATCACGTGGCTGATCATGCACTGATCACGGGCTGATCATGCACTGATCACGTGGCTGATCATGCACTGATCACGTGGCTGATCATGCACTGATCACGTGACTGATCATGCACTGATCACGTGGCTGATCATGCACTGATCACGTGGCTGATCATGCACTGATCACGTGGCTGATCATGCACTGATCACGTGACTGATCATGCACTGATCACGTGGCTGATCATGCACTGATCACGTGGCTGATCATGCACTGATCACGTGGCTGATCATGCACTGATCACGTGACTGATCATGCACTGATCACGTGCCTGATCATGCACTGATCACGTGGCTGATCATGCACTGATCACGTGGCTGATCATACACTGATCACGTGACTGTCATGCACTGATCACGTGGCTGATCATGCACTGATCACGTGGCTGATCATGCACTGATCACGAAGCTGATCATGCACTGATCACGTGACTCTCATGCACTGATCACGTGGCTGATCATGCACTGATCACGTGGCTGATCATGCACTGATCACGTGGCTATCATGCACTGATCACGTGACTGATCATGCACTGATCACGTGGCTGATCATGCACTGATCACGTGGCTGATCATGCACTGATCACGTGGCTGATCATGCACTGATCACGTGACTGATCATGCACTGATCACGTGACTGATCATGCACTGATCACGTGGCTGATCATGCACTGATCACGTGGCTGATCATGCACTGATCACGTGGCTGATCATGCACTGATCACGTGACTGATCATGCACTGATCACGTGGCTGATCATGCACTGATCACGTGGCTGATCATGCACTGATCACGTGGCTGATCATGCACTGATCACGTGACTGATCATGCACTGATCACGTGGCTGATCATGCACTGATCACGTGGCTGATCATGCACTGATCACGTGGCTGATCATGCACTGATCACGTGGCTGATCATGCACTGATCACGTGGTGATCATGCACTGATCACGTGACTGATCATGCACTGATCACGTGGCTGATCATGCACTGATCACGTGGCTGATCATGCACTGATCACGTAGCTACCATGCACTGATCACGTGACTGATCATGCACTGATCACGTGACTGATCATGCACTGATCACGTGGCTGATCATGCACTGATCACGTGGCTGATCATGCACTGATCACGTGGCTGATCATGCACTGATCACGTGACTGATCATGCACTGATCACGTGACTGATCATGCACTGATCACGTGGCTATCATGCACTGATCACGTGGCTGATCATGCACTGATCACGTGGCTGATCACACACTGATCACGTGACTGATCATGCACTGATCACGTGGCTATCATGCACTGATCACGTGGCTGATCATGCACTGATCACGTGGCTGATCATGCACTGATCACATGACTGATCATGCACTGATCACGTGACTGATCATGCACTGATCACGTGGCTTATCATGCATTGATCATGTGACTGATCATGTGCTGATCATGTTTGGTATCATACACTGATCATGTGCCTCTGGAGGCAATGAACAAAGAGCTGAGTAGGCACGAATCAGTCAGCAGGCAATAATCATGGAACTCAGCTGTGAGAAATCATGCTGCTCAGCTGGCAATAATCAAGCAGATGAGCAGGCAGGAATTACGCAGCACAGCTGGCAATTGTCAAGCAGATGACAGGCAGGAATCGTGCAGCTCAGCTGGCAATTGTCAAGCAGATGAGCAGACAGTAATCACGCAGCTCAGCAGGCCCTGATCACGTGACTGAGCATGCACTGTTCACGTGGCTGATCACACACTGATCACGTGAATGATCATGCACTGATCACGTGGCTATCATGCACTGATCACGTGGCTGATCATGCACTGATCACGTGCTGACCATGCACTGATCACGTGGCTGATCATGCACTGATCACGTAACTGATCATGCACTGATCACGTGGCTGATCATGCACTGATCACGTGGCTGATCATGCACTGATCACGTGGCTGATCATGCACTGATCACGTGGCTGATCATGCACTGATCACGTGACTGATCATGCACTGATCACGTGACTGATCATGCACTGATCACTGGCTATCATGCACTGATCACGTGGCTATCATGCACTGATCACGTGGCTGATCATGCACTGATCACGTGACTGATCATGCACTGATCACGTCTATATCATGCACTGATCACGTGACTGATCATGCACTGATCACGTGGCTGATCATGCACTGATCACGTGACTGATCATGCACTGATCACGTGGCTATCATGCACTGATCACGTGGCTGATCATGCACTGATCACGTGACTGATCATGCACTGATCACGTGGCTGATCATGCACTGATCACGTGGCTGATCATGCACTGATCACGTGACTGATCATGCACTGATCACGTGGCTGATCATGCACTGATCACGTGGCTATCATGCACTGATCACGTGGCTGATCATGCACTGATCACTGGCTATCATGCACTGATCACGTGACTGATCATGCACTGATCACGTGGCTATCATGCACTGATCACGTGGCTGATCATGCACTGATCATGCAGCTATCATGCACTGATCACGTGACTGATCATGCACTGATCACGTGACTGATCATGCACTGATCACGTGGCTGATCATGCACTGATCACGTGACTGATCATGCACTGATCACGTCTATATCATGCACTGATCACGTGACTGATCATGCACTGATCACGTGGCTGATCATGCACTGATCACGTGGCTGATCATGCACTGATCACGTGGTGATCATGCACTGATCACGTGGCTGATCATGCACTGATCACGTGGCTGATCATGCACTGATCACGTGGCTATCATGCACTGATCACGTGCTGATCATGCACTGATCACGTGACTGATCATGCACTGATCACGTGACTGATCATGCACTGATCACGTGACTGATCATGCACTGATCACGTGGCTGATCATGCACTGATCACGTAGCTATCATGCACTGATCACGTGACTGATCATGCACTGATCACGTGACTGATCATGCACTGATCACGTGGCTGATCATGCACTGATCACGTACTGATCATGCACTGATCACGTGACTGATCATGCACTGATCACGTGGCTATCATGCACTGATCACGTGGCTGATCATGCACTGATCACGTGGCTGATCATGCACTGATCACGTGACTGATCATGCACTGATCACGTGGCTGATCATGCACTGATCACGTGGCTATCATGCACTGATCACGTGGCTGATCATCACTGATCACGTGACTGATCATGCACTGATCACGTGGCTATCATGCACTGATCACGTGGCTATCATGCACTGATCACGTGGCTGATCATGCACTGATCACGTAGCTACCATGCACTGATCACGTGACTGATCATGCACTGATCACGTAACTGATCATGCACTGATCACGTGGCTGATCATGCACTGATCACGTGGCTGATCATGCACTGATCACGTGGCTATCATGCACTGATCACGTGGCTGATCATGCACTGATCACGTGACTGATCATGCACTGATCACGTGGCTGATCATGCACTGATCACGTAACTGATCATGCACTGATCACGTGGCTATCATGCACTGATCACGTGGCTGATCACACACTGATCACGTGACTGATCATGCACTGATCACGTGGCTATCATGCACTGATCACGTGGCTATCATGCACTGATCACGTGGCTATCATGCACTGATCACGTGGCTGATCACACACTGATCACGTGACTGATCATGCACTGATCACGTGGCTATCATGCACTGATCACGTGGCTGATCATGCACTGATCACGTAGCTATCATGCACTGATCACGTGACTGATCATGCACTGATCACGTGACTGATCATGCACTGATCACGTGACTGATCATGCACTGATCACGTGGCTGATCATGCACTGATCACGTGGCTGATCATGCACTGATCACGTGACTGATCATGCACTGATCACGTGACTATCATGCACTGATCACGTGGCTATCATGCACTGATCACGTGGCTGATCATGCACTGATCACGTGACTGATCATGCACTGATCACGTGGCTGATCATGCACTGATCACGTGACTGATCATGCACTGATCACGTGGCTGATCATGCACTGATCACGTGGCTGATCATGCACTGATCACGTGCTATCATGCACTGATCACGTGACTGATCATGCACACTTCACGTGCCTGATCATGCACTGATCACGTGGCTGATCATGCACTGATCACGTGGCTGATCATGCACTGATCACGTGACTGTCATGCACTGATCACGTGGCTGATCATGCACTGATCACGTGGCTGATCATGCACTGATCACGTGGCTGATCATGCACTGATCACGTGGCTGATCATGCACTGATCACGTGCCTGATCATGCACTGATCACGTGGCTGATCATGCACTGATCACGTGGCTGATCATGCACTGATCACGTGACTGTCATGCACTGATCACGTGGCTGATCATGCACTGATCACGTGGCTGATCATGCACTGATCACGTGGCTGATCATGCACTGATCACGTGGCTGATCATGCACTGATCACGTGGCTGATCATGCACTGATCACGTGCCTGATCATGCACTGATCACGTGGCTGATCATGCACTGATCACGTGGCTGATCATACACTGATCACGTGACTGTCATGCACTGATCACGTGGCTGATCATGCACTGATCACGTGGCTGATCATGCACTGATCACGTGGCTATCATGCACTGATCACGTGACTGATCATGCACTGATCACGTGGCTGATCATGCACTGATCACGTGGCTGATCATGCACTGATCACGTGGCTGATCATGCACTGATCACGTGGCTGATCATGCACTGATCACGTGACTGATCATGCACTGATCACGTGACTGATCATGCACTGATCACGTGGCTGATCATGCACTGATCACGTGGCTGATCATGCACTGATCACGTGGCTGATCATGCACTGATCACGTGACTGATCATGCACTGATCACGTGCCTGATCATGCACTGATCACGTGGCTGATCATGCACTGATCACGTGGCTGATCATACACTGATCACGTGACTGTCATGCACTGATCACGTGGCTGATCATGCACTGATCACGTGGCTGATCATGCACTGATCACGTGGCTGATCATACACTGATCACGTGACTGTCATGCACTGATCACGTGGCTGATCATGCACTGATCACGTTGCTATCATACACTGATCACGTGACTGATCATGCACACTTCACGTGCCTGATCATGCACTGATCACGTGGCTGATCATGCACTGATCACGTGAGAGATCATGCACTGATCACGTGGCTGTCATGCACTGATCACGTGCTGATCATGCACTGATCACATGGCTGATCATGCACTGATCACGTGCCTGATCATGCACTGATCACGTGGCTGATCATGCACTGATCACGAAGCTGATCATACACTGATCACGTGACTCTGCATGCACTGATCACGTGGCTGATCATGCACTGATCACGTGGCTGATCATGCACTGATCACGTGGCTGATCATGCACTGATCACGTGACTGATCATGCACTGATCACGTGCCTGATCATGCACTGATCACTTGGCTGACATGCACTGATCACGTGCTGATCATGCACTGATCACGTGACTGTCATGCACTGATCACGTGGATGAACAATGATCAGTGGCTGATCATGCACTGATCACGAAGCTGATCATACACTGATCACGTGACTGTCATGCACTGATCACGTGGCTGATCATGCACTGATCACGTGGCTGATCATGCACTGATCACGAAGCTGATCATACACTGATCACGTGACTGTCATGCACTGATCACGTGGCTGATCATGCACTGATCACGTGGCTGATCATGCACTGATCACGTGCTGATCATGCACTGATCACGTGACTGTCATGCACTGATCACGTGGCTGATCATGCACTGATCACGTGGCTGATCATGCACTGATCACGTGCCTGATCATGCACTGATCACGTGGCTGATCATGCACTGATCACGTGGCTGATCATGCACTGATCACGTGACTCTCATGCACTGATCACGTGGCTGATCATGCACTGATCACGTGGCTGATCATGCACTGATCACGTGGCTGATCATACACTGATCACGTGACTGTCATGCACTGATCACGTGGCTGATCATACTGATCACGTGGCTGATCATGCACTGATCACGTGGCTGATCATGCACTGATCACGTGACTCTGCATGCACTGATCACGTGGCTGATCATGCACTGATCACGTGGCTGATCATGCACTGATCACGTGGCTATCATGCACTGATCACGTGACTGATCATGCACTGATCACGTGGCTGATCATGCACTGATCACGTGGCTGATCATGCACTGATCACGTGACTGATCATGCACTGATCACGTGGCTGATCATGCACTGATCACGTGGCTGATCATGCACTGATCACGTGGCTGATCATGCACTGATCACGTGACTGATCATGCACTGATCACGTGCCTGATCATGCACTGATCACGTGGCTGATCATGCACTGATAACGTTGCTATCATGCACTGATCACGTGACTGATCATGCACACTTCACGTGCCTGATCATGCACTGATCACGTGGCTGATCATGCACTGATCACGTGGCTGATCATGCACTGATCACGTGGCTGTCATGCACTGATCACGTGGCTGATCATGCACTGATCACGTGGCTGATCATGCACTGATCACGTGGCTGATCATGCACTGATCACGTGGCTGATCATGCACTGATCACGAAGCTGATCATGCACTGATCACGTGACTCTGCATGCACTGATCACGTGGCTGATCATGCACTGATCACGTGGCTGATCATGCACTGATCACGTGGCTGATCATGCACTGATCACTGGGGAGATAATGCACTGATCACGTGGCTGATCATGCACTGATCACGTGGCTGATCATGCACTGATCACGTGACTGATCATGCACTGATCACGTGGCTGATCATGCACTGATCATGAAGCTGATCATGCACTGATCACGTGACTGTCATGCACTGATCACGTGGCTGATCATGCACTGATCACGTGGCTGATCATGCACTGATCACGTGGCTGATCATGCACTGATCACGTGGGACATCATGCACTGATCACGTGGCTGATCATGCACTGATCACGTGCCTGATCATGCACTGATCACGTGGCTATCATGCACTGATCACGTGATTATCATGCACTGATCACGTGGCTGATCATGCACTGATCACGTGACTGATCATGCACTGATCACGTGCCTGATCATGCACTGATCACGTGACTGATCATGCACTGATCACGTGACTGATCATGCACTGATCACGTGGCTGATCATGCACTGATCACGTGCTGATCATGCACTGATCACGTGACTGATCATGCACTGATCACGTGGCTGATCATGCACTGATCACGTGGCTGATCATGCACTGATCACGTGGCTGATCATGCACTGATCACGTGGCTGATCATGCACTGATCACGTGCCTGATCATGCACTGATCACGTGGCTGATCATGCACTGATCACGTGGCTGATCATGCACTGATCACATGACTGTCATGCACTGATCACGTGGCTGATCATGCACTGATCACGTGGCTGATCATGCACTGATCACGTGGCTATCATGCACTGATCACGTGACTGATCATGCACTGATCACGTGCCTGATCATGCACTGATCACGTGGCTGATCATGCACTGATCACGAATCTGATCATGCACTGATCACGGGACCATGCATGCACTGATCACGTGGCTGATCATGCACTGATCATGAAGCTGATCATGCACTGATCACGTGACTGTCATGCACTGATCACGTGGCTGATCATGCACTGATCACGTGGCTGATCATGCACTGATCACGTGACTGATCATACACTGATCACGTGACTATCATGCACTGATCACGTGGCTGATCATGCACTGATCACGTGGCTGATCATGCACTGATCACGTGCCTGATCATGCACTGATCACGTGGCTGATCATGCACTGATCACGTGGCTGATCATGCACTGATCACGTGACTGTCATGCACTGATCACGTGGCTGATCATGCACTGATCACGTGGCTGATCATGCACTGATCACGTGGCTATCATGCACTGATCACGTGACTGATCATGCACTGATCACGTGCCTGATCATGCACTGATCACGTGGCTGATCATGCACTGATCACGAAGCTGATCATGCACTGATCATGGGACCATGCATGCACTGATCACGTGGCTGATCATGCACTGATCACGTGGCTGATCATGCACTGATCACGTGGCTGATCATGCACTGATCACGTGACTGATCATGCACTGATCACGTTCTGATCATGCACTGATCACGTGGCTGATCATGCACTGATCATGTGGCTGATCATGCACTGATCACGTGGCTGATCATGCACTGATCACGTGACTGATCATGCACTGATCACGTGGCTGATCATGCACTGATCACGTGACTGATCATGCACTGATCACGTGACTGTCATGCACTGATCACGTGGCTGATCATGCACTGATCACGTGGCTGATCATGCACTGATCACGTGGCTGATCATGCACTGATCACGTGGCTGATCATGCACTGATCACTAAGGTGATCATACACTGATCACGTGACTGTCATGCACTGATCACGTGGCTGATCATGCACTGATCACGTGGCTGATCATGCACTGATCACGAAGCTGATCATGCACTGATCACGTGACTGTCATGCACTGATCACGTGGCTGATCATGCACTGATCACGTGGCTGATCATGCACTGATCATGAAGCTGATCATACACTGATCACGTGACTGTCATGCACTGATCACGTGGCTGATCATGCACTGATCCGTGGCTGATCATGCACTGATCACGTGACTGATCATGCACTGATCACGTGGCTATCATGCACTGATCACGTGGCTGATCATGCACTGATCACGTGGCTGATCATGCACTGATCACGTGGCTGATCATGCACTGATCACGTGACTGATCATGCACTGATCACGTGACTGATCATGCACTGATCACGTGGCTATCATGCACTGATCACGTGGCTGATCATGCACTGATCACGTGCCTGATCATGCACTGATCACGTGGCTGATCATGCACTGATCACGTGGCTGATCATACACTGATCACGTGACTGTCATGCACTGATCACGTGGCTGATCATGCACTGATCACGTGGCTGATCATGCACTGATCACGTGGCTATCATACACTGATCACGTGACTGATCATGCACTGATCACGTGCCTGATCATGCACTGATCACGTGGCTGATCATGCACTGATCACAAAGCTGATCATACACTGATCATGGGACCATGCATGCACTGATCACGTGGCTGATCATGCACTGATCACGTGCCTGATCATGCACTGATCACGTTTCTGATCATGCACTGATCACGTGACTGATCATGCACTGATCATGTGGCTGATCATGCACTGATCACGTGTCTGATCATACACTGATCACGTGACTGATCATGCACTGATCACGTGCCTGATCATGCACTGATCACGTGGCTGATCATGCACTGATCACGAAGCTGATCATACACTGATCACGTGACTGTCATGCACTGATCACGTGGCTGATCATGCACTGATCATGTGGCTGATCATGCACTGATCACGTGGCTGATCATGCACTGATCACGTGGCTGATCATGCACTGATCACGAAGCTGATCATGCACTGATCACGTGACTGTCATGCACTGATCACGTGGCTGATCATGCACTGATCACGTGCCTGATCATGCACTGATCACGTGCCTGATCATGCACTGATCACGTGACTGATCATGCACTGATCACGTGGCTGATCATGCACTGATCACGTGGCTGATCATGCACTGATCACGTGCCTGATCATGCACTGATCACGACTGATCATGCACTGATCACGTGGCTGATCATGCACTGATCATGAAGCTGATCATACACTGATCACGTGACTGTCATGCACTGATCACGTGGCTGATCATGCACTGATCACGTGGCTGATCATGCACTGATCACGTGGCTGATCATGCACTGATCACGTGACTGTCATGCACACTGACGTGCCTGATCATGCACTGATCACGTGGCTGATCATGCACTGATCACGTGGCTGATCATGCACTGATCACGTGGCTGATCATGCACTGATCACGTGGCTGATCATGCACTGATCACGTGGCTGATCATGCACTGATCACGTGGCTGATCATGCACTGATCACATTGCTGATCATGCACTGATCACGTGCTGATCATGCACTGATCACGTGACTCTGCATGCACTGATCACGTGGCTGATCATGCACTGATCACGTGGCTGATCATGCACTGATCACGTGGCTGATCATGCACTGATCACGTGGCTGATCATGCACTGATCACGTGACTGATCATGCACTGATCACGTGCCTGATCATGCACTGATCACGTGGCTGATCATGCACTGATCACGTGCTGATCATGCACTGATCACGTGACTGTCATGCACTGATCACGTGGCTGATCATGCACTGATCACGTGGCTATCATGCACTGATCACGTGACTGATCATGCACACTTCACGTGCCTGATCATGCACTGATCACGTGGCTGATCATGCACTGATCACGTGGCTGATCATGCACTGATCACGTGGCTGATCATGCACTGATCACGTGGCTGATCATGCACTGATCACGTGGCTGATCATGCACTGATCACGTGCTGATCATGCACTGATCACGTGACACTGCATGCACTGATCACGTGGCTGATCATGCACTGATCACGTGGCTGATCATGCACTGATCACGTGGCTGATCATGCACTGATCACGTGGCTGATCATGCACTGATCACGTGACTGATCATGCACTGATCACGTGCCTGATCATGCACTGATCACGTGGCTGATCATGCACTGATCACGAAGCTGATCATGCACTGATCACGTGACTGTCATGCACTGATCACGTGGCTGATCATGCACTGATCACGTGGCTGATCATGCACTGATCACGAAGCTGATCATGCACTGATCACGTGACTGTCATGCACTGATCACGTGGCTGATCATGCACTGATCACGTGGCTGATCATGCACTGATCACGAAGCTGATCATGCACTGATCACGTGACTGTCATGCACTGATCACGTGGCTGATCATGCACTGATCACGTTGCTGATCATGCACTGATCACGTGCTGATCATGCACTGATCACGTGACTGATCATGCACTGATCACGTGCCTGATCATGCACTGATCACGTGGCTGATCATGCACTGATCACCAAGCTGATCATGCACTGATCACGTGACTCTGCATGCACTGATCACGTGGCTGATCATGCACTGATCACGTGGCTGATCATGCACTGATCACGTGGCTGATCATGCACTGATCACGTGGCTGATCATGCACTGATCACGTGGGACATCATGCACTGATCACGTGGCTGATCATGCACTGATCACGTGGCTGATCATGCACTGATCACGTGGCTGATCATGCACTGATCACGGGATGATCATGCACTGATCACGTGGCTGATCATGCACTGATCACGTGGCTATCATGCACTGATCACGTGACTGATCATGCACACTCACGTGCTGATCATGCACTGATCACGTGGCTGATCATGCACTGATCACGTGGCTGATCATGCACTGATCACGTGACTGTCATGCACTGATCACGTGGCTGATCATGCACTGATCACGTGGCTGATCATGCACTGATCACGTGGCTGATCATGCACTGATCACGTGGCTGATCATGCACTGATCACGTGCCTGATCATGCACTGATCACGTGGCTGATCATGCACTGATCACGAAGCTGATCATACACTGATCACGTGACTGTCATGCACTGATCACGTGGCTGATCATGCACTGATCACGTGGCTGATCATGCACTGATCACGTGGCTGATCATGCACTGATCACGTGGCTGATCATGCACTGATCACGTGGCTGATCATGCACTGATCACGTGCCTGATCATGCACTGATCACGTGGCTGATCATGCACTGATCACGAAGCTGATCATACACTGATCACGTGACTGTCATGCACTGATCACGTGGCTGATCATGCACTGATCACGTGGCTGATCATGCACTGATCACGTGGCTATCATACACTGATCACGTGACTGATCATGCACTGATCACGTGCCTGATCATGCACTGATCACGTGGCTGATCATGCACTGATCACGTGGCTGATCATGCACTGATCACGTGGCTGATCATGCACTGATCACGTGACTGATCATGCACTGATCACGTGACTGATCATGCACTGATCACGTGGCTGATCATGCACTGATCATGTGGCTGATCATGCACTGATCACGTGGCTGATCATGCACTGATCACGTGACTGATCATGCACTGATCACGTGCCTGATCATGCACTGATCACGTGGCTGATCATGCACTGATCACGAAGCTGATCATACACTGATCACGGGACTGTGCATGCACTGATCACGTGGCTGATCATGCACTGATCACGTGGCTGATCATGCACTGATCACGTGGCTGATCATACACTGATCACGTGACTGTCATGCACTGATCACGTGGCTGATCATGCACTGATCACGTGGCTATCATACACTGATCACGTGACTGATCATGCACACTTCACGTGCCTGATCATGCACTGATCACGTGGCTGATCATGCACTGATCACGTGAGAGATCATGCACTGATCACGTGGCTGTCATGCACTGATCACGTGGCTGATCATGCACTGATCACATGGCTGATCATGCACTGATCACGTGCCTGATCATGCACTGATCACGTGGCTGATCATGCACTGATCACGAAGCTGATCATGCACTGATCACGTGACTCTGCATGCACTGATCACGTGGCTGATCATGCACTGATCACGTGGCTGATCATGCACTGATCACGTGGCTGATCATGCACTGATCACGTGACTGATCATGCACTGATCACGTGCTGATCATGCACTGATCACGTGGCTGATCATGCACTGATCACGTGGCTGATCATGCACTGATCACGTGACTGTCATGCACTGATCACGTGGATGATCACTGATCACGTGGCTGATCATGCACTGATCACGAAGCTGATCATACACTGATCACGTGACTGTCATGCACTGATCACGTGGCTGATCATGCACTGATCACGTGGCTGATCATGCACTGATCACGAAGCTGATCATGCACTGATCACGTGACTGTCATGCACTGATCACGTGGCTGATCATGCACTGATCACGTGGCTGATCATGCACTGATCACGTGCTGATCATGCACTGATCACGTGACTGTCATGCACTGATCACGTGGCTGATCATGCACTGATCACGTGGCTGATCATGCACTGATCACGTGCCTGATCATGCACTGATCACATGGCTGATCATGCACTGATCACGGCTGATCATACACTGATCACGTGACTCTGCATGCACTGATCACGTGGCTGATCATGCACTGATCACGTGGCTGATCATGCACTGATCACGTGGCTGATCATGCACTGATCACGTGACTGTCATGCACTGATCACGTGGCTGATCATGCACTGATCACGTGGCTGATCATGCACTGATCACGAAGCTGATCATGCACTGATCACGTGACTCTGCATGCACTGATCACGTGGCTGATCATGCACTGATCACGTGGCTGATCATGCACTGATCACGTGGCTATCATGCACTGATCACGTGACTGATCATGCACTGATCACGTGGCTGATCATGCACTGATCACGTGGCTGATCATGCACTGATCACGTGACTGATCATGCACTGATCACGTGGCTGATCATGCACTGATCACGTGGCTGATCATGCACTGATCACGTGGCTGATCATGCACTGATCACGTGACTGATCATGCACTGATCACGTGCCTGATCATGCACTGATCACGTGGCTGATCATGCACTGATAACGTTGCTATCATGCACTGATCACGTGACTGATCATGCACACTTCACGTGCCTGATCATGCACTGATCACGTGGCTGATCATGCACTGATCACGTGGCTGATCATGCACTGATCACGTGGCTGTCATGCACTGATCACGTGCTGATCATGCACTGATCACGTGGCTGATCATGCACTGATCACGTGCCTGATCATGCACTGATCACGTGGCTGATCATGCACTGATCACGAAGCTGATCATGCACTGATCACGTGACTCTGCATGCACTGATCACGTGGCTGATCATGCACTGATCACGTGGCTGATCATGCACTGATCACGTGGCTGATCATGCACTGATCACTGGGAGATCATGCACTGATCACGTGGCTGATCATGCACTGATCACGTGCCTGATCATGCACTGATCACGTGACTGATCATGCACTGATCACGTGGCTGATCATGCACTGATCACGAAGCTGATCATGCACTGATCACGTGACTGTCATGCACTGATCACGTGGCTGATCATGCACTGATCACGTGGCTGATCATGCACTGATCACGTGGCTGATCATGCACTGATCACGTGGGACATCATGCACTGATCACGTGGCTGATCATGCACTGATCACGTGCCTGATCATGCACTGATCACGTGGCTATCATGCACTGATCACGTGATTATCATGCACTGATCACGTGGCTGATCATGCACTGATCACGTGACTGATCATGCACTGATCACGTGCCTGATCATGCACTGATCACGTGACTGATCATGCACTGATCACGTGACTGATCATGCACTGATCACGTGCCTGATCATGCACTGATCACGTGCTGATCATGCACTGATCACGTGACTGATCATGCACTGATCACGTGCCTGATCATGCACTGATCACGTGGCTGATCATGCACTGATCACGGCTGATCATGCACTGATCACGTGGCTGATCATGCACTGATCACGTGCCTGATCATGCACTGATCACGTGGCTGATCATGCACTGATCACGTGGCTGATCATACACTGATCACGTGACTGTCATGCACTGATCACGTGGCTGATCATGCACTGATCACGTGGCTGATCATGCACTGATCACGTGGCTATCATGCACTGATCACGTGACTGATCATGCACTGATCACGTGCCTGATCATGCACTGATCACGTGGCTGATCATGCACTGATCACGAAGCTGATCATGCACTGATCACGGGACCATGCATGCACTGATCACGTGGCTGATCATGCACTGATCATGAAGCTGATCATGCACTGATCACGTGACTGTCATGCACTGATCACGTGGCTGATCATGCACTGATCACGTGGCTGATCATGCACTGATCACGTGACTGATCATGCACTGATCACGTGACTATCATGCACTGATCACGTGGCTGATCATGCACTGATCACGTGGCTGATCATGCACTGATCACGTGCCTGATCATGCACTGATCACGTGGCTGATCATGCACTGATCACGGCTGATCATGCACTGATCACGTGACTGTCATGCACTGATCACGTGGCTGATCATGCACTGATCACGTGGCTGATCATGCACTGATCACGTGGCTATCATGCACTGATCACGTGACTGATCATGCACTGATCACGTGCCTGATCATGCACTGATCACGTGGCTGATCATGCACTGATCACGAAGCTGATCATACACTGATCATGGGACCATGCATGCACTGATCACGTGGCTGATCATGCACTGATCACGTGGCTGATCATGCACTGATCACGTGGCTTATCATGCACTGATCACGGACTGATCATGCACTGATCACGTTCTGATCATGCACTGATCACGTGGCTGATCATGCACTGATCATGTGGCTGATCATGCACTGATCACGTGGCTGATCATGCACTGATCACGTGACTGATCATGCACTGATCACGTGGCTGATCATGCACTGATCACGTGGCTGATCATACACTGATCACGTGACTGTCATGCACTGATCACGTGGCTGATCATGCACTGATCACGTGGCTGATCATGCACTGATCACGTGGCTGATCATGCACTGATCACGTGGCTGATCATGCACTGATCACTAAGGTGATCATACACTGATCACGTGACTGTCATGCACTGATCACGTGGCTGATCATGCACTGATCACGTGGCTGATCATGCACTGATCACGAAGCTGATCATGCACTGATCACGTGACTGTCATGCACTGATCACGTGGCTGATCATGCACTGATCACGTGGCTGATCATGCACTGATCACGAAGCTGATCATGCACTGATCACGTGACTGATCATGCACTGATCACGTGGCTGATCATGCACTGATCACATGGCTGATCATGCACTGATCACGTGACTGATCATGCACTGATCACGTGGCTGATCATGCACTGATCACGTGGCTGATCATGCACTGATCACGTGCCTGATCATGCACTGATCACGTGGCTGATCATGCACTGATCACGTGACTGATCATGCACTGATCACGTGACTGATCATGCACTGATCACGTGGCTGATCATGCACTGATCACGTGGCTGATCATGCACTGATCACGTGCCTGATCATGCACTGATCACGTGGCTGATCATGCACTGATCGCGTGGCTGATCATGCACTGATCACGTGACTGATCATGCACTGATCACGTGGCTGATCACTGATCACGTGGCTGATCATGCACTGATCACGTGCTGATCATGCACTGATCACGTGACTGATCATGCACTGATCACGTGGCTGATCATGCACTGATCACGTGGCTGATCATGCACTGATCACGTGCTGATCATGCACTGATCACGTGACTGTCATGCACTGATCACGTGGCTGATCATGCACTGATCACGTGGCTGATCATGCACTGATCACGTGCTGATCATGCACTGATCACGTGACTGATCATGCACTGATCACGTGGCTGATCATGCACTGATCACGTGGCTGATCATGCACTGATCACGTGCCTGATCATGCACTGATCACGATCATGCACTGATCACGTGGCTGATCATGCACTGATCACGTGACTGATCATGCACTGATCACGTGGCTGATCATGCACTGATCACGTGGCTGATCATGCACTGATCACGGCTGATCATGCACTGATCACGTGACTGTCATGCACTGATCACGTGGCTGATCATGCACTGATCACGTGGCTGATCATGCACTGATCACGTGGCTGATCATACACTGATCACGTGACTGATCATGCACTGATCACGTGCTGATCATGCACTGATCACGTGGCTGATCATGCACTGATCACGTGGCTGATCATGCACTGATCACGTGACTGATCATGCACTGATCACGTGGCTGATCATGCACTGATCACGTGGCTGATCATGCACTGATCACGTGACTGATCATGCACTGATCACGTGGCTGATCATGCACTGATCACGTGGCTGATCATGCACTGATCACGTGGCTGATCATGCACTGATCACGTGACTGATCATGCACTGATCACGTGCCTGATCATGCACTGATCACGTGGCTGATCATGCACTGATCACGTGGCTGATCATGCACTGATCACGTGACTGATCATGCACACTTCACGTGCCTGATCATGCACTGATCACGTGGCTGATCATGCACTGATCACGTGGCTGATCATGCACTGATCACGTGGCTGATCATGCACTGATCACGTGGCTGATCATGCACTGATCACGTGGCTGATCATGCACTGATCACGTGGCTGATCATGCACTGATCACGTGGCTGATCATGCACTGATCACGGCTGATCATGCACTGATCACGTGACTCTGCATGCACTGATCACGTGGCTGATCATGCACTGATCACGTGGCTGATCATGCACTGATCACGTGGCTGATCATGCACTGATCACGTGGCTGATCATGCACTGATCACGTGGCTGATCATGCACTGATCACGTGCCTGATCATGCACTGATCACGTGACTGATCATGCACTGATCACGTGGCTGATCATGCACTGATCACGAAGCTGATCATACACTGATCACGTGACTGTCATGCACTGATCACGTGGCTGATCATGCACTGATCACGTGGCTGATCATGCACTGATCACGTGGCTGATCATGCACTGATCACGTGGGACATCATGCACTGATCACGTGGCTGATCATGCACTGATCACGTGGCTGATCATGCACTGATCACGTGGCTGATCATGCACTGATCACGTGATGATCATGCACTGATCACGTGGCTGATCATGCACTGATCACGTGACTGATCATGCACTGATCACGTGCCTGATCATGCACTGATCACGTGGCTGATCATGCACTGATCACGTGACTGATCATGCACTGATCACGTGGCTGATCATGCACTGATCACGTGCTGATCATGCACTGATCACGTGACTGATCATGCACTGATCACGTGCCTGATCATGCACTGATCACGTGGCTGATCATGCACTGATCACGTGCTGATCATGCACTGATCACGTGGCTGATCATGCACTGATCACGTGGCTGATCATGCACTGATCACGTGGCTGATCATGCACTGATCACGTGGCTGATCATGCACTGATCACGTGACTGTCATGCACTGATCACGTGGCTGATCATGCACTGATCACGTGGCTGATCATGCACTGATCACGTGGCTATCATGCACTGATCACGTGACTGATCATGCACTGATCACGTGCCTGATCATGCACTGATCACGTGGCTGATCATGCACTGATCACGTGCTGATCATGCACTGATCACGGGACCATGCATGCACTGATCACGTGGCTGATCATGCACTGATCATGAAGCTGATCATGCACTGATCACGTGACTGTCATGCACTGATCACGTGGCTGATCATGCACTGATCACGTGGCTGATCATGCACTGATCACGTGACTGATCATGCACTGATCACGTGACTGATCATGCACTGATCACGTGGCTGATCATGCACTGATCACGTGGCTGATCATGCACTGATCACGTGGCTGATCATGCACTGATCACGTGGCTGATCATGCACTGATCACGTGGCTGATCATGCACTGATCACGTGACTGTCATGCACTGATCACGTGGCTGATCATGCACTGATCACGTGGCTGATCATGCACTGATCACGTGGCTATCATGCACTGATCACGTGACTGATCATGCACTGATCACGTGCCTGATCATGCACTGATCACGTGGCTGATCATGCACTGATCACGGCTGATCATGCACTGATCACGGGACCATGCATGCACTGATCACGTGGCTGATCATGCACTGATCACGTGGCTGATCATGCACTGATCACGTGGCTGATCATGCACTGATCACGTGACTGATCATGCACTGATCACGTTCTGATCATGCACTGATCACGTGGCTGATCATGCACTGATCACGTGGCTGATCATGCACTGATCACGTGGCTGATCATGCACTG
Source organism: Bos javanicus (assembly GCF_032452875.1). NCBI lineage: Eukaryota > Metazoa > Chordata > Mammalia > Artiodactyla > Bovidae > Bos > Bos javanicus. The sequence goes on from NW_026893613.1 coordinate 352,061, forward strand.
ATCACGTGACTGATCATGCACTGATCACGTGGCTGATCATGCACTGATCACGTGGCTGATCATGCACTGATCACGTGACTGTCATGCACTGATCACGTGGCTGATCATGCACTGATCACGTGGCTGATCATGCACTGATCACGTGGCTGATCATGCACTGATCACGTGGCTGATCATGCACTGATCACTAAGGTGATCATGCACTGATCACGTGACTGTCATGCACTGATCACGTGGCTGATCATGCACTGATCACGTGGCTGATCATGCACTGATCACGTGGCTGATCATGCACTGATCACGTGACTGATCATGCACTGATCACGTGGCTGATCATGCACTGATCACGTGGCTGATCATGCACTGATCACGTGACTGATCATGCACTGATCACGTGGCTGATCATGCACTGATCACGTGGCTGATCATGCACTGATCACGTGGCTGATCATGCACTGATCACGTGACTGTCATGCACTGATCACGTGGCTGATCATGCACTGATCACGTGGCTGATCATGCACTGATCACGTGACTGATCATGCACTGATCACGTGGCTATCATGCACTGATCACGTGGCTGATCATGCACTGATCACGTGCCTGATCATGCACTGATCACGTGGCTGATCATGCACTGATCACGTGACTGATCATGCACTGATCACGTGACTGATCATGCACTGATCACGTGGCTGATCATGCACTGATCACGTGGCTGATCATGCACTGATCACGTGCCTGATCATGCACTGATCACGTGGCTGATCATGCACTGATCACGTGCTGATCATGCACTGATCACGTGACTGTCATGCACTGATCACGTGGCTGATCATGCACTGATCACGTGGCTGATCATGCACTGATCACGTGGCTATCATACACTGATCACGTGACTGATCATGCACTGATCACGTGCCTGATCATGCACTGATCACGTGGCTGATCATGCACTGATCACAAAGCTGATCATACACTGATCATGGGACCATGCATGCACTGATCACGTGGCTGATCATGCACTGATCACGTGCCTGATCATGCACTGATCACGTGGCTGATCATGCACTGATCACGTGACTGATCATGCACTGATCACGTGGCTGATCATGCACTGATCACGTGTCTGATCATGCACTGATCACATGACTGATCATGCACTGATCACGTGCCTGATCATGCACTGATCACGTGGCTGATCATGCACTGATCACGAAGCTGATCATACACTGATCACGTGACTGTCATGCACTGATCACGTGGCTGATCATGCACTGATCACGTGGCTGATCATGCACTGATCACGTGGCTGATCATGCACTGATCACGTGGCTGATCATGCACTGATCACGAAGCTGATCATGCACTGATCACGTGACTGTCATGCACTGATCACGTGGCTGATCATGCACTGATCACGTGGCTGATCATGCACTGATCACGTGCCTGATCATGCACTGATCACGTGACTGATCATGCACTGATCACGTGGCTGATCATGCACTGATCACGTGGCTGATCATGCACTGATCACGTGCCTGATCATGCACTGATCACGACTGATCATGCACTGATCACGTGGCTGATCATGCACTGATCACGAAGCTGATCATACACTGATCACGGGACTGTGCATGCACTGATCACGTGGCTGATCATGCACTGATCACGTGGCTGATCATGCACTGATCACGTGGCTGATCATGCACTGATCACGTGACTGTCATGCACACTTCACGTGGCTGATCATGCACTGATCACGTGGCTGATCATGCACTGATCACGTGGCTGATCATGCACTGATCACGTGGCTGATCATGCACTGATCACGTGGCTGATCATGCACTGATCACGTGGCTGATCATGCACTGATCACGTGGCTGATCATGCACTGATCACGTGGCTGATCATGCACTGATCACGTGGCTGATCATGCACTGATCACGTGACTCTGCATGCACTGATCACGTGGCTGATCATGCACTGATCACGTGGCTGATCATGCACTGATCACGTGGCTGATCATGCACTGATCACGTGGCTGATCATGCACTGATCACGTGACTGATCATGCACTGATCACGTGGCTGATCATGCACTGATCACGTGGCTGATCATGCACTGATCACGGCTGATCATGCACTGATCACGTGACTGTCATGCACTGATCACGTGGCTGATCATGCACTGATCACGTGGCTGATCATGCACTGATCACGTGACTGATCATGCACTGATCACGTGCCTGATCATGCACTGATCACGTGGCTGATCATGCACTGATCACGTGGCTGATCATGCACTGATCACGTGGCTGTCATGCACTGATCACGTGGCTGATCATGCACTGATCACGTGGCTGATCATGCACTGATCACGTGCTGATCATGCACTGATCACGTGACTGCATGCACTGATCACGTGGCTGATCATGCACTGATCACGTGGCTGATCATGCACTGATCACGTGGCTGATCATGCACTGATCACGTGGCTGATCATGCACTGATCACGTGACTGATCATGCACTGATCACGTGCCTGATCATGCACTGATCACGTGGCTGATCATGCACTGATCACGAAGCTGATCATGCACTGATCACGTGACTGTCATGCACTGATCACGTGGCTGATCATGCACTGATCACGTGGCTGATCATGCACTGATCACGAAGCTGATCATGCACTGATCACGTGACTGTCATGCACTGATCACGTGGTGATCATGCACTGATCACGTGGCTGATCATGCACTGATCACGTGGCTGATCATGCACTGATCACGTGACTGTCATGCACTGATCACGTGGCTGATCATGCACTGATCACGTGGCTGATCATGCACTGATCACGTGCTGATCATGCACTGATCACGTGACTGATCATGCACTGATCACGTGCCTGATCATGCACTGATCACGTGGCTGATCATGCACTGATCACGTGGCTGATCATGCACTGATCACGTGACTCTGCATGCACTGATCACGTGGCTGATCATGCACTGATCACGTGGCTGATCATGCACTGATCACGTGGCTGATCATGCACTGATCACGTGGCTGATCATGCACTGATCACGTGGGACATCATGCACTGATCACGTGGCTGATCATGCACTGATCACGTGGCTGATCATGCACTGATCACGTGGCTGATCATGCACTGATCACGTGATTATCATGCACTGATCACGTGGCTGATCATGCACTGATCACGTGACTGATCATGCACTGATCACGTGCCTGATCATGCACTGATCACGTGACTGATCATGCACTGATCACGTGACTGATCATGCACTGATCACGTGGCTGATCATGCACTGATCACGTGCTGATCATGCACTGATCACGTGACTGATCATGCACTGATCACGTGCCTGATCATGCACTGATCACGTGGCTGATCATGCACTGATCACGGCTGATCATGCACTGATCACGTGGCTGATCATGCACTGATCACGTGCTGATCATGCACTGATCACGTGGCTGATCATGCACTGATCACGTGGCTGATCATGCACTGATCACATGACTGTCATGCACTGATCACGTGGCTGATCATGCACTGATCACGTGGCTGATCATGCACTGATCACGTGGCTATCATGCACTGATCACGTGACTGATCATGCACTGATCACGTGCCTGATCATGCACTGATCACGTGGCTGATCATGCACTGATCACGAAGCTGATCATACACTGATCACGGGACCATGCATGCACTGATCACGTGGCTGATCATGCACTGATCATGAAGCTGATCATGCACTGATCACGTGACTGTCATGCACTGATCACGTGGCTGATCATGCACTGATCACGTGGCTGATCATGCACTGATCACGTGACTGATCATGCACTGATCACGTGACTGATCATGCACTGATCACGTGGCTGATCATGCACTGATCACGTGGCTGATCATGCACTGATCACGTGGCTGATCATGCACTGATCACGTGGCTGATCATGCACTGATCACGTGCTGATCATGCACTGATCACGTGACTGTCATGCACTGATCACGTGGCTGATCATGCACTGATCACGTGGCTGATCATGCACTGATCACGTGGCTATCATGCACTGATCACGTGACTGATCATGCACTGATCACGTGCCTGATCATGCACTGATCACGTGGCTGATCATGCACTGATCACGTGGCTGATCATGCACTGATCACGGGACCATGCATGCACTGATCACGTGGCTGATCATGCACTGATCACGTGGCTGATCATGCACTGATCACGTGGCTGATCATGCACTGATCACGTGCCTGATCATGCACTGATCACGTGGCTGATCATGCACTGATCACGAAGCTGATCATACACTGATCACGTGACTGTCATGCACTGATCACGTGGCTGATCATGCACTGATCACGTGGCTGATCATGCACTGATCACGTGGCTATCATGCACTGACACGTGACTGATCATGCACTGATCACGTGCCTGATCATGCACTGATCACGTGGCTGATCATGCACTGATCACAAAGCTGATCATACACTGATCATGGGACCATGCATGCACTGATCACGTGGCTGATCATGCACTGATCACGTGCCTGATCATGCACTGATCACGTGGCTGATCATGCACTGATCACGTGACTGATCATGCACTGATCATGTGGCTGATCATGCACTGATCACGTGTCTGATCATACACTGATCACGTGACTGATCATGCACTGATCACGTGCCTGATCATGCACTGATCACGTGGCTGATCATGCACTGATCACGAAGCTGATCATACACTGATCACGTGACTGTCATGCACTGATCACGTGGCTGATCATGCACTGATCACGTGGCTGATCATGCACTGATCACGTGGCTGATCATGCACTGATCACGTGGCTGATCATGCACTGATCACGAAGCTGATCATACACTGATCACGTGACTGTCATGCACTGATCACGTGGCTGATCATGCACTGATCACGTGGCTGATCATGCACTGATCACGAATGATCATGCACTGATCACGTGACTGTCATGCACTGATCACGTGGCTGATCATGCACTGATCACGTGGCTGATCATGCACTGATCACGTGCTGATCATGCACTGATCACGTGACTGATCATGCACTGATCACGTGGCTGATCATGCACTGATCACGGGCTGATCATGCACTGATCACGTGCCTGATCATGCACTGATCACGTGGCTGATCATGCACTGATCACGTGGTGATCATGCACTGATCACGTGACTCTGCATGCACTGATCACGTGGCTGATCATGCACTGATCACGTGGCTGATCATGCACTGATCACGTGGCTATCATGCACTGATCACGTGACTGATCATGCACTGATCACGTGCCTGATCATGCACTGATCACGTGGCTGATCATGCACTGATCACGTGGCTGATCATGCACTGATCACGTGGCTGATCATGCACTGATCACGTGGCTGATCATGCACTGATCACGTGCCTGATCATGCACTGATCACGTGGCTGATCATGCACTGATCACGAAGCTGATCATGCACTGATCACGTGACTGTCATGCACTGATCACGTGGCTGATCATGCACTGATCACGTGGCTGATCATGCACTGATCACTGGCTATCATGCACTGATCACGTGACTGATCATGCACTGATCACGTGGCTGATCATGCACTGATCACGTGGCTGATCATGCACTGATCACGTGGCTGATCATGCACTGATCACGTGGCTGATCATGCACTGATCACGTGGCTGATCATGCACTGATCACGTGGCTGATCATGCACTGATCACGTGGCTGATCATGCACTGATCACGTGGCTGATCATGCACTGATCACGAACTGATCATGCACTGATCACGTGACTGTCATGCACTGATCACGTGGCTGATCATGCACTGATCACGTGGCTGATCATGCACTGATCACGTGGCTGATCATGCACTGATCACGTGGCTGATCATGCACTGATCACGTGACTGTCATGCACTGATCACGTGGCTGATCATGCACTGATCACGTGGCTGATCATGCACTGATCACGTGGCTGATCATGCACTGATCACGTGGCTGATCATGCACTGATCACGTGACTATCATGCACTGATCACGTGGCTGATCATGCACTGATCACGTGGTGATCATGCACTGATCACGTGCCTGATCATGCACTGATCCATGACTGATCATGCACTGATCACGTGACTGATCATGCACTGATCACGTGGCTGATCATGCACTGATCACGTGCTGATCATGCACTGATCACGTGACTGATCATGCACTGATCACGTGGCTGATCATGCACTGATCACGTGGCTGATCATGCACTGATCACCAAGCTGATCATACACTGATCACGTGGCTGATCATGCACTGATCACGTGGCTGATCATGCACTGATCACGTGGCTGATCATGCACTGATCACGTGGCTGATCATGCACTGATCACGTGGCTGATCATGCACTGATCACGTGGCTGATCATGCACTGATCACGTGACTGTCATGCACTGATCACGTGGCTGATCATGCACTGATCACGTGGCTGATCATGCACTGATCACGTGGCTGATCATGCACTGATCACGTGACTGATCATGCACTGATCACGTGCCTGATCATGCACTGATCATGCACTTATCACGAAGCTGATCATACACTGATCACGGGAACATGCATGCACTGATCACGTGGCTGATCATGCACTGATCACGTGGCTGATCATGCACTGATCACGTGGCTGATCATGCACTGATCACGCTGATCATGCACTGATCACGTGACTGTCATGCACTGATCACGTGGCTGATCATGCACTGATCACGTGGCTGATCATGCACTGATCACGTGGCTGATCATGCACTGATCACGTGGCTGATCATGCACTGATCACGAAAGTGATCATGCACTGATCACGTGACTGTCATGCACTGATCACGTGGCTGATCATGCACTGATCACGTGGCTGATCATGCACTGATCACGTGCCTGATCATGCACTGATCACGTGACTGATCATGCACTGATCACGTGGCTGATCATGCACTGATCACGTGGCTGATCATGCACTGATCACGTGACTGTCATGCACTGATCACGTGGCTGATCATGCACTGATCACGTGGCTGATCATGCACTGATCACGTGGCTGATCATGCACTGATCACGTGGACATCATGCACTGATCATGAAGCTGATCATGCACTGATCACGTGACTCTGCATGCACTGATCACGTGGCTGATCATGCACTGATCCGTGCTGATCATGCACTGATCACGTGACTGATCATGCACTGATCACGTGGCTGATCATGCACTGATCACGTGCCTGATCATGCACTGATCACGTGGCTGATCATGCACTGATCACGAAGCTGATCATACACTGATCACGTGACTGTCATGCACTGATCACGTGGCTGATCATGCACTGATCACGTGGCTGATCATGCACTGATCACGTGGCTATCATGCACTGATCACGTGACTGATCATGCACTGATCACGTGCCTGATCATGCACTGATCACGTGGCTGATCATGCACTGATCACGAAGCTGATCATGCACTGATCACGGGACCATCATGCACTGATCACGTGGCTGATCATGCACTGATCACGTGGCTGATCATGCACTGATCACGTGGCTGATCATGCACTGATCACGGACTGATCATGCACTGATCACGTGCTGATCATGCACTGATCACGTGGCTGATCATGCACTGATCACGTGGCTGATCATGCACTGATCACGTGGCTGATCATGCACTGATCACGTGACTGATCATGCACTGATCACGTGGCTGATCATGCACTGATCACGTGGCTGATCATGCACTGATCACGTGACTGTCATGCACTGATCACGTGGCTGATCATGCACTGATCACGTGGCTGATCATGCACTGATCACGTGGCTGATCATGCACTGATCACGTGGCTGATCATGCACTGATCACTGGTGATCATGCACTGATCACGTGACTGATCATGCACTGATCACGTGGCTGATCATGCACTGATCACGTGGCTGATCATGCACTGATCACGTGCCTGATCATGCACTGATCACGTGACTGATCATGCACTGATCACGTGGCTGATCATGCACTGATCACGAAGCTGATCATACACTGATCACGTGACTGTCATGCACTGATCACGTGGCTGATCATGCACTGATCACGTGGCTGATCATGCACTGATCACGTGGCTGATCATGCACTGATCACGTGACTGATCATGCACTGATCACGTGGCTGATCATGCACTGATCACGTGGCTGATCATGCACTGATCACGTGCTGATCATGCACTGATCACGTGGCTGATCATGCACTGATCATGTGGCTGATCATGCACTGATCACGTGTCTGATCATGCACTGATCACGTGACTGATCATGCACTGATCACGTGCCTGATCATGCACTGATCACGTGGCTGATCATGCACTGATCACGAAGCTGATCATACACTGATCACGTGACTGTCATGCACTGATCACGTGGCTGATCATGCACTGATCACGTGGCTGATCATGCACTGATCACGTGGCTGATCATGCACTGATCACGTGGCTGATCATGCACTGATCACGAAGCTGATCATGCACTGATCACGTGACTGTCATGCACTGATCACGTGGCTGATCATGCACTGATCACGTGCCTGATCATGCACTGATCACGTGCCTGATCATACACTGATCACGTGACTGATCATGCACTGATCACGTGGCTGATCATGCACTGATCACGTGGCTGATCATGCACTGATCACGTGCCTGATCATGCACTGATCACGACTGATCATGCACTGATCACGTGGCTGATCATGCACTGATCACGAAGCTGATCATACACTGATCACGGGACTGTGCATGCACTGATCACGTGGCTGATCATGCACTGATCACGTGGCTGATCATGCACTGATCACGTGGCTGATCATACACTGATCACGTGACTGTCATGCACACTCACGTGCCTGATCATGCACTGATCACGTGGCTGATCATGCACTGATCACGTGGCTGATCATGCACTGATCACGTGGCTGTCATGCACTGATCACGTGGCTGATCATGCACTGATCACGTGGCTGATCATGCACTGATCACGTGGCTGATCATGCACTGATCACGTGGCTGATCATGCACTGATCACGTGGCTGATCATACACTGATCACGTGAATCTGCATGCACTGATCACGTGGCTGATCATGCACTGATCACGTGGCTGATCATGCACTGATCACGTGGCTGATCATGCACTGATCACGTGGCTGATCATGCACTGATCACGTGACTGATCATGCACTGATCACGTGCCTGATCATGCACTGATCACGTGGCTGATCATGCACTGATCACGAAGCTGATCATACACTGATCACGTGACTGTCATGCACTGATCACGTGGCTGATCATGCACTGATCACGTGGCTGATCATGCACTGATCACGAAGCTGATCATGCACTGATCACGTGACTGTCATGCACTGATCACGTGGCTGATCATGCACTGATCACGTGGCTGATCATGCACTGATCACGTGGCTGATCATGCACTGATCACGTGGCTGATCATGCACTGATCACGTGCTGATCATGCACTGATCACGTGACTGTCATGCACTGATCACGTGGCTGATCATGCACTGATCACGTGGCTGATCATGCACTGATCACGTGCTGATCATGCACTGATCACGTGGCTGATCATGCACTGATCACGTGCCTGATCATGCACTGATCACGTGGCTGATCATGCACTGATCACGGCTGATCATACACTGATCACGTGACTGTCATGCACTGATCACGTGGCTGATCATGCACTGATCACGTGGCTGATCATGCACTGATCACGTGGCTGATCATGCACTGATCACGTGACTGATCATGCACTGATCACGTGCCTGATCATGCACTGATCACGTGGCTGATCATGCACTGATCACGTGACTGATCATGCACTGATCACGTGGCTGATCATGCACTGATCACGTGGCTGATCATGCACTGATCACGTGGCTGATCATGCACTGATCACGTGACTGATCATGCACTGATCACGTGCCTGATCATGCACTGATCACGTGGCTGATCATGCACTGATCACGTGGCTGATCATGCACTGATCACGTGCTGATCATGCACTGATCACGTGACTGATCATGCACTGATCACGTGGCTGATCATGCACTGATCACGTGGCTGATCATGCACTGATCACGTGGCTGATCATGCACTGATCACGTGGCTGATCATGCACTGATCACGTGACTGTCATGCACTGATCACGTGGCTGATCATGCACTGATCACGTGGCTATCATGCACTGATCACGTGACTGATCATGCACTGATCACGTGCCTGATCATGCACTGATCACGTGGCTGATCATGCACTGATCACGTGGCTGATCATGCACTGATCACGTGGCTGATCATGCACTGATCACGTGGCTGATCATGCACTGATCACGTGGCTGATCATGCACTGATCACGGCTGATCATGCACTGATCACGTGACTGCATGCACTGATCACGTGGCTGATCATGCACTGATCACGTGGCTGATCATGCACTGATCACGTGGCTGATCATGCACTGATCACGTGGCTGATCATGCACTGATCACGTGACTGATCATGCACTGATCACGTGCCTGATCATGCACTGATCACGTGGCTGATCATGCACTGATCACGAAGCTGATCATACACTGATCACGTGACTGTCATGCACTGATCACGTGGCTGATCATGCACTGATCACGTGGCTGATCATGCACTGATCACGTGCTGATCATGCACTGATCACGTGACTGTCATGCACTGATCACGTGGCTGATCATGCACTGATCACGTGGCTGATCATGCACTGATCACGAAGATGATCATGCACTGATCACGTGGCTGATCATGCACTGATCACGTGCCTGATCATGCACTGATCACGTGGCTGATCATGCACTGATCACGAAGCTGATCATGCACTGATCACGTGACTCTGCATGCACTGATCACGTGGCTGATCATGCACTGATCACGTGGCTGATCATGCACTGATCACGTGGCTGATCATGCACTGATCACGTGACTGATCATGCACTGATCACGTGACTGATCATGCACTGATCACGTGGCTGATCATGCACTGATCACGAAGCTGATCATACACTGATCACGTGACTGTCATGCACTGATCACGTGACTGCATGCACTGATCACGTGGCTATCATGCACTGATCACGTGACTGTCATGCACTGATCACGTGCTGATCATGCACTGATCACGTGGCTGATCATGCACTGATCACGTGGCTGATCATGCACTGATCACGAAGCTGATCATGCACTGATCATGGGACCATGCATGCACTGATCACGTGGCTGATCATGCACTGATCACGTGGCTGATCATGCACTGATCACGTGACTGATCATGCACTGATCACGTGGCTGATCATGCACTGATCACGTGGCTGATCATGCACTGATCACGGCTGATCATGCACTGATCACGTGACTGTCATGCACTGATCACGTGGCTGATCATGCACTGATCACGTGCCTGATCATGCACTGATCACGTGGCTGATCATGCACTGATCACGAAGCTGATCATACACTGATCACGTGACTGTCATGCACTGATCACGTGGCTGATCATGCACTGATCACGTGGCTGATCATGCACTGATCACGTGGCTGATCATGCACTGATCACGTGGCTGATCATGCACTGATCACGAAGGTGATCATACACTGATCACGTGACTGTGCATGCACTGATCACAGGGCTGATCATGCACTGATCACGTGGCTGATCATGCACTGATCACGTGGCTGATCATGCACTGATCACGTGACTGATCATGCACTGATCACGTGGCTGATCATGCACTGATCACGAAGCTGATCATACACTGATCACGTGACTGTCATGCACTGATCACGTGGCTGATCATGCACTGATCACGTGGCTGATCATGCACTGATCACGTGGCTGATCATGCACTGATCACGTGGAGATCATGCACTGATCACGTGGCTGATCATGCACTGATCACGTGCCTGATCATGCACTGATCACGTGGCTATCATGCACTGATCACGTGGTGATCATGCACTGATCACGTGGCTGATCATGCACTGATCACGTGACTGATCATGCACTGATCACGTGGCTGATCATGCACTGATCACGTGGCTATCATACACTGATCACGTGACTGATCATGCACTGATCACGTGCCTGATCATGCACTGATCACGTGGCTGATCATGCACTGATCACGAAGCTGATCATGCACTGATCATGGGACCATGCATGCACTGATCACGTGGCTGATCATGCACTGATCACGTGCCTGATCATGCACTGATCACGTGCTGATCATGCACTGATCACGTGGCTGATCATGCACTGATCATGAGGCTGATCATGCACTGATCACGTGTCTGATCATGCACTGATCACATTACTGATCATGCACTGATCACGTGCCTGATCATGCACTGATCACGGGCTGATCATGCACTGATCACGAAGCTGATCATACACTGATCACGTGACTGTGCATGCACTGATCACGTGGCTGATCATGCACTGATCATGTGCTGATCATGCACTGATCACGTGGCTGATCATACACTGATCACGTGGCTGATCATGCACTGATCACGAAGCTGATCATACACTGATCACGTGACTGTGCATGCACTGATCACGTGGCTGATCATGCACTGATCACGTGGCTGATCATGCACTGATCACGTGCCTGATCATGCACTGATCACGTGCCTGATCATGCACTGATCACGTGGCTGATCATGCACTGATCACGAAGCTGATCATGCACTGATCACGTGGCTGATCATGCACTGATCACATGGCTGATCATGCACTGATCACGTGGCTGATCATGCACTGATCACGTGGCTGATCATGCACTGATCACGAAGCTGATCATGCACTGATCACGTGACTGTCATGCACTGATCACGTGGCTGATCATGCACTGATCACGTGGCTGATCATGCACTGATCACGTGGCTGATCATGCACTGATCACGTGGGAGATCATGCACTGATCACGTGGCTGATCATGCACTGATCACGTGCCTGATCATGCACTGATCACGTGGCTGATCATGCACTGATCACGAAGCTGATCATACACTGATCACGTGACTGTCATGCACTGATCACGTGGCTGATCATGCACTGATCACGTGGCTGATCATGCACTGATCACGTGGCTATCATACACTGATCACGTGACTGATCATGCACTGATCACGTGCCTGATCATGCACTGATCACGTGGCTGATCATGCACTGATCACGTGGCTGATCATGCACTGATCACGTGGCTGATCATGCACTGATCACGTGACTGATCATGCACTGATCACGTGACTGATCATGCACTGATCACGTGGCTGATCATGCACTGATCATGTGGCTGATCATGCACTGATCACGTGTCTGATCATGCACTGATCACGTGACTGATCATGCACTGATCACGTGCCTGATCATGCACTGATCACGAAGCTGATCATACACTGATCATGGACTGTGCATGCACTGATCACGTGGCTGATCATGCACTGATCACGTGGCTGATCATGCACTGATCACGTGGCTGATCATGCACTGATCACGTGGCTGATCATGCACTGATCACGTGGTGATCATGCACTGATCACGTGACTGTCATGCACTGATCACGTGGCTGATCATGCACTGATCACGTGGCTGATCATGCACTGATCACGTGCCTGATCATACACTGATCACGTGACTGATCATGCACTGATCACGTGGCTGATCATGCACTGATCACGAAGCTGATCATGCACTGATCACGTGACTGTCATGCACTGATCACGTGGCTGATCATGCACTGATCACGTGGCTGATCATGCACTGATCACGTGGCTATCATGCACTGATCACGTGGTGATCATGCACTGATCACGTGGCTGATCATACACTGATCACGTGACTGTCATGCACTGATCACGTGGCTGATCATGCACTGATCACGTGGCTGATCATGCACTGATCACGAAGCTGATCATGCACTGATCACGTGACTGTCATGCACTGATCACGTGGCTGATCATGCACTGATCACGTGCTATCATGCACTGATCACGTGACTGATCATGCACTGATCACGTGGCTGATCATGCACTGATCACGTGGCTGATCATGCACTGATCACGTGACTGATCATGCACTGGTCACGTGGCTTTCATGCACTGATCACGTGGTTGATCATTCACTGATCATGTGCCTGATCATGCACTGATCACATGCCTGATCATGAACTGATCCCGTGCCTGATAATGCACTGATCACGTGGCTGATAATGCACTGATCACGTGACTGATCATGCACGGGTCACGTGGCTGATCATGCACTGATCACGTGGCTGATCATGCACTGATCACGTGCCTGATCATGCACTGTTCACGTGCCTGATCATGCACTGATCACGTGGCTGAACATGCACTGATCACGTGCCTGATCATACACTGATCACGTGACTGTGCATGCACTAATCACGTGGCTGATCATGCACTGATAACTTGGCTGCTCATACACTGATCACGTGACTGATCATGCACTGATGACGTGCCTGATCATGCACTGATCACGTGGCTGACCAGGCACCAATCACTTGGGAGATAATGCACTGATCACGTGGCTGTCCATGCACTGATCACGAAATTGATCATACACTGATCACATGGCTGAACATACACTGATCAGGTGCCTGACAATGCACTGATCCATGGCTGATCATGCTCTGATCACGATGCTGATCATTCACTGATCACGTGACACTGCATGCGCTGATCATGTGGCTGATCATGCACTGATCACGTGGCTGATCATGCACTGATCACGTGGCTGATCATGCACTGATCACGTGCCTGATCATACACTGATCACGAGACTGCACATGCACTGATCACGTGGCTGATCATGCACTGATCCCATGGCTGATCATGCACTGATCACGTGGCTGATCATACACTGGTCACGTGACTATCATGCACTGATCACGTGGCTGATCATGCACTGACCACGTGGCTGATCATGCACTGATCACGTGGCTGATCATGCACTGATCACGTGGGAGATAATGCACTGATCACGTGACTGATCATTCACTCTTCACGTGCCTGATCGTGCACTGATCACGTGGCTGAACATGCACTGATCACGTGGCTGATCATACACTGATCACGTGGCTGATCATGCACTGATCACGAAGCTGATCATACACTGATTATGTGACTGTGCATGCACTGATCACGTAGCTGAACATACAATGATCACGTGGCTGATCATGTACTGATCACGTGCTGATCATACACTGATCACGTGACTGTCATGCACTGATCACCTGCCTGATCATGCACTTTTCACGTGGCTGACCATGCACTTATCCCGAAGCTGATCATACACTGAGCACATGGCTGATCATACACTGAACACGTGCCTGATCATACACTGATCACATGGCTGATAATGCACCAATCACGATGCTGATCATACACTGATCACGTGACTGTGCATGCACTGATCACATGGCTGATCATGCACTGATCACGTGGCTGATCATGCACTGATCACGTGGCTGAACATGCACTGATCACGAAGCTGATCATACACTGATCACCTGACTGTGCGTGCACTAATCACGTGGCTGATCATGCACTGATAACTTTGCTATCATACACTGATCACGTGACTGATCATGCACACTTGACGTGCCTGATCATGCACTGATCACGTGGCTGACCATGCACTGATCACTTGGGAGATAATGCACTGATCACGTGGCTGTCCATGCACTGATCACGAAGCTGATCATACCCTGATCACATGGCTGATCATACACTGATCACGTGCCTGATCATGCACTGATCACATGGCTGATCATGCACTGCTCACGAAGCTGATCATACACTGATCACGTGACTCTGCAAGCACTGATCATGTGGCTGAACATACAATGATCACGTGGCTCATCATGCACTGATCACGATGCTGATCATACACTGATCACGTGACTGTGCATGCACTGATCACCAGCCTGATCATGCACTGATCACGTGGCTGACGATGCACTGATCACGAAGCTAATCATACACTGATCACATGGCTGATCATACACTGAACACCTGCCTGATCATGCACTGATCACATGGCTGATCATGCATTGATCACGAAGCTGATCATGCACTGATCACGTGACTGTGCATGGAGTGATCACGTGGCTAAACATACAATGATCACGTGGCTGATCATGCACTGATCACGAAGCTGATCATACACTGATCACGTGACTGTGCATGCAGTGATCACGTGGCTGAACATACAATGATCACGTGGCTGATCATGCTCTGATCACATGCCTGATCATGAACTGATCCCGTGCCTGATCATGCACTTATCACGTGACTGATCATTCACTCATCACCTCCTGTTCATGCACTGATCACGTGGCTGATCATGCATTGATCACGAATCTGATCATACACTGATTACGTGACTGTGCATGCATTGATCACATGGCTGATCTTGCACTGTTCATGTGCTGATCATGCACTGATCACGTGGTTGATCATACACCGGTCACGTGGCTGATCATGAACTAATCACGAAGCTGATCATACACTGATCACGTGACTGTGTATGCACTGATCACGTGGCTGACTATGCACTGATCACATGGCTGAAAATGCACTGATCACGTGACTGACCATGCAGGGGTCACGTGGCTTTCATGCACTAATCACGTGGTTGATCATTCACTGATCATGTGCCTGACATGCACTGATCACATGCCTGATCATGAACTGATCCCGTGCCTGATCATGCACTTATCACGTGACTGATCATTCACTCATCACCTCCTGATCATGCACTGATCACGTGGCTGATCATGCACTTATCACGAAGCTGATCATACACTGGTCACGTGACTGTGCATGCACTGATCACATGGCTGATCATGCACTGATCACGTGGCTGATCATGCACTGATCACGTGGCTGATCACGCACTGATCATGAAGCTGATCATACACTGATCACGTGACTGTGCATGCACTGATCACGTGGCTGATCATGCACTTATCCCATGGCTGATCATGCACTGATCACGTGACTGATCATACACTGGTCATGTGGCTATCATGCACTGATCACGTGGCTGATCATACACTGATCACATGCCTGATCATGCACTGATGACGTGGCTGATCATGCACTGATCACGAAGCGGATCATACACTGATCACGTGACTCATTATGCACTCTTCACGTGCCTGATCATGCACTGATCATGTGGCTGATCATGCACTGAAGACGAAGCTTATCATACACTGATCACGGAACCATGCATGCACTGATCACGTGGCTGAGCATGCACTGATAATGAAGCTGATCATACACTGACCACGTGACTGTGCATGCACTGATCATGTGGCTGATCATGCACTGATCCCATGGCTGATCATGCACTGAACACGTGAGTGATCATACACTGGTCACGTGACTATCATGCACTGAGCACGTGGCTGATCATACACTGATCACGTGCCTGATCATGCACTGATCACGTGGCTGATCAGGCACTGATCACGTGGCTGACCATGCACTGAAGAAGAAGGTTGTCATACACTGATCATGGGACCATGCATGCACTGATCACGTGGGTGATCATGCACTGATCACGGGGGTGATCATGCACTGATCACATGGCTGATCATACACTGATCACGAGACTGCACTTGCACTGATCACGTGGCTGATAATGCACTGATGAATTTGCTATCATACACTGATCACGTGACTGTGCATGCACTGATCACATGGCTGATCATACACTGATACGAGGCTGTTCATGCACTCATCACGTGTCTGATCATACACTGATCACATTACTGATAATGCACTGAACCCTGCCTGATTATGCACTGATCACGTGGCTCATCATGCACTTATCACGAAGCTGATTATACACTGATTACGTGACTTTGCATGCATTGACCACTTGGCTAATCTTGCACTGTTCATATGGCTGATCATGCACTGATCATGTGGTTGATCATACACTGATCACGTGGCTGATCATGAACTAATAACGAAGCTGATCATACACTGATCACGTGACTGTGCATGCAATGATCACGTGGCTGATCATGCACTGATCACTTGGGAGATCATGCACTGTTCACGTGCCTGATCATACACTGATCACGAGACTGCACATGCACTGATCACGTGGCTGATCATGCACTGATCCCATGGCTGATCATGCACTGATCACGTGAGTGATCATACACTGGTCACGTGACTATCATGCACTGATCACGTGGCTGATCATACACTGACCACGTGCCTGATCATGCACTGATCACGTGGCTGATCATGCACTGATCACGAAGCGGATCATACACTGATCACGTGACTGTGCATGTACTGATCCCATGGCTGATCATGCACTGATCACGTGGCTGATCATGCACTGATAACCTGGCTATCATACACTGATCACGTGACTCATTATGCACTCTTCACGTGCCTGATCATGCACTGATCATCTGGCTGATCATGCACTGAAGACGAAGCTTATCATACACTGATCACGGAACCATGCATGCACTGATCACGTGGCTGAGCATGCACTTATAATGAAGCTGATCATACACTGACCACGTGACTGTGCATGCACTGATCATGTGGCTGATCATGCACTGATCCCATGGCTGGTCATGCACTGATCACGTGAGTGATCTTACACTGGTCACGTGACTATCATGCACTGAGCACGTGGCTGATCATACACTGATCACGTGCCTGATCATGCACTGATCACGTGGCTGATCAGGCACTGATCACGAAGCTGATCATACACTGATCACGTGACTGTCCATGCACTGATAACATGGCTGATCATGCACTGATCACGTGGCTGGTCATGCGCTGATAACCTGGCTATCATACACTGATCACGTGACTGATTGTGCACTCTTCACGTGCATGATCATGCACTGATCAGGTGGCTGATCATGCACTGAAGACGAAGCTGATCATACACTGATCATGGGACCATGCATGCACTGATCAAGTGGCTGAACATGCACTGATCACGTGGGTGATCATGCACTGATCACATGGCTGGTCATACACTGATCCCCTGACTGATCATGCCCTAATCACTTTGCAGATCATGCACTGATTACACGGCTGATCATACACTATTCACATTACTGATAATACACTGAACACTTGCCTGATCATGCACTGATCACGTGGCTCATCATGCACTGATCAAGAAACTGATCATACACTGATTACGTGACTGTGCATGCACTGATTACTTGGCTGAACTTGCACTGTTAATGTGGCAGATCATGAACTAATCTCGAAACTGATCATACACTGATCATGAGACTGTGCATGCACTGATCAAGTGTCTGATCATGCAATTATCATGTGACTGTGCATGCACTGATCACGTGGTTGATCATGCACTGATCACCTGGCTGATCATGCACTTATAACTTTGCTATCATACACTGATCACGTGACCGATCATGCACACTTGACGTTCCTGATCATGCACTGATCACGTGGCTGACCTTGCACTGATCACGAAGCGGATCATACACTGATCACGTGACTGTGCATGCACTGATCATGTGGCTGTACATGCAATGATCACGTGGCTGATCATGCACTGATCACGTGGCTAATCATGCACTGATCACTTGGGAGATCATGCACTGATCACGTCGCTGATCATGCACTCTTCACGTGCCTGATCATGCACTGATCACGTGGATGACCATGCACTGATCACGAATCTGGTCATACACTGCTCTCGTGACTGTGCATGCACTGATCACATGGTTGATCATGCACTGATCACGTGGCTGAACATGCACTGATAACTTTGCTATCATACACTGATCACGTGACTGATCATGCACACTTGATGTGCCTGATCATGCACTGATCACATGGCTGACCATGCACTGATCACTTGGGAGATAATGCACTGATCACGTGCCTGATTATGCACTCTTCACGTGCCAGATCATGCACTGATCACGTGGCTGATCATGCACTGATCACGTGGCTCATCATGCACTGATCACGAAGCTGTTCATACACTGATTACGTGACTGTGCATGCACTGATCACTTGGCTGATCTTGCACTGTTCATGTGGCTGATCTTGCACTGATCACGTGGTTAATCATTCACTGATCACGTGGCTGATCATGCACTGATCACGAAGCTGATCATACACTGATCATGTGACTGTGGATGCACTGATCACGTGGCTGATCATGCAATGAACACGTGGCTGATCATGCACTTATCACGTGCCTGATCATGCACTGATCACGTGGAGATCAGGCACTGATCATGTGGCTGATCAAGCACTCTTCACGTGCCTCATCATGCACTGGTCCCGTAGCTATCATGCACTAGTCACGTGGTTATCATGCACTGATCACGTGGCTGATCATACACTGATCACATGACTGATCATGCACTGATCACTTGGCTGACCACACGTTGATAACCTGGCTATCATCCACTGATCACGTGACTGATTATGCACTCTTCACGTGCCTGATCATGCACTGATCATGTGGCTGACCATGCACTGAAGACGAAGCTTATCATACACTGATCATGGGACCATGCATGCACTGATCTTGTGGCTGATCATGTACTGATCACGTGCCTGACCATGCACTAATCACGTTGCGGATCATGCAGTGATCACACGGCTGATCATACACTGATCACGTGGCTCATCATGCACTGATCACGAAGCTGTTCATACACTGATTACGTGACTGTGCATGCACTGATCACTTGGCTGATCTTGCACTGTTCATGTGGCTGATCTTGCACTGTTCATGTGGCTGATCATGCACTGATCATGTGGCTGAACATGCACTGATCACGAAGCTGATCATACACTGTTCACGTGACTGTGCATGCACTGATCACATGGCTGATCATGCACTGATCACGTTGCTGAACATGCACTGATAACTTTGCTATCATACACTGATCACGTGACTGATCATGCACACTTGATGTGCCTGATCATGCACTGATCACATGGCTGACCATGCACTGATCACTTGGGAGATAATGCACTGATCACGTGGCTGTCCATGCACTGATCACGAAGCTGATCATACACTGATCACATGTCTGATCATACACTGATCACGTGCCTGATCATGCACTGATCACATGGCTGATCATGCTCTGATCACGAAGCTGATCATACACTGATCACGTAACTCTGCATGCACTGATCATGTGGCTGAACGTGCAATGATCACGTGGCTGATCATGCACCGATCACCTGGCTGATCATGCAGTGATCACTTGGGAGATAATGCACTGATCCCGTGACTGATCATGCACTCTTCACGTGCCTGATCAGGCACTGATCACGTGGCAGACCATGCACTGATCACGAAGCTGATCGTACACTGATCACGTGACTGTGCATGCACTCATATCGTGTCTGAACCTAAAATGATCATGTGGCTGATCATGCACTGATCACGAAGCTGATCATACACTGATCACGTGACTGTGCATGCAGTGATCACGTGGCTAAACATACAATGATCACGTGGCTGATCATGCACTGATCACGATTCTGATCATACACTGATCACGTGACTGTGCATGCACTGATCACCTGCCTGATCATGCACTGATCACGTGGCTGACCATGCACTGATCACGAAGCTAATCATACACTGATCACATGGCTGATCATACACTGAACACGTGCCTGATCATGCACTGATCACATGGCTGATCATGCACTGATCACGAAGGTGATCATACACTGATCACGTGACTGTGCATGCACTGATCACATAGCTTATCATGCACTGATCAGGTGGATGATCATGCGCTGATAACCTGGCTATCATACACTGATCACGTGCCTGATTATGCACTCTTCACGTGCCAGATCATGCACTGATCACATGGCTGATCATGCACTGATCACATGGCAGATCATACACTCATCACGTGACTGATCATGCACTAATCACGTTACGGACCATGCCCTGATCATGCGGCTGATCATACACTGATCACCTTACTGATAATGCACTGAACACGTGCCTGATCATGCACTGATAACGTGGCTCATCATGCACTGATCACGAAGCTGTTCATACACTGATTACGTGACTGTGCATGCACTGATCACTTGGCTGATCTTGCACTGTTCACGTGGCTGATCTTGCACTGATCACGTGGTTAATCATTCACTGATCACGTGGCTGATCATGCACTGATCACGAAGCTGATCATACACTGATCATGTGACTGTGGATGCACTGATCACGTGGCTGATCATGCAATGATCACGTGGCTGATCATGCACTTATCACGTGGCTGATCATGCACTGATCACGTGGAGATCAGGCACTGATCATGTGGCTGATCATGCACTCTTCACGTGCCTCATCATGCACTGGTCACGTAGCTATCATGCACTAGTCACGTGGTTATCATGCACTGATCACGTGGCTGATCATACACTGATCACGTGACTGATCATGCACTGATCACTTGGCTGACCACACGCTGATAACCTGGCTATCATCCACTGATCACGTGACTGATTATGCACTCTTCACGTGCCTGATCATGCACTGATCATGTGGCTGACCATGCACTGAAGACAAAGCTTATCATACACTGATCATGGGACCATGCATGCACTGATCTTGTGGCTGATCATGTACTGATCACGTGCCTGATCATGCACTAATCACGTTGCGGATCATGCAGTGATCACATGGCTGATCATACACTGATCATGAGGCTGTTCATGCACTCATCACGTGTCTCCTCATACACTGATCACATTACTGATAATCCACTGACCACGTGCCTGATCATGCACTGATCTCGGGACTCATCATGCACTGATCTTGAAGCTGATCATACACTGATTACGTGACTGTGCATGCATTGATCACATGGCTGATCTTGCACTGTTCATGTGCTGATCATGCACTGATCACGTGGTTGATCATACACCGGTCACGTGGCTGATCATGAACTAATCACGAAGCTGATCATACACTGATCACGTGACTGTGTATGCACTGATTACGTGGCTGACTATGCACTGATCACGTGGCTGAAAATGCACTGATCACGTGACTGATCATGCAGGGGTCACGTGGCTTTCATGCACTAATCACGTGGTTGATCATTCACTGATCATGTGCCTGATCATGCACGGATCACATGCCTGATCATGAACTGATCCCGTGCCTGATCATGCACTTATCACGTGACTGATCATTCACTCATCACCTCCTGATCATGCACTGATCACGTGGCTGATCATGCACTTATCACGAAGCTGATCATACACTGGTCACGTGACTGTGCATGCACTGATCACATGGCTGATCATGCACTGATCACGTGCCTGATCATGCAGTGATCACGTGGCTGATCACGCACTGATCATGAAGCTGATCATACACTGATCACGTGACTGTGCATGCACTGATCACGTATCTGATCATGCACTTATCCCATGGCTGATCATGCACTGATCACGTGACTGATCATACACTGGTCATGTGGCTATCATGCACTGATCACGTGGCTGATCATACACTGATCACATGCCTGATCATGCACTGATGACGTGGCTGATCATGCACTGATCACGAAGCGGATCATACACTGATCACGTGACTCATTATGCACTCTTCACGTGCCTGATCATGCACTGATCACGTGGCTGATCATGCACTGAAGACAAAGCTTATCATACACTGATCACGGAACCATGCATGCACTGATCACGTGGCTGAGCATGCACTGATAATGAAGCTGATCATACACTGACCACGTGACTGTGCATGCACTGATCATGTGGCTGATCATGCACTGATCCCATGGCTGATCATGCACTGAACACGTGAGTGATCATACACTGGTCACGTGACTATCATGCACTGAGCACGTGGCTGATCAGGCACTGATCACGTGGCTGACCATGCACTGAAGAAGAAGGTTGTCATACACTGATCATGGGACCATGCATGCACTGATCACGTGGGTGATCATGCACTGATCACGGGGGTGATCATGCACTGATCACATGGCTGATCATACACTGATCACGAGACTGCACTTGCACTGATCACGTGGCTGATAATGCACTGATGAATTTGCTATCATACACTGATCACGTGACTGTGCATGCACTGATCACATGGCTGATCATACACTGATACTGAGGCTGTTCATGCACTCATCACGTGTCTGATCATACACTGATCACATTACTGATAATGCACTGAACCCTGCCTGAATATGCACTGATCACGTGGCTCATCATGCACTTATCACGAAGCTGATCATACACTGATTACGTGACTTTGCATGCATTGACCACTTGGCTAATCTTGCACTGTTCATATGGCTGATCATGCACTGATCACGTGGTTGATCATACACTGATCACGTGGCTGATCATGAACTAATAACGAAGCTGATCATACACTGATCACGTGACTGTGCATGCAATGATCACGTGGCTGATCATGCACTGATCACTTGGGAGATCATGCACTGTTCACGTGCCTGATCATACACTGATCACGAGACTGCACATGCACTGATCACGTGGCTGATCATGCACTGATCCCGTGGCTGATCATGCACTGATCACGTGAGTGATCATACACTGGTCACGTGACTATCATGCACTGATCACGTGGCTGATCATACACTGACCACATGCCTGATCATGCACTGATCACGTGGCTGATCATGCACTGATCACGAAGCGGATCATACACTGATCACGTGACTGTGCATGTACTGATCCCATGGCTGATCATGCACTGATCACGTGGCTGATCATGCACTGATAACCTGGCTATCATACACTGATCACGTGACTCATTATGCACTCTTCACGTGCCTGATCATGCACTGATCATCTGGCTGATCATGCACTGAAGACGAAGCTTATCATACACTGATCACGGAACCATGCATGCACTGATCACGTGGCTGAGCATGCACTTATAATGAAGCTGATCATACACTGACCACGTGACTGTGCATGCACTGATCACGTGGCTGATCATGCACTGATCCCGTGGCTGGTCATGCACTGATCACGTGAGTGATCTTACACTGGTCACGTGACTATCATGCACTGAGCACGTGGCTGATCATACACTGATCACGTGCCTGATCATGCACTGATCACGTGGCTGATCAGGCACTGATCACGAAGCTGATCATACACTGATCACGTGACTGTCCATGCACTGATAACATGGCTGATCATGCCCTGATCACGTGGCTGGTCATGCGCTGATAACTTGGCTATCATACACTGATCACGTGACTGATTGTGCACTCTTCACGTGCCTGATCATGCACTGATCAGGTGGCTGATCATGCACTGAAGACGAAGCTGATCATACACTGATCATGGGACCATGCATGCACTGATCAAGTGGCTGAACATGCACTGATCACGTGGGTGATCATGCACTGATCACATGGCTGGTCATACACTGATCCCCTGACTGATCATGCCCTAATCACTTTGCAGATCATGCACTGATTACACGGCTGATCATACACTGATCACTTTACTGATAATGCACTGAACACTTGCCTGATCATGCACTGATCACGTGGCTCATCATGCACTGATCAAGAAACTGATCATACACTGATTACGTGACTGTGCATGCACTGATTACTTGGCTGATCTTGCACTGTTAATGTGGCAGATCATGAACTAATCTCGAAACTGATCATACACTGATCATGAGACTGTGCATGCACTGATCAAGTGTCTGATCATGCAATTATCATGTGACTGTGCATGCACTGATCACGTGGTTGATCATGCACTGATCACCTGGCTGATCATGCACTTATAACTTTGCTATCATACACTGATCACGTGACCGATCATGCACACTTGACGTTCCTGATCATGCATTGATCACGTGGCTGACCTTGCACTGATCACGAAGCGGATCATACACTGATCACGTGACTGTGCATGCACTGATCATGTGGCTGTACATGCAATGATCACGTGGCTGATCATGCACTGATCACGTGGCTAATCATGCACTGATCCCTTGGGAGATCATGCACTGATCACGTCGCTGATCATGCACTCTTCACGTGCCTGATCATGCACTGATCACGTGGATGACCATGCACTGATCACGAATCTGGTCATACACTGCTCTCGTGACTGTGCATGCACTGATCACGTGGCTGAACATGCACTGATCACGTGGCTGATCATGCACTCTTCACGTGCCTGATCATGCACTGATGACGTGGCTGACCATGCACTGATCACGAAGCTGATCATACACTGATCACCTGACTGTGCATGCACTGATCACATGGCTGATCATGCACTGTTCACGTGGATGATAATGCGCTCATAACCTGGCTATCATACACCAATCACGTGACTGATTATGCACTCTTCACGTGCCAGATCATGCACTGATCACGTGGCTGATCATGCACTGATCACCTGGGTGATCATACACTCATCACATGGCTGATCATACACTGATCACGTGATTGATCATGCACTAATCATGTTACGGATCATGCACTGATCATGCGGCTGAACATACACTGATCATGAGGCTGTTCATGCACTCATCACGTGTCTGATCATACACTGATCACATTACTGATAATGCACTGAACACGTGCCTGATCATGCACTGATCACGTGGCTCATCATGCACTGATCACGAAGCTGTTCATACACTGATTACGGGACTGTGCATGCACGGAACACTTGGCTGATCTTGCACTGTTCATGTGGCTGATTATGCACTGATCACGTGGTTGATCATACACTGATCACGTGGCTGATCATGAACTAATCACGTAGGTGATCATACACTGATCACGTGACTGTGCATGCACTGATCACAAGGCTGATCATGCACTGATCACGTGGCTGATCATAAAATGATCACATAGCTACCATGTACTGGTCACGTGACTGATCATGCACTGATGACATAATTGATCATGCACTGATCATGTGGCTGATCATGCACTGATCACGTGGCTTATCATACACTGATCACGTGCCTGGTCATGCACAGATCACGTGACAACTCATGAAGTGATCACGTTGCTATCGTGCAATGATCACGTGGCTATCATGCACTGATCACGTGGCTGATCATGCACTGGTCACCAGGGTGATCATACACTCATCACATGGCTGATCATACACTGTTCACGTGACTGATCATGCACTAATCACATTACGGATCGTGCACTGATCATGCAGCTGAACATACACTGATCATGAGGCTGTTCATGCACTCATCACGTGTCTGATCATACACTGATCACCTTACTGATAATGCACTGAACACGTGCCTGATCATGCACTGATCACGTGGCTGAAAATGCACTGATCACGTGACTGATCATGCAGGGGTCACGTGGCTTTCATGCACTAATCACGTGGCTGATCATTCACTGATCATGTGCCTGATCATGCACTCTTCACGTGCCTGATCATGCACTGATCACGCGGCTGAACATGCACTGATCACGAAGCTGATCATACACTGATCACGTGACTGTGCATGCACTAATCACGTGGCTGATCATGCACTGATAACTTTGCTCTCATACACTGATCAGGTGACTGATCATACACACTTGACGTGACTGATCATGCACTGATCACGTGGCTGACCAGGCACCAATCACTTGGGAGATAATGCACTGATCACGTGGCTGTCCATGCACTGATCACGAAATTGATCATACACTGATCACATGGCTGAACATACACTGATCAGGTGCCTGACAATGCACTGATCCATGGCTGATCATGCTCTGATCACGAAGCTGATTATTCACTGATCACGTGACACTGCATGCGCTGATCATGTGGCTGAACGTGCACTGATCACGTGGCTGATCATGCACTGATCACTTGGGAGATAATGCACTGATCACGTGACTGATCATTCACTCTTCACGTGCCTGACCATGCACTGATCACGTGGCTGATCATGCACTGATCACTTGGGAGATAATGCACTGATAACGTGACTGATCATTCACTCTTCACGTGCCTGACCGTGCACTGATCACGTGGCTGAACATGCACTGATCACGAAGCTGATCATACACTGATCACGTGGCTGATCATGCACTGATCACGAAGCTGATCATACACTGATTATGTGACTGTGCATGCACTGATCACGTAGCTGAACATACAATGATCACGTGGCTGATCATGTACTGATCACGATGCTGATCATACACTGATCACGTGACTGTGCATGCACTGATCACCTGCCTGATCATGCCCTTTTCACGTGGCTGACCATGCACTGATCCCGAAGCTGATCATACACTGAGCACATGGCTGATCATACACTGAACACGTGCCTGATCATACACTGATCACATGGCTGATAATGCACCAATCACGAAGCTGATCATACACTGATCACGTGACTGTGCATGCACTGATCACCTGCCTGATCATGCCCTTTTCACGTGGCTGACCATGCACTGATCCCGAAGCTGATCATACACTGAGCACATGGCTGATCATACACTGAACACGTGCCTGATCATACACTGATCACATGGCTGATAATGTACCAATCACGAAGCTGATCATACACTGATCACGTGACTGTGCATGCACTGATCACATGGCTGATCATACACTGATCAACTGACTGTGCGTGCACTAATTACGTGGCTGATCATGCACTGATAACTTTGCTATCATACACTGATCACGTGACTGATCATGCACACTTGACGTGCCTGATCATGCACTGATCACGTGGCTGACCATGCACTGATCACTTGGGAGATAATGCACTGATCACGTGGCTGTCCATGCACTGATCACGAAGCTGATCATACCCTGATCACATGGCTGATCATACACTGATCACGTGCCTGATCATGCACTGATCACATGGCTGATCATGCACTGCTCACGAAGCTGATCATACACTGATCACGTGACTCTGCAAGCACTGATCATGTGGCTGAACATACAATGATCACGTGGCTCATCATGCACTGATCACGATGCTGATCATACACTGATCACGTGACTGTGCATGCACTGATCACCAGCCTGATCATGCACTGATCACGTGGCTGACGATGCACTGATCACGAAGCTAATCATACACTGATCACATGGCTGATCATACACTGAACACCTGCCTGATCATGCACTGATCACATGGCTGATCATGCATTGATCACGAAGCTGATCATACACTGATCACGTGACTGTGCATGCAGTGATCACGTGGCTAAACATACAATGATCACGTGGCTGATCATGCACTGATCACGAAGCTGATCATACACTGATCACGTGACTGTGCATGCAGTGATCACGTGGCTGAACATACAATGATCACGTGGCTGATCATGCTCTGATCACATGCCTGATCATGAACTGATCCCGTGCCTGATCATGCACTTATCACGTGACTGATCATTCACTCATCACCTCCTGATCATGCACTGATCACGTGGCTGATCATGCATTGATCACGAATCTGATCATACACTGATTACGTGACTGTGCATGCATTGATCACATGGCTCATCTTGCACTGTTCATGTGCTGATCATACACTGATCACGTGGTTGATCATACACCGGTCACGTGGCTGATCATGAACTAATCACGAAGCTGATCATACACTGATCACGTGACTGTGTATGCACTGTTCACGTGGCTGACTATGCAATGATCACATGGCTGAAAATGCACTGATCACGTGACTGATCATGCAGGGGTCACGTGGCTTTCATGCACTAATCACGTGGTTGATCATTCACTGATCATGTGCCTGATCATGCACTGATCACATGCCTGATCATGAACTGATCCCGTGCCTGATCATGCACTTATCACGTGACTGATCATTCACTCATCACCTCCTGATCATGCACTGATCACGTGGCTGATCATGCACTTATCACGAAGCTGATCATACACTGGTCACGTGACTGTGCATGCACTGATCACATGGCTGATCATGCACTGATCACGTGCCTGATCATGCACTGATCACGTGGCTGATCATGAACTAATCACGAAGCTGATCATGCACTGATCACGTGACTGTGCATGCACTGATCACGTGGCTGATCATGCACTTATCCCATGGCTGATCATGCACTGATCACGTGACTGATCATACACTGGTCATGTGGCTATCATGCACTGATCACGTGGCTGATCATACACTGATCACATGCCTGATCATGCACTGATGACGTGGCTGATCATGCACTGATCACGAAGCGGATCATACACTGATCACGTGACTCATTATGCACTCTTCACGTGCCTGATCATGCACTGATCATGTGGCTGATCATGCACTGAAGACGAAGCTTATCATACACTGATCACGGAACCATGCATGCACTGATCACGTGGCTGAGCATGCACTGATAATGAAGCTGATCATACACTGACCACGTGACTGTGCATGCACTGATCATGTGGCTGATCATGCACTGATCCCATGGCTGATCATGCACTGAACACGTGAGTGATCATACACTGGTCATGTGACTATCATGCACTGAGCACGTGGCTGATCATACACTGATCACGTGCCTGATCATGCACTGATCACGTGGCTGATCAGGCACTGATCACGTGGCTGACCATGCACTGAAGAAGAAGGTTGTCATACACTGATCATGGGACCATGCATGCACTGATCACGTGGGTGATCATGCACTGATCACATGGCTGATCATACACTGATCACGAGACTGCACTTGCACTGATCTCGTGGCTGATAATGCACTGATGAATTTGCTATCATACACTGATCACGTGACTGTGCATGCACTGATCACATGGCTGATCATACACTGATACTGAGGCTGTTCATGCACTCATCACGTGTCTGATCATACACTGATCACATTACTGATAATGCACTGAACCCTGCCTGATTATGCACTGATCACGTGGCTCATCATGCACTTATCACGAAGCTGATCATACACTGATTACGTGACTTTGCATGCATTGACCACTTGGCTAATCTTGCACTGTTCATATGGCTGATCATGCACTGATCACGTGGTTGATCATACACTGATCACGTGGCTGATCATGAACTAATAACGAAGCTGATCATACACTGATCACGTGACTGTGCATGCAATGATCACGTGGCTGATCATGCACTGATCACTTGGGATATCATGCACTGTTCACGTGCCTGATCATACACTGATCACGAGACTGCACATGCACTGATCACGTGGCTGATCATGCACTGATCCCATGGCTGATCCTGCACTGATCACGTGAGTGATCATACACTGGTCACGTGACTATCATGCACTGATCACGTGGCTGATCATACACTGACCACGTGCCTGATCATGCACTGATCACGTGGCTTATCATGCACTGATCACGAAGCGGATCATACACTGATCACGTGACTGTGCATGTACTGATCCCATGGCTGATCATGCACTGATCACGTGGCTGATCATGCACTGATAACCTGGCTATCATACACTGATCACGTGACTCATTATGCACTCTTCACGTGCCTGATCATGCACTGATCATCTGGCTGATCATGCACTGAAGACGAAGCTTATCATACACTGATCACGGAACCATGCATGCACTGATCACGTGGCTGAGCATGCACTTATAATGAAGCTGATCATACACTGACCACGTGACTGTGCATGCACTGATCATGTGGCTGATCATGCACTGATCCCATGGCTGGTCATGCACTGATCACGTGAGTGATCTTACACTGGTCACGTGACTATCATGCACTGAGCACGTGGCTGATCATACACTGATCACGTGCCTGATCATGCACTGATCACGTGGCTGATCAGGCACTGATCACGAAGCTGATCATACACTGATCACGTGACTGTCCATGCACTGATAACATGGCTGATCATGCACTGATCACGTGGCTGGTCATGCGCTGATAACCTGGCTATCATACACTGATCACGTGACTGATTGTGCACTCTTCACGTGCCTGATCATGCACTGATCAGGTGTCTGATCATGCACTGAAGACGAAGCTGATCATACACTGATCATGGGACCATGCATGCACTGATCAAGTGGCTGAACATGCACTGATCACGTGGGTGATCATGCACTGATCACATGGCTGGTCATACACTGATCCCCTGACTGATCATGCCCTAATCACTTTGCAGATCATGCACTGATTACACGGCTGATCATACACTGATCACATTACTGATAATGCACTGAACACTTGCCTGATCATGCACTGATCACGTGGCTCATCATGCACTGATCAAGAAACTGATCATACACTGATTACGTGACTGTGCATGCACTGATTACTTGGCTGAACTTGCACTGTTAATGTGGCAGATCATGAACTAATCTCGAAACTGATCATACACTGATCATGAGACTGTGCATGCACTGATCAAGTGTCTGATCATGCAATTATCATGTGACTGTGCATGCACTGATCACGTGGTTGATCATGCACTGATCACCTGGCTGATCATGCACTTATAACTTTGCTATCATATACTGATCACGTGACCGATCATGCACACTTGACGTTCCTGATCATGCACTGATCACGTGGCTGACCTTGCACTGATCACGAAGCGGATCATACACTGATCACGTGACTGTGCATGCACTGATCATGTGGCTGTACATGCAATGATCACGTGGCTGATCATGCACTGATCACGTGGCTAATCATGCACTGATCACTTGGGAGATCATGCACTGATCACGTCGCTGATCATGCACTCTTCACGTGCCTGATCATGCACTGATCACGTGGATGACCATGCACTGATCACGAATCTGGTCATACACTGCTCTCGTGACTGTGCATGCACTGATCACGTGGCTGAACATGCAATTATCACGTGGCTGATCATGAACTGATCACGTGGCTGATCATGCACTCTTCACGTGCCTGATCATGCACTGATGACGTGGCTGACCATGCACTGATCACGAAGCTGATCATACACTGATCACCTGACTGTGCATGCACTGATCACATGGCTGATCATGCACTGTTCACGTGGATGATAATGCGCTCATAACCTGGCTATCATACACCAATCACGTGACTGATTATGCACTCTTCACGTGCCAGATCATGCACTGATCACGTGGCTGATCATGCACTGATCACCTGGGTGATCATACACTCATCACATGGCTGATCATACACTGATCACGTGATTGATCATGCACTAATCACGTTACGGATCATGCACTGATCATGCGGCTGAACATACACTGATTATGAGGCTGTTCATGCACTCATCACGTGTCTGATCATGCACTGATCACGTGGCTCATCATGCACTGATCACGAAGCTGTTCATACACTGATTACGGGACTGTGCATGCACTGAACACTTGGCTGATCTTGCACTGTTCATGTGGCTGATCATGCACTGATCACGTGGTTGATCATACACTGATCACGTGGCTGATCATGAACTAATGACGTAGGTGATCATACACTGATCACGTGACACTGCATGCGCTGATCATGTGGCTGAACGTGCACTGATCACGTGGCTGATCATGCACTGATCACTTGGGAGATAATGCACTGATCACGTGACTGATCATTCACTCTTCACGTGCCTGACCGTGCACTGATCACGTGGCTGAACATGCACTGATCACGAAGCTGATCATACACTGATCACGTGGCTGATCATGCACTGATCACGAAGCTGATCATACACTGATTATGTGACTGTGCATGCACTGATCACGTAGCTGAACATACAATGATCACGTGGCTGATCATGTACTGATCACGATGCTGATCATACACTGATCACGTGACTGTGCATGCACTGATCACCTGCCTGATCATGCACTTTTCACGTGGCTGACCATGCACTGATCCCGAAGCTGATCATACACTGAGCACATGGCTGATCATACACTGAACACGTGCCTGATCATACACTGATCACATGGCTGATAATGCACCAATCACGAAGCTGATCATACACTGATCACATGACTGTGCATGCACTGATCACATGGCTGATCATGCACTGATCACGTGGCTGATCATGCACTGATCACGTGGCTGAACATGCACTGATCACGAAGCTGATCATACACTGATCAACTGACTGTGCGTGCACTAATCACGTGGCTGATCATGCACTGATAACTTTGCTATCATACACTGATCACGTGACTGATCATGCACACTTGACGTGCCTGATCATGCACTGATCACATGGCTGACCATGCACTGATCACTTGGGAGATAATGCACTGATCACGTGGCTGTCCATGCACTGATCACGAAGCTGATCATACCCTGATCACATGGCTGATCATACACTGATCACGTGCCTGATCATGCACTGATCACATGGCTGATCATGCACTGCTCACGAAGCTGATCATACACTGATCACGTGACTCTGCAAGCACTGATCATGTGGCTGAACATACAATGATCACGTGGCTCATCATGCACTGATCACGATGCTGATCATACACTGATCACCTGACTGTGCATGCACTGATCACCAGCCTGATCATGCACTGATCACGTGGCTGACGATGCACTGATCACAAAGCTAATCATACACTGATCACATGGCTGATCATACACTGAACACCTGCCTGATCATGCACTGATCACATGGCTGATCATGCATTGATCACGAAGCTGATCATACACTGATCACGTGACTGTGCATGCAGTGATCACGTGGCTAAACATACAATGATCACGTGGCTGATCATGCACTGATCACGAAGCTGATCATACACTGATCACGTGACTGTGCATGCAGTGATCACGTGGCTGAACATACAATGATCACGTGGCTGATCATGCTCTGATCACATGCCTGATCATGAACTGATCCCGTGCCTGATCATGCACTTATCACGTGACTGATCATTCACTCATCACCTCCTGATCATGCACTGATCACGTGGCTGATCATGCATTGATCACGAATCTGATCATACACTGATTACGTGACTGTGCATGCATTGATCACATGGCTCATCTTGCACTGTTCATGTGCTGATCATGCACTGATCACGTGGTTGATCATACACCGGTCACGTGGCTGATCATGAACTAATCACGAAGCTGATCATACACTGATCACGTGACTGTGTATGCACTGATCACGTGGCTGACTATGCACTGATCACGTGGCTGAAAAAGCACTGATCACGTGACTGATCATGCAGGGGTCACGTGGCTTTCATGCACTAATCACGTGGTTGATCATTCACTGATCATGTGCCTGATCATGCACTGATCACATGCCTGATCATGAACTGATCCCGTGCCTGATCATGCACTTATCACGTGACTGATCATTCACTCATCACCTCCTGATCATGCACTGATCACGTGGCTGATCATGCACTTATCACGAAGCTGATCATACACTGGTCACGTGAATGTGCATGCACTGATCACATGGCTGATCATGCACTGATCAACTGCCTGATCATGCACTGATCACGTGGCTGATCACGCACTTATCATGAAGCTGATCATACACTGATCACGTGACTGTGCATGCACTGATCACGTGGCTGATCATGCACTTATCCCATGGCTGATCATGCACTGATCACGTGACTGATCATACACTGGTCATGTGGCTATCATGCACTGATCACGTGGCTGATCATACACTGATCACATGCCTGATCATGCACTGATGACGTGGCTGATCATGCACTGATCACGAAGCGGATCATACACTGATCACGTGACTCATTATGCACTCTTCACGTGCCTGATCATGCACTGATCATGTGGCTGATCATGCACTGAAGACGAAGCTTATCATACACTGATCACGGAACCATGCATGCACTGATCACGTGGCTGAGCATGCACTGATAATGAAGCTGATCATACACTGACCACGTGACTGTGCATGCACTGATCATGTGGCTGATCATGCACTGATCCCATGGCTGATCATGCACTGAACACGTGAGTGATCATACACTGGTCACGTGACTATCATGCACTGAGCACGTGGCTGATCATACACTGATCACGTGCCTGATCATGCACTGATCACGTGGCTGATCAGGCACTGATCACGTGGCTGACCATGCACTGAAGAAGAAGGTTGTCATACACTGATCATGGGACCATGCATGCACTGATCACGTGGGTGATCATGCACTGATCACGGGGGTGATCATGCACTGATCACATGGCTGATCATACACTGATCACGAGACTGCACTTGCACTGATCACGTGGCTGATAATGCACTGATGAATTTGCTATCATACACTGATCACGTGACTGTGCATGCACTGATCACATGGCTGATCATACACTGATACTGAGGCTGTTCATGCACTCATCACGTGTCTGATCATACACTGATCACATTACTGATAATGCACTGAACCCTGCCTGATTATGCACTGATCACGTGGCTCATCATGCACTTATCACGAAGCTGATCATACACTGATTACGTGACTTTGCATGCATTGACCACTTGGCTAATCTTGCACTGTTCATATGGCTGATCATGCACTGATCACGTGGTTGATCATACACTGATCACGTGGCTGATCATGAACTAATAACGAAGCTGATCATACACTGATCACGTGACTGTGCATGCAATGATCACGTGGCTGATCATGCACTGATCAATTGGGAGATCATGCACTGTTCACGTGCCTGATCATACACTGATCACGAGACTGCACATGCACTGATCACGTGGCTGATCATGCACTGATCCCATGGCTGATCATGCACTGATCACGTGAGTGATCATACACTGGTCACGTGACTATCATGCACTGATCACGTGGCTGATCATACACTGACCACGTGCCTGATCATGCACTGATCACGTGGCTGATCATGCACTGATCACGAAGCGGATCATACACTGATCACGTGACTGTGCATGTACTGATCCCATGGCTGATCATGCACTGATCACGTGGCTGATCATGCACTGATAACCTGGCTATCATACACTGATCACGTGACTCATTATGCACTCTTCACGTGCCTGATCATGCACTGATCATCTGGCTGATCATGCACTGAAGACGAAGCTTATCATACACTGATCACGGAACCATGCATGCACTGATCACGTGGCTGAGCATGCACTTATAATGAAGCTGATCATACACTGACCACGTGACTGTGCATGCACTGATCATGTGGCTGATCATGCACTGATCCCATGGCTGGTCATGCACTGATCACGTGAGTGATCTTACACTGGTCACGTGACTATCATGCACTGAGCACGTGGCTGATCATACACTGATCACGTGCCTGATCATGCACTGATCACGTGGCTGATCAGGCACTGATCACGAAGCTGATCATACACTGATCACGTGACTGTCCATGCACTGATAACATGGCTGATCATGCACTGATCACGTGGCTGGTCATGCGCTGATAACCTGGCTATCATACACTGATCACGTGACTGATTGTGCACTCTTCACGTGCCTGATCATGCACTGATCAGGTGTCTGATCATGCACTGAAGACGAAGCTGATCATACACTGATCATGGGACCATGCATGCACTGATCAAGTGGCTGAACATGCACTGATCACGTGGGTGATCATGCACTGATCACATGGCTGGTCATACACTGATCCCCTGACTGATCATGCCCTAATCACTTTGCAGATCATGCACTGATTACACGGCTGATCATACACTGATCACATTACTGATAATGCACTGAACACTTGCCTGATCATGCACTGATCACGTGGCTCATCATGCACTGATCAAGAAACTGATCATACACTGATTACGTGACTGTGCATGCACTGATTACTTGGCTGAACTTGCACTGTTAATGTGGCAGATCATGAACTAATCTCGAAACTGATCATACACTGATCATGAGACTGTGCATGCACTGATCAAGTGTCTGATCATGCAATTATCATGTGACTGTGCATGCACTGATCACGTGGTTGATCATGCACTGATCACCTGGCTGATCATGCACTTATAACTTTGCTATCATACACTGATCACGTGACCGATCATGCACACTTGACGTTCCTGATCATGCACTGATCACGTGGCTGACCTTGCACTGATCACGAAGCGGATCATACACTGATCACGTGACTGTGCATGCACTGATCATGTGGCTGTACATGCAATGATCACGTGGCTGATCATGCACTGATCACGTGGCTAATCATGCACTGATCACTTGGGAGATCATGCACTGATCACGTCGCTGATCATGCACTCTTCACGTGCCTGATCATGCACTGATCACGTGGATGACCATGCACTGATCACGAATCTGGTCATACACTGCTCTCGTGACTGTGCATGCACTGATCACGTGGCTGAACATGCAATTATCACGTGGCTGATCATGAACTGATCACGTGGCTGATCATGCACTCTTCACGTGCCTGATCATGCACTGATGACGTGGCTGACCATGCACTGATCACGAAGCTGATCATACACTGATCACCTGACTGTGCATGCACTGATCACATGGCTGATCATGCACTGTTCACGTGGATGATAATGCGCTCATAACCTGGCTATCATACACCAATCACGTGACTGATTATGCACTCTTCACGTGCCAGATCATGCACTGATCACGTGGCTGATCATGCACTGATCACCTGGGTGATCATACACTCATCACATGGCTGATCATACACTGATCACGTGATTGATCATGCACTAATCACGTTAAGGATCATGCACTGATCATGCGGCTGAACATACACTGATCATGAGGCTGTTCATGCACTCATCACGTGTCTGATCATACACTGATCACCTTACTGATAATGCACTGAACACGTGCCTGATCATGCACTGATCACGTGGCTCATCATGCACTGATCACGAAGCTGTTCATACACTGATTACGGGACTGTGCATGCACTGAACACTTGGCTGATCTTGCACTGTTCATGTGGCTGATCATGCACTGATCACGTGGTTGATCATACACTGATCACGTGGCTGATCATGAACTAATCACGTAGGTGATCATACACTGATCACGTGACTGTGCATGCACTGATCACAAGGCTGATCATGCACTGATCACGTGGCTGATCATAAAATGATCACATAGCTACCATGTACTGGTCACGTGACTGATCATGCACTGATGACATAATTGATCATGCACTGATCACGAAGCTGATCATACACTGATCACCTGACTGTGCATGCACTGATCACATGGCTGATCATGCACTGTTCACGTGGATGATCATGCGCTGATAACCTGGCTATCATACACCAATCACGTGACTGATTATGCACTCTTCACGTGCCAGATCATGCACTGATCACGTGGCTGATCAAGCACTGGTCACCTGGGTGATCATACACTCATCACATGGCTGATCATACACTGTTCACGTGACTGATCATGCACTAATCACATTACGGATCGTGCACTGATCATGCGGCTGAACATTCACTGATCATGAGGCTGTTCATGCACTCATCACGTGTCGGATCATACACTGATCACCTTACTGATAATGCACTGAACACGTGCCTGATCATGCACTGATCACGTGGCTCATCATTCACTGATCACGAAGCTGTTCACACTGATTACGGTACTGTGCATGCACTGAACACTTGGCTGATCTTGCACTGTTCATGTGGCTGATCATGCACTGATCATGTGGCTGAACATGCACTGATCACGAAGCTGATCATACACTGTTCACGTGACTGTGCATGCACTGATCACATGGCTGATCATGCACTGATCACGTGGCTGAACATGCACTGATAACTTTGCTATCATACACTGATCACGTGACTGATCATGCACACTTGATGTGCCTGATCATGCACTGATCACATGGCTGACTATGCACTGATCACTTGGGAGATAATGCACTGATCACGTGGCTGTCCATGCACTGATCACGAAGCTGATCATACACTGATCACATGTCTGATCATACACTGATCACGTGCCTGATCATGCACTGATCACATGGCTGATCATGCTCTGATCACGAAGCTGATCATACACTGATCACGTGACTCTGCATGCACTGATCATGTGGCTGAACGTGCAATGATCACGTGGCTGATCATGCACCGATCACCTGGCTGATCATGCAGTGATCACTTGGGAGATAATGCACTGATCCCGTGACTGATCATGCACTCTTCACGTGCCTGATCAGGCACTGATCACGTGGCAGACCATGCACTGATCACGAAGCTGATCATACACTGATCACGTGACTGTGCATGCACTCATATCGTGTCTGAACCTAAAATGATCATGTGGCTGATCATGCACTGATCACGAAGCTGATCATACACTGATCATGTGACTGTGCATGCACTGATCACGTGGTGGAACATACAATGATCACGTGGCTGATCATGCACTGATCACGATTCTGATCATACACTGATCACGTGACTGTGCATGCACTGATCACCTGCCTGATCATGCACTGATCACGTGGCTGACCATGCACTGATCACGAAGCTAATAATACACTGATCACATGCCTGATCATACACTGAACACGTGCCTGATCATGCACTGATCACATGGCTGATCATGCACTGATCACGAAGGTGATCATACACTGATCACGTGACTGTGCATGCACTGATCACATAGCTTATCATGCACTGATCAGGTGGATGATCATGCGCTGATAACCTGGCTATCATACACTGATCACGTGCCTGATTATGCACTCTTCACGTGCCAGATCATGCACTGATCACGTGGCTGATCATGCACTGATCACGTGGCTCATCATGCACTGATCACGAAGCTGTTCATACACTGATTACGTGACTGTGCATGCACTGATCACTTGGCTGATCTTGCACTGTTCATGTGGCTGATCTTGCACTGATCACGTGGTTAATCATTCACTGATCACGTGGCTGATCATGCACTGATCACGAAGCTGATCATACACTGATCATGTGACTGTGGATGCACTGATCACGTGGCTGATCATGCAATGATCACGTGGCTGATCATGCACTTATCACGTGGCTGATCATGCACTGATCACGTGGAGATCAGGCACTGATCATGTGGCTGATCATGCACTCTTCACGTGCCTCATCATGCACTGGTCACGTAGCTATCATGCACTAGTCACGTGGTTATCATGCACTGATCACGTGGCTGATCATACACTGATCACGTGACTGATCATGCACTGATCACTTGGCTGACCACACGCTGATAACCTGGCTATCATCCACTGATCACGTGACTGATTATGCACTCTTCACGTGCCTGATCATGCACTGATCATGTGGCTGACCATGCACTGAAGACGAAGCTTATCATACACTGATCATGGGACCATGCATGCACTGATCTTGTGCCTGATCATGTACTGATCACGTGCCTGACCATGCACTAATCACGTTGCGGATCATGCAGTGATCACACGGCTGATCATACACTGATCATGAGGCTGTTCATGCACTCATCACGTGTCTCCTCATACACTGATCACATTACTGATAATCCACTGACCTCGTGCCTGATCATGCACTGATCTCGGGACTCATCATGCACTGAACTTGAAGCTGATCATACACTGATTACGTGACTGTGCATGCATTGATCACATGGCTCATCTTGCACTGTTCATGTGCTGATCATGCACTGATCACGTGGTTGATCATACACCCGTCACGTGGCTGATCATGAACTAATCACGAAGCTGATCATACACTGATCACGTGACTGTGTATGCACTGATGACGTGGCTGACTATGCACTGATCACGTGGCTGAAAATGCACTGATCACGTGACTGATCATGCAGGGGTCACGTGGCTTTCTTGCACTAATCACGTGGTTGATCATTCACTGATCATGTGCCTGATCATGCACTGATCACATGCCTGATCATGAACTGATCCCGTGCCTGATCATGCACTTATCACGTGACTGATCATTCACTCATCACCTCCTGATCATGCACTGATCACGTGGCTGATCATGCACTTATCACGAAGCTGATCATACACTGGTCACGTGACTGTGCATGCACTGATCACATGGCTGATCATGCACTGATCACCTGCCTGATCATGCACTGATCACGTGGCTGATCACGCACTGATCATGAAGCTGATCATACACTGATCACGTGACTGTGCATACACTGATCACGTGGCTGATCATGCACTTATCCCATGGCTGATCATGCACTGATCACGTGACTGATCATACACTGGTCATGTGGCTATCATGCACTGATCACGTGGCTGATCATACACTGATCACATGCCTGATCATGCACTGATGACGTGGCTGATCATGCACTGATCACGAAGCGAATCATACACTGATCACGTGACTCATTATGCACTCTTCACGTGCCTGATCATGCACTGATCATCTGGCTGATCATGCACTGAAGACGAAGCTTATCATACACTGATCACGGAACCATGCATGCACTGATCACGTGGCTGAGCATGCACTGATAATGAAGCTGATCATACACTGACCACGTGACTGTGCATGCACTGATCATGTGGCTGATCATGCACTGATCCCATGGCTGATCATGCACTGAACACGTGAGTGATCATACACTGGTCACGTGACTATCATGCACTGAGCACGTGGCTGATCATACACTGATCACGTGCCTGATCATGCACTGATCACGTGGCTGATCAGGCACTGATCACGTGGCTGACCATGCACTGAAGAAGAAGGTTGTCATACACTGATCATGGGACCATGCATGCACTGATCACGTGGGTGATCATGCACTGATCACGGGGGTGATCATGCACTGATCACATGGCTGATCATACACTGATCACGAGACTGCACTTGCACTGATCACGTGGCTGATAATGCACTGATGAATTTGCTATCATACACTGATCACGTGACTGTGCATGCACTGATCACATGGCTGATCATACACTGATACTGAGGCTGTTCATGCACTCATCATGTGTCTGATCATACACTGATCACATTACTGATAATGCACTGAACCCTGCCTGATTATGCACTGATCACGTGGCTCATCATGCACTTATCACGAAGCTGATCATACACTGATTACGTGACTTTGCATGCATTGACCACTTGGCTAATCTTGCACTGTTCATATGGCTGATCATGCACTGATCACGTGGTTGATCATACACTGATCACGTGGCTGATCATGAACTAATAACGAAGCTGATCATACACTGATCACGTGACTGTGCATGCAATGATCACGTGGCTGATCATGCACTGATCACTTGGGATATCATGCACTGTTCACGTGCCTGATCATACACTGATCACGAGACTGCACATGCACTGATCACGTGGCTGATCATGCACTGATCCCATGGCTGATCATGCACTGATCACGTGAGTGATCATACACTGGTCACGTGACTATCATGCACTGATCACGTGGCTGATCATACACTGACCACGTGCCTGATCATGCACTGATCACGTGGCTGATCATGCACTGATCACGAAGCGGATCATACACTGATCACGTGACTGTGCATGTACTGATCCCATGGCTGATCATGCACTGATCACGTGGCTGATCATGCACTGATAACCTGGCTATCATACACTGATCACGTGACTCATTATGCACTCTTCACGTGC
The DNA here is from genome assembly GCF_032452875.1 of Bos javanicus. NCBI lineage: Eukaryota > Metazoa > Chordata > Mammalia > Artiodactyla > Bovidae > Bos > Bos javanicus. The sequence continues at coordinate 395,962 of NW_026893613.1, forward strand.
CTGATCATGCACTGATCATCTGGCTGATCATGCACTGAAGACGAAGCTTATCATACACTGATCACGGAACCATGCATGCACTGATCACGTGGCTGAGCATGCACTTATAATGAAGCTGATCATACACTGACCACGTGACTGTGCATGCACTGATCATGTGGCTGATCATGCACTGATCCCATGGCTGGTCATGCACTGATCACGTGAGTGATCTTACACTGGTCACGTGACTATCATGCACTGAGCACGTGGCTGATCATACACTGATCACGTGCCTGATCATGCACTGATCACGTGGCTGATCAGGCACTGATCACGAAGCTGATCATACACTGATCACGTGACTGTCCATGCACTGATAACATGGCTGATCATGCACTGATCACGTGGCTGGTCATGCGCTGATAACCTGGCTATCATACACTGATCACGTGACTGATTGTGCACTCTTCACGTGCCTGATCATGCACTGATCAGGTGTCTGATCATGCACTGAAGACGAAGCTGATCATACACTGATCATGGGACCATGCATGCACTGATCAAGTGGCTGAACATGCACTGATCACGTGGGTGATCATGCACTGATCACATGGCTGGTCATACACTGATCCCCTGACTGATCATGCCCTAATCACTTTGCAGATCATGCACTGATTACACGGCTGATCATACACTGATCACATTACTGATAATGCACTGAACACTTGCCTGATCATGCACTGATCACGTGGCTCATCATGCACTGATCAAGAAACTGATCATACACTGATTACGTGACTGTGCATGCACTGATTACTTGGCTGAACTTGCACTGTTAATGTGGCAGATCATGAACTAATCTCGAAACTGATCATACACTGATCATGAGACTGTGCATGCACTGATCAAGTGTCTGATCATGCAATTATCATGTGACTGTGCATGCACTGATCACGTGGTTGATCATGCACTGATCACCTGGCTGATCATGCACTTATAACTTTGCTATCATACACTGATCACGTGACCGATCATGCACACTTGACGTTCCTGATCATGCACTGATCACGTGGCTGACCTTGCACTGATCACGAAGCGGATCATACACTGATCACGTGACTGTGCATGCACTGATCATGTGGCTGTACATGCAATGATCACGTGGCTGATCATGCACTGATCACGTGGCTAGTCATGCACTGATCACTTGGGAGATCATGCACTGATCACGTCGCTGATCATGCACTCTTCACGTGCCTGATCATGCACTGATCACGTGGATGACCATGCACTGATCACGAATCTGGTCATACACTGCTCTCGTGACTGTGCATGCACTGATCACGTGGCTGAACATGCAATTATCACGTGGCTGATCATGAACTGATCACGTGGCTGATCATGCACTCTTCACGTGCCTGATCATGCACTGATCACGCGGCTGATCATGCACTGATCACGAAGCTGATCATACACTGATCACCTGACTGTGCATGCACTGATCACATGGCTGATCATGCACTGTTCACGTGGATGATAATGCGCTCATAACCTGGCTATCATACACCAATCACGTGACTGATTATGCACTCTTCACGTGCCAGATCATGCACTGATCACGTGGCTGATCATGCACTGATCACCTGGGTGATCATACACTCATCACATGGCTGATCATACACTGATCACGTGACTGATCATGCACTAATCACGTTACGGATCATGCACTGATCATGCGGCTGAACATACACTGATCATGAGGCTGTTCATGCACTCATCACGTGTCTGATCATACACTGATCACCTTACTGATAATGCACTGAACACGTGCCTGATCATGCACTGATCACGTGGCTCATCATGCACTGATCACGAAGCTGGTCATACACTGATTACGGGACTGTGCATGCACTGAACACTTGGCTGATGTTGCACTGTTCATGTGGCTGATCATGCACTGATCACGTGGTTAATCATACACTGATCACGTGGCTGATCATGAACTAATCACGTAGGTGATCATACACTGATCACGTGACTGTGCATGCACTGATCACAAGGCTGATCATGCACTGATCACGTGGCTGATCATAAAATGATCACATAGCTACCATGTACTGGTCACGTGACTGATCATGCACTGATGACATAATTGATCATGCACTGATCATGTGGCTGATCATGCACTGATCACGTGGCTATCATGCACTGATCACGTGGCTTATCATACACTGATCACGTGCCTGGTCATGCACTGATCACGTAACTACTGATGAAGTGATCACGTTGCTATCGTGCAATGATCACGTGGCTATCATGCACTGATCACGTGGCTGATCACACACGTATCACGTGACTGATCATGCACTGATCACGTGGCTACCATGCACTGCTCACGTGGCTGAATTTGCAATGATCACGCAGCTACCATGTGCTGGTCACATGACTGATCATGCACTGATCACGTAATTGATCATGCACTGATCACCTGGCTTATCATGCATTGATCATGTAACTGATCATGTGCTGATCATGTTTGGTGTCATACACTGATCATGTGCCTCTGGAGGCCATGAACAAAGAGCTGAGTAGGCAGGAATCAGTCAGCAGGCAATAATCATGGAACTCAGCTCTGAGAAATCATGCTGCTCAGCTGGCAATAATCAAGTAGATGAGCAGGCAGGAATTACGCAGCACAGGTGGCAATTGTCAAGGAGATGACAGGCAGGAATCGTGCAGCTCAGCTGGCAATTGTCAAGCAGATGAGCAGACAGTAATCACGCAGCTCAGCAGGCCCTGATCACGTGACTGAGCATGCACTGTTCACGTGGCTGATCACACACCTATCACGTGAATGATCATGCACTGATCACGTGGCTATCATGCACTGATCACGTGGCTGATCATGCAATGATCAGGTAGCTACCATGTACTGGTCACGTGACTGATCATGCACTGATCACGTAATTGATCATGCACTGATCACGTGACTGATCATTCAATGATCACGTGACTTATCATCCACTGATCAGTTGGCTATCATGCACTCATTACTTGGCTGATCATACACTGATCCCGTGACTGATAATGCACTGATCACATGATTGATAATGCACTGATCATCTGGCTATCATGCACTCATTACCTGGCTATCGTGCACTGATCACATGGCTGATCATGCACTGATCACGTGCCTGATCATGCACTGATCATGGACTGATCACGTGGCTGATCATGCACTGATCCCATGGCTGATCATGCACTGATCACGTGGCTGATCATACACTGATCACGTGCCTGAACATGCACTGATCACGTGGCTGATCATGCACTGATCACGAAGCGGAAATTGCATTTATCACGTGACTGTGCATGCACTGATCACATGGCTGATCATGCACTGATCACGTGGCTGATCATGCACTGATAACCCGGCTATCATACACTGATCATGTGACTGATAATGCACTCTTCATGAGCCTGATCATTCACTGATCATGAGGCTGATCATGCAATGAAGACGAAGCTGATCATACACTGATCACTGGACCATGCATGCACTGATCACGTGGCTGATCATGCACTGATAATGAAGCTATTCATACACTGGTCACGTGACTGTGCATGCACTGATCATGTGGCTGATCATGCACTGATCCCATGGCTGATCATGCACTGATCACGTGGCTGGTCATGCACTGAAGACGAAGGTGATCATACACTGATCATGGGACCATGCATGCACTGATCACGTGGCTGAACATGCACTGATCACGTGGGTGATCATGCACTGATCACATGGCTGATCATACACTGATACTGAGGCTGTTCATGCACTCATCACGTGTCTGATCATACACAGATCACATTACTGATAATGCACTGAACACCTGCCTGATTATGCACTGATCACGTGGCTCATCATGCACTTATCACGAAGCTGATCATACACTGATTACGTGACTTTGCATGCATTGATCACTTGGCTGATCTTGCACTGCTCATAGGGCTGATCATGCACTGATCACGTGACTGATCCTGCAATGATCACGTGACGGATCATCCACTGATCAGTTGGCTATCATGCACTGATTACTTGGCTGATCATACACTGATCACGTGACTCATAATGCACTGATCACATGATTGATAATGCACTGATCATCTGGCTATCATGCACTCATTACCTGGCTATCGTGCACAGATCACGTGGTTGATCATACACTGATCACAAGACTGATCATGCACTGATCACGTCTATATCATGCACTGATCACATGACTGCCCATGCACTGATCTCGTGGATGATCATACACTGATCATGTGACAGATCATGCAGTGATCATGTTGCTATCATGCACTGGTCAAGTGGCTGATCATACTCTGCTCCCGAAACTGATCATGCACTGATCACGTGGCTATCATGCACTGCTCATATGGCTGATCATGCAATGATCACGTAGCTACCATGTACTGGTCACGAGAGTGATCATGCAATGGTAACGTAATTGATATTGCACTGATCCCGTGAATGATCATGCAATGATCACGTCACTGATCATGCACTGATCACGTGGCTATCATGCACTGCTTACGTGGCTGATCATAAAATGATCACATAGCTACCATGTACTGGTCACGTGACTGATCATGCACTGATGACATAATTGATCATGCACTGATCATGTGGCTGATCATGCACTGATCACGTGGCTATCATGCACTGATCACGTGGCTTATCATACACTGATCACGTGCCTGGTCATGCACTGATCACGTGACTACTCATGAAGTGATCACGTTGCTATCATGCAATGATCACGTGGCTGATCATACACTGTTCACATGTCTGATCAGGCAGTGATCACGTGGATGATCATACACTGCTCACGTAGCTGATCATGCACTGGTCACGTGTCTATCATGCCGTGCTCATGTAGCTGATCCTGCAATGATCACGTAGCTAACATATACTGGTCACGTGACTGATCATGCAATGGTAACGTAATTGATCATGCACTGATCCCGTGAATGATCATGCAATGATCACGTGACTGATCATGCACTGATCACGTGGCTATCATGCACTGCTTACGTGGCTGATCATAAAATGATCACATAGCTACCATATACTGGTCACGTGACTGATCATGCACTGATGACAAAATTGATCATGCACTGATCATGTGGCTGATCATGCACTGATCACGTGGCTATCATGCACTGATCACGTGGCTTATCATACGCTGATCACGTGCCTGGTCATGCACTGATCACGTGACTACTCATGAAGTGATCACGTTGCTATCATGCAATGATCACGTGGCTATCATGCACTGCTCACGTGGCTGATCACACACGTATCACGTGACTGATCATGCACTGATCACGTGGCTACCATGCACTGCTTACGTGGCTGAATTTGCAATGATCACGCAGCTACCATGTGCTGGTCACATGACTGATCATGCACTGATCACGTAATTGATCATGCACTGATCACCTGGCTTATCATGCGTTGATCATGTAACTGATCATGTGCTGATCATGTTTGGTGTCATACACTCATCATGTGCCTCTGGAGGCAATGAACAAAGAGCTCAGTAGGCAGGAATCAGTCAGCAGGCAATAATCATGGAACTCAGCTCTGAGAAATCATGCTGCTCAGCTGGCAATAATCAAGTAGATGAGCAGACAGGAATTACGCAGCACAGGTGGCAATTGTCAAGGAGATGACAGGCAGGAATCGTGCAGCTCAGCTGGCAATTGTCAAGCAGATGAGCAGACAGTAATCACGCAGCTCAGCAGGCCCTGATCACGTGACTGAGCATGCACTGTTCACGTGGCTGATCACACACCTATCACGTGAATGATCATGCACTGATCACATGGCTATCATGCACTGATCACGTGGCTGATCATGCAATGATCAGGTAGCTACCATGTACTGGTCACGTGACTGATCATGCACTGATCACGTAATTGATCATGCACTGATCACGTGACTGATCATGCAATGATCACGTGACGGATCATCCACTGATCAGTTGGCTATCATGCACTGATTACTTGGCTGATCATACACTGATCACGTGACTGATAATGCACTGATCACATGATTGATAATGCACTGATCATCTGGCTATCATGCACTCATTACCTGGCTATCGTGCACAGATCACGTGGTTGATCATACACTGATCACGAGACTGATCATGCACTGATCACGTCTATATCATGCACTGATCACATGACTGCCCATGCACTGATCACGTGGCTGATCATGCACTGATCATGTGGCTGACCATGCACTGATAACCCGGCTATCATACACTGGTCCCGTGACTGTGCATGCACTGATCACATGGCTGATCATGCACTGATCATGTGGCTGACCATGCACTGATAACCCAGCTATCTTACACTGGTCACGTGACTGTGCATGCACTGATCACATGGCTGATCATGCACTGATCACGTGCCTGGTCATGCATGGATCACGTGGCTGATCACGCACTGATCATGAGGCTGATCATACACTTATCACGTGACTGTGCATGCACTGATCACGTGGCTGATCATGCACTGATCCCATGGCTGATCATGCACTGATCCCATGGCTGATCATTCACTGATCACGTGACTGATCATACACTGGTCACGTGGCTATCATACACTGATCACGTGGCTGATCATACACTGATCACGTGCCTTATCATGCACTGATCACGTGGCTGATCATGCACTGATCACGAAGCGGAAATTACTCTGATCACGTCACTGTGCATGCACTGATCACATGGCTGATCATGCACTGATCACGTGGCTGATCATGCACTGATAACCCGCTATCATACACTGGTCACGTGACTGTGCATGCACTGATCAAATGGCTGATCATACACTGATCACGTGCCTGATCACGCACTGATCACGTGGCTAATCACGCACTGATCATGAGGCTGATCATACACTGATCACGTGACTGTGCATGCACTGATCACGTGGCTGATCATGCACTGATCACGTGCCTGATCATGCACTGATCACGTGGCTGATCAGGCACTGATCACGTGGCTGACCATGCACTGAACAAGAAGGTTGTCATACACTGATCATGGGACCATGCATGCACTGATCACGTGGGTGATCATGCACTGATCACGGGGGTGATCATGCACTGATCACATGGCTGATCATACACTGATCACGAGACTGCACTTGCACTGATCACGTGGCTGATAATGCACTGATCACGTAATTGATCATGCACTGATCATGTGGCTGATCATGCAGTGATCACGTGGCTATCATGCACTGATCACTTGGCTGGTCATACACTGATCACGTGCCTGGTCATGCACAGATTACATGACTGATCATGCACTGAACACGTGGATATCATGCACTACTCACGTGTCTGATCATGCAATGATCATGTAGCTACCATGTACCGGTCAGGTGACTGATCATACACCCATCAGGTGACGGATCATGCACTGATCACATGGCTGATCATACACTGATCACCTGCCTGGTCATGCACAGATCACGTGACAAATCATGAACTGATCACATAGCTATCATGAACTGATCACGTGGCTGATCATGCACTGATCACGTGCCTGATCATGCACTGACACCGTGACTGAGCATGGACTGATCACATGAGTATCATGTAGTGATCACGTGACTTAATTGCTCTGATCATGTGACTGATCATGCGCTGATCATGTTTGCTATCATACACTGATCATGTGCCTCTGGAGGCAACAAACAAAGAGCTGAGTAGGCACGAATCAAACAGTCAGCAGGCAATAATCATGGAACTCAGCTCTGAGAAATCGGGCAGCTCAGCTGGAAATTGTCAAGCAGATGAGCAGACAGTAATCACGCAGCTCAGCAGGCCCTGATCACGTGACTGAGCATGCACTCTTCACATGGCTGATCACACACCTATCACGTGACTGATCATGCATGATCATGTGACTGATCATGCACTGATCACGTGAATATTCATGAAGTGATCACGTGGCTATCCTGCACTGATCACGTCGATATCATGCACTGATCACGTGGCTGATCACACACGTATCACGTGACTGATCATGGACTGATCACGTGGCTCTCATGCACTGATCACGTGGCTATCATTCCCTGATCACGTGGCTGATCATACAATGATCACGTAGCTACCATGCACTGGTCACGTGACTGATCATGCACTGATCAGGTAACTGATCATGCACTGTTCACGTGACTGATCATGTACAGATCACGTGACTGATCATGCACTGATCACGTGGCTATCATGCACTGCTCAAGTGGCTGATCATGCAATGATCACGCAGCTACCACGTACGGGTCACATGACTGATCATGCACTGATCACATAATTGATCATGCACTGATCACCTGGCTTACCATGCATTGATCATGTGACTGATCATGTGCTGATCATGTTTGGTGTCACACACTGATCATGTGCCTCTGGAGGCAATGAACATAGAGCTGAGTAGGCAGGAATCAGTCAGCAGGCTATAATCATGGAACTCAGCTCTGAGAAATCATGCTGCTCAGCTGGCAATAATCAAGAGGAGGAGTAGGCAGGAATTACGCAGCACAGCTGGCAATTGTCAAGCAGATGACAGGCAGGAATCGTGCAGCTCAACTGGCAATTGTCAAGCAGATGAGCAGACAGTAATCACGCAGCTCAGCAGGCACTGATCACGTAAATGATCATGCACTGTTCACGTGACTGATCATGGACTGATCACGTGACTGATCATGCACTGATCACATGGCTGATCATGCACTGATCACGTAATTGATCATGCACTTATCATTTGGCTGATCATGCACTGATCACGTGGCTGATCATACACTGATCACGTGACTGATCATGCACTGATCACGTGACTGATCATGCACTGATCACGTGGCTATAATGCACTGATCACTTGGCTGGTCATACATTGATCACCTGACTGATCATGCACTGTTCACGTGACTGATCATGTACTGATCACGTGACTGATCACGCACTGATCACATAATTGATCATGCACTGATCACGTGGCTGATCATGCAATGATCACGGGACTGACCATGCACTGATCACCTGACTCATCATCCACTGATTAGTGGGCTATCCTGCACTGATTTCTTGGCTGATCATACACTGATCACGTGACTGATAATGCACTGATCATCTGGCTATCATGCACTCACTACCTGGCTATCGTGCACTGATCACATGGTTGATCATACACTGATCACGAGACTGATCATGCACTTATCACGTCTATATCATGCACTGATCACATGACTGCCCATGCACTGATCACCCGGATGATCATACACTGATCATGTGACAGATCATGCACTGATCACGTGGCTATCATGCACTGCTCACGCGGCTGTTCATGCAATGATCACTTAGCTACCATGTACTGGTCATGTGAGTGATCATGCATGATCACGTAATTGATCATGCACTGATCAGGTGACTTATCATGCACTGTTCACGTGACTGATCATGCACTGATCATGTGACTGATCATGCACTGATCACGTAGGTATCTTGTACTGATCACTTGGCTAATCATACACTCATCACGGGATTGATCGTGCACTGATCACGGCGCTATCATGCATTGACTACATGACTCCAAATGCACTGATCACGTGGTTATCATGCACAGTTCACGTGGCTGATCATACACTGATCACCTGCCTGGTCATGCACAGATCACGTGACAAATCATGAACTGATCACATAGCTATCATGAACTGATCACCTGGCTGATCATGCACTGATCACGTGCCTGATCATGCACTGATACCGTGACTGAGCATGGACTGATCACATGACTATCATGTAGTGATCACGTGACTTAATGGCTCTGATCATGTGACTGATCATGCGCTGATCATGTTTGCTATCATACACTGATCATTTGCCTCTGGAGGCAATAAACAAAGAGCTGAGTAGGCACGAATCAAACAGTCAGCAGGCAATAATCATGGAAATCAGCTGTGAGGAATCATGGTGCTCAGCTGGCAATAATCAAGCAGCTGAGCAGGCAGGAATTATGCAGCACAGCTGGCAATTGCCAAGCAGATGACAAGCAGGAATCGTGCAGCTCAGCTGGCAATTGTCAAGCAGATGAGCAGACAGTAATCACACAGCTCAGCAGGCCCTGATCACGTGACTGAGCATGCACTGTTCACGTGCCAGATAATACACTGATCACGTGATGATCATGCACTGATCACTTGAATATCATGCACTGATCACGTGGCTGATGATACACTGTTCACGTGTCTGACCATGCACTGATCACGTGGCTGATCATACACTGCTCAGGTAACTGATCATGCACTGATCACGTGGCTATCATGCACTGATCACGTGGCTGAACATGCACTGTTCACGTGGCTGATCACACACATGTCACGTGACATATCATGCACGGATCACGTGGCAATCATGCACTGATCACGTGGCTGATCATACTCTGCTCATGTAACTGATCATGCACACATCACGTGGCTATCATGCACTGCTCACGTGGCTCGTCATGGAATGATCATGTAGCTACCATATACTGGTCATGTGACTGATCATGCACAGATCACGTAAATGATCATGCACTGTTCACGTGACTGATCATGGACTGATCACGTGACTGATCATGCACTGATCACGTGGCTGATCATACACTGATACTGAGGCTGTTCATGCACTCATCACGTGTCTGATCATACACAGATCACATTACTGATAATGCACTGAACACCTGCCTGATTATGCACTGATCACGTGGCTCATCATGCACTTATCACGAAGCTGATCATACACTGATTACGTGACTTTGCATGCATTGATCACTTGGCTGATCTTGCACTGCTCATAGGGCTGATCATGCACTGATCACGTGACTGATCCTGCAATGATCACGTGACGGATCATCCACTGATCAGTTGGCTATCATGCACTGATTACTTGGCTGATCATACACTGATCACGTGACTCATAATGCACTGATCACATGATTGATAATGCACTGATCATCTGGCTATCATGCACTCATTACCTGGCTATCGTGCACAGATCACGTGGTTGATCATACACTGATCACAAGACTGATCATGCACTGATCACGTCTATATCATGCACTGATCACATGACTGCCCATGCACTGATCTCGTGGATGATCATACACTGATCATGTGACAGATCATGCAGTGATCATGTTGCTATCATGCACTGGTCAAGTGGCTGATCATACTCTGCTCCCGAAACTGATCATGCACTGATCACGTGGCTATCATGCACTGCTCATATGGCTGATCATGCAATGATCACGTAGCTACCATGTACTGGTCACGAGAGTGATCATGCAATGGTAACGTAATTGATATTGCACTGATCCCGTGAATGATCATGCAATGATCACGTCACTGATCATGCACTGATCACGTGGCTATCATGCACTGCTTACGTGGCTGATCATAAAATGATCACATAGCTACCATGTACTGGTCACGTGACTGATCATGCACTGATGACATAATTGATCATGCACTGATCATGTGGCTGATCATGCACTGATCACGTGGCTATCATGCACTGATCACGTGGCTTATCATACACTGATCACGTGCCTGGTCATGCACTGATCACGTGACTACTCATGAAGTGATCACGTTGCTATCATGCAATGATCACGTGGCTGATCATACACTGTTCACATGTCTGATCAGGCAGTGATCACGTGGATGATCATACACTGCTCACGTAGCTGATCATGCACTGGTCACGTGTCTATCATGCCGTGCTCATGTAGCTGATCCTGCAATGATCACGTAGCTAACATATACTGGTCACGTGACTGATCATGCAATGGTAACGTAATTGATCATGCACTGATCCCGTGAATGATCATGCAATGATCACGTGACTGATCATGCACTGATCACGTGGCTATCATGCACTGCTTACGTGGCTGATCATAAAATGATCACATAGCTACCATATACTGGTCACGTGACTGATCATGCACTGATGACAAAATTGATCATGCACTGATCATGTGGCTGATCATGCACTGATCACGTGGCTATCATGCACTGATCACGTGGCTTATCATACGCTGATCACGTGCCTGGTCATGCACTGATCACGTGACTACTCATGAAGTGATCACGTTGCTATCATGCAATGATCACGTGGCTATCATGCACTGCTCACGTGGCTGATCACACACGTATCACGTGACTGATCATGCACTGATCACGTGGCTACCATGCACTGCTCACGTGGCTGAATTTGCAATGATCACGCAGCTACCATGTGCTGGTCACATGACTGATCATGCACTGATCACGTAATTGATCATGCACTGATCACCTGGCTTATCATGCGTTGATCATGTAACTGATCATGTGCTGATCATGTTTGGTGTCATACACTCATCATGTGCCTCTGGAGGCAATGAACAAAGAGCTCAGTAGGCAGGAATCAGTCAGCAGGCAATAATCATGGAACTCAGCTCTGAGAAATCATGCTGCTCAGCTGGCAATAATCAAGTAGATGAGCAGACAGGAATTACGCAGCACAGGTGGCAATTGTCAAGGAGATGACAGGCAGGAATCGTGCAGCTCAGCTGGCAATTGTCAAGCAGATGAGCAGACAGTAATCACGCAGCTCAGCAGGCCCTGATCACGTGACTGAGCATGCACTGTTCACGTGGCTGATCACACACCTATCACGTGAATGATCATGCACTGATCACATGGCTATCATGCACTGATCACGTGGCTGATCATGCAATGATCAGGTAGCTACCATGTACTGGTCACGTGACTGATCATGCACTGATCACGTAATTGATCATGCACTGATCACGTGACTGATCATGCAATGATCACGTGACGGATCATCCACTGATCAGTTGGCTATCATGCACTGATTACTTGGCTGATCATACACTGATCACGTGACTGATAATGCACTGATCACATGATTGATAATGCACTGATCATCTGGCTATCATGCACTCATTACCTGGCTATCGTGCACAGATCACGTGGTTGATCATACACTGATCACGAGACTGATCATGCACTGATCACGTCTATATCATGCACTGATCACATGACTGCCCATGCACTGATCACGTGGCTGATCATGCACTGATCATGTGGCTGACCATGCACTGATAACCCGGCTATCATACACTGGTCCCGTGACTGTGCATGCACTGATCACATGGCTGATCATGCACTGATCATGTGGCTGACCATGCACTGATAACCCAGCTATCTTACACTGGTCACGTGACTGTGCATGCACTGATCACATGGCTGATCATGCACTGATCACGGGACTGACCATGCACTGATCACCTGACTCATCATCCACTGATTAGTGGGCTATCCTGCACTGATTTCTTGGCTGATCATACACTGATCACGTGACTGATAATGCACTGATCATCTGGCTATCATGCACTCACTACCTGGCTATCGTGCACTGATCACATGGTTGATCATACACTGATCACGAGACTGATCATGCACTTATCACGTCTATATCATGCACTGATCACATGACTGCCCATGCACTGATCACCCGGATGATCATACACTGATCATGTGACAGATCATGCACTGATCACGTGGCTATCATGCACTGCTCACGCGGCTGTTCATGCAATGATCACTTAGCTACCATGTACTGGTCATGTGAGTGATCATGCATGATCACGTAATTGATCATGCACTGATCAGGTGACTTATCATGCACTGTTCACGTGACTGATCATGCACTGATCATGTGACTGATCATGCACTGATCACGTAGGTATCTTGTACTGATCACTTGGCTAATCATACACTCATCACGGGATTGATCGTGCACTGATCACGGCGCTATCATGCATTGACTACATGACTCCAAATGCACTGATCACGTGGTTATCATGCACAGTTCACGTGGCTGATCATACACTGATCACCTGCCTGGTCATGCACAGATCACGTGACAAATCATGAACTGATCACATAGCTATCATGAACTGATCACCTGGCTGATCATGCACTGATCACGTGCCTGATCATGCACTGATACCGTGACTGAGCATGGACTGATCACATGACTATCATGTAGTGATCACGTGACTTAATGGCTCTGATCATGTGACTGATCATGCGCTGATCATGTTTGCTATCATACACTGATCATTTGCCTCTGGAGGCAATAAACAAAGAGCTGAGTAGGCACGAATCAAACAGTCAGCAGGCAATAATCATGGAAATCAGCTGTGAGGAATCATGGTGCTCAGCTGGCAATAATCAAGCAGCTGAGCAGGCAGGAATTATGCAGCACAGCTGGCAATTGCCAAGCAGATGACAAGCAGGAATCGTGCAGCTCAGCTGGCAATTGTCAAGCAGATGAGCAGACAGTAATCACACAGCTCAGCAGGCCCTGATCACGTGACTGAGCATGCACTGTTCACGTGCCAGATAATACACTGATCACGTGATGATCATGCACTGATCACTTGAATATCATGCACTGATCACGTGGCTGATGATACACTGTTCACGTGTCTGACCATGCACTGATCACGTGGCTGATCATACACTGCTCAGGTAACTGATCATGCACTGATCACGTGGCTATCATGCACTGATCACGTGGCTGAACATGCACTGTTCACGTGGCTGATCACACACATGTCACGTGACATATCATGCACGGATCACGTGGCAATCATGCACTGATCACGTGGCTGATCATACTCTGCTCATGTAACTGATCATGCACACATCACGTGGCTATCATGCACTGCTCACGTGGCTCGTCATGGAATGATCATGTAGCTACCATATACTGGTCATGTGACTGATCATGCACAGATCACGTAAATGATCATGCACTGTTCACGTGACTGATCATGGACTGATCACGTGACTGATCATGCACTGATCACGTGGCTGATCATACACTGATACTGAGGCTGTTCATGCACTCATCACGTGTCTGATCATACACAGATCACATTACTGATAATGCACTGAACACCTGCCTGATTATGCACTGATCACGTGGCTCATCATGCACTTATCACGAAGCTGATCATACACTGATTACGTGACTTTGCATGCATTGATCACTTGGCTGATCTTGCACTGCTCATAGGGCTGATCATGCACTGATCACGTGACTGATCCTGCAATGATCACGTGACGGATCATCCACTGATCAGTTGGCTATCATGCACTGATTACTTGGCTGATCATACACTGATCACGTGACTCATAATGCACTGATCACATGATTGATAATGCACTGATCATCTGGCTATCATGCACTCATTACCTGGCTATCGTGCACAGATCACGTGGTTGATCATACACTGATCACAAGACTGATCATGCACTGATCACGTCTATATCATGCACTGATCACATGACTGCCCATGCACTGATCTCGTGGATGATCATACACTGATCATGTGACAGATCATGCAGTGATCATGTTGCTATCATGCACTGGTCAAGTGGCTGATCATACTCTGCTCCCGAAACTGATCATGCACTGATCACGTGGCTATCATGCACTGCTCATATGGCTGATCATGCAATGATCACGTAGCTACCATGTACTGGTCACGAGAGTGATCATGCAATGGTAACGTAATTGATATTGCACTGATCCCGTGAATGATCATGCAATGATCACGTCACTGATCATGCACTGATCACGTGGCTATCATGCACTGCTTACGTGGCTGATCATAAAATGATCACATAGCTACCATGTACTGGTCACGTGACTGATCATGCACTGATGACATAATTGATCATGCACTGATCATGTGGCTGATCATGCACTGATCACGTGGCTATCATGCACTGATCACGTGGCTTATCATACACTGATCACGTGCCTGGTCATGCACTGATCACGTGACTACTCATGAAGTGATCACGTTGCTATCATGCAATGATCACGTGGCTGATCATACACTGTTCACATGTCTGATCAGGCAGTGATCACGTGGATGATCATACACTGCTCACGTAGCTGATCATGCACTGGTCACGTGTCTATCATGCCGTGCTCATGTAGCTGATCCTGCAATGATCACGTAGCTAACATATACTGGTCACGTGACTGATCATGCAATGGTAACGTAATTGATCATGCACTGATCCCGTGAATGATCATGCAATGATCACGTGACTGATCATGCACTGATCACGTGGCTATCATGCACTGCTTACGTGGCTGATCATAAAATGATCACATAGCTACCATATACTGGTCACGTGACTGATCATGCACTGATGACAAAATTGATCATGCACTGATCATGTGGCTGATCATGCACTGATCACGTGGCTATCATGCACTGATCACGTGGCTTATCATACGCTGATCACGTGCCTGGTCATGCACTGATCACGTGACTACTCATGAAGTGATCACGTTGCTATCATGCAATGATCACGTGGCTATCATGCACTGCTCACGTGGCTGATCACACACGTATCACGTGACTGATCATGCACTGATCACGTGGCTACCATGCACTGCTTACGTGGCTGAATTTGCAATGATCACGCAGCTACCATGTGCTGGTCACATGACTGATCATGCACTGATCACGTAATTGATCATGCACTGATCACCTGGCTTATCATGCGTTGATCATGTAACTGATCATGTGCTGATCATGTTTGGTGTCATACACTCATCATGTGCCTCTGGAGGCAATGAACAAAGAGCTCAGTAGGCAGGAATCAGTCAGCAGGCAATAATCATGGAACTCAGCTCTGAGAAATCATGCTGCTCAGCTGGCAATAATCAAGTAGATGAGCAGACAGGAATTACGCAGCACAGGTGGCAATTGTCAAGGAGATGACAGGAAGGAATCGTGCAGCTCAGCTGGAAATTGTCAAGCAGATTAGCAGACAGTAATCACGCAGCTCAGCAGGCCCTGATCACGAGACTGAGCATGCACTGTTCATGTGGCTGATCACACACCTATCACGTGAATGATCATGCACTGATCACATGGCTATCATGCACTGATCACGTGGCTGATCATGCAATGATCAGGTAGCTACCATGTACTGGTCACGTGACTGATCATGCACTGATCACGTAATTGATCATGCACTGATCACGTGACTGATCATGCAATGATCACGTGACGGATCATCCACTGATCAGTTGGCTATCATGCACTGATTACTTGGCTGATCATACACTGATCACGTGACTGATAATGCACTGATCACATGATTGATAATGCACTGATCATCTGGCTATCATGCACTCATTACCTGGCTATCGTGCACAGATCACGTGGTTGATCATACACTGATCACGAGACTGATCATGCACTGATCACGTCTATATCATGCACTGATCACATGACTGCCCATGCACTGATCACGTGGCTGATCATGCACTGATCATGTGGCTGACCATGCACTGATAACCCGGCTATCATACACTGGTCCCGTGACTGTGCATGCACTGATCACATGGCTGATCATGCACTGATCATGTGGCTGACCATGCACTGATAACCCAGCTATCTTACACTGGTCACGTGACTGTGCATGCACTGATCACATGGCTGATCATGCACTGATCACGTGCCTGGTCATGCACTGATCACGCATGGATCACGTGGCTGATCACGCACTGATCATGAGGCTGATCATACACTTATCACGTGACTGTGCATGCACTGATCACGTGGCTGATCATGCACTGATCCCATGGCTGATCATGCACTGATCCCATGGCTGATCATTCACTGATCACGTGACTGATCATACACTGGTCACGTGGCTATCATACACTGATCACGTGGCTGATCATACACTGATCACGTGCCTTATCATGCACTGATCACGTGGCTGATCATGCACTGATCACGGCGGAAATTACTCTGATCACGTCACTGTGCATGCACTGATCACATGGCTGATCATGCACTGATCACGTGGCTGATCATGCACTGATAACCCGCTATCATACACTGGTCACGTGACTGTGCATGCACTGATCAAATGGCTGATCATACACTGATCACGTGCCTGATCACGCACTGATCACGTGGCTAATCACGCACTGATCATGAGGCTGATCATACACTGATCACGTGACTGTGCATGCACTGATCACGTGGCTGATCATGCACTGATCACGTGCCTGATCATGCACTGATCACGTGGCTGATCAGGCACTGATCACGTGGCTGACCATGCACTGAACAAGAAGGTTGTCATACACTGATCATGGGACCATGCATGCACTGATCACGTGGGTGATCATGCACTGATCACGGGGGTGATCATGCACTGATCACATGGCTGATCATACACTGATCACGAGACTGCACTTGCACTGATCACGTGGCTGATAATGCACTGATCACGTAATTGATCATGCACTGATCATGTGGCTGATCATGCAGTGATCACGTGGCTATCATGCACTGATCACTTGGCTGGTCATACACTGATCACGTGCCTGGTCATGCACAGATTACATGACTGATCATGCACTGAACACGTGGATATCATGCACTACTCACGTGTCTGATCATGCAATGATCATGTAGCTACCATGTACCGGTCAGGTGACTGATCATACACCCATCAGGTGACGGATCATGCACTGATCACATGGCTGATCATACACTGATCACCTGCCTGGTCATGCACAGATCACGTGACAAATCATGAACTGATCACATAGCTATCATGAACTGATCACGTGGCTGATCATGCACTGATCACGTGCCTGATCATGCACTGACACCGTGACTGAGCATGGACTGATCACATGAGTATCATGTAGTGATCACGTGACTTAATTGCTCTGATCATGTGACTGATCATGCGCTGATCATGTTTGCTATCATACACTGATCATGTGCCTCTGGAGGCAACAAACAAAGAGCTGAGTAGGCACGAATCAAACAGTCAGCAGGCAATAATCATGGAACTCAGCTCTGAGAAATCGGGCAGCTCAGCTGGAAATTGTCAAGCAGATGAGCAGACAGTAATCACGCAGCTCAGCAGGCCCTGATCACGTGACTGAGCATGCACTCTTCACATGGCTGATCACACACCTATCACGTGACTGATCATGCATGATCATGTGACTGATCATGCACTGATCACGTGAATATTCATGAAGTGATCACGTGGCTATCCTGCACTGATCACGTCGATATCATGCACTGATCACGTGGCTGATCACACACGTATCACGTGACTGATCATGGACTGATCACGTGGCTCTCATGCACTGATTACGTGGCTATCATTCCCTGATCACGTGGCTGATCATACAATGATCACGTAGCTACCATGCACTGGTCACGTGACTGATCATGCACTGATCAGGTAACTGATCATGCACTGTTCACGTGACTGATCATGTACAGATCACGTGACTGATCATGCACTGATCACGTGGCTATCATGCACTGCTCAAGTGGCTGATCATGCAATGATCACGCAGCTACCACGTACGGGTCACATGACTGATCATGCACTGATCACATAATTGATCATGCACTGATCACCTGGCTTACCATGCATTGATCATGTGACTGATCATGTGCTGATCATGTTTGGTGTCACACACTGATCATGTGCCTCTGGAGGCAATGAACATAGAGCTGAGTAGGCAGGAATCAGTCAGCAGGCTATAATCATGGAACTCAGCTCTGAGAAATCATGCTGCTCAGCTGGCAATAATCAAGAGGAGGAGTAGGCAGGAATTACGCAGCACAGCTGGCAATTGTCAAGCAGATGACAGGCAGGAATCGTGCAGCTCAACTGGCAATTGTCAAGCAGATGAGCAGACAGTAATCACGCAGCTCAGCAGGCACTGATCACGTAAATGATCATGCACTGTTCACGTGACTGATCATGGACTGATCACGTGACTGATCATGCACTGATCACATGGCTGATCATGCACTGATCACGTAATTGATCATGCACTTATCATTTGGCTGATCATGCACTGATCACGTGGCTGATCATACACTGATCACGTGACTGATCATGCACTGATCACGTGACTGATCATGCACTGATCACGTGGCTATAATGCACTGATCACTTGGCTGGTCATACATTGATCACCTGACTGATCATGCACTGTTCACGTGACTGATCATGTACTGATCACGTGACTGATCACGCACTGATCACATAATTGATCATGCACTGATCACGTGGCTGATCATGCAATGATCACGGGACTGACCATGCACTGATCACCTGACTCATCATCCACTGATTAGTGGGCTATCCTGCACTGATTTCTTGGCTGATCATACACTGATCACGTGACTGATAATGCACTGATCATCTGGCTATCATGCACTCACTACCTGGCTATCGTGCACTGATCACATGGTTGATCATACACTGATCACGAGACTGATCATGCACTTATCACGTCTATATCATGCACTGATCACATGACTGCCCATGCACTGATCACCCGGATGATCATACACTGATCATGTGACAGATCATGCACTGATCACGTGGCTATCATGCACTGCTCACGCGGCTGTTCATGCAATGATCACTTAGCTACCATGTACTGGTCATGTGAGTGATCATGCATGATCACGTAATTGATCATGCACTGATCAGGTGACTTATCATGCACTGTTCACGTGACTGATCATGCACTGATCATGTGACTGATCATGCACTGATCACGTAGGTATCTTGTACTGATCACTTGGCTAATCATACACTCATCACGGGATTGATCGTGCACTGATCACGGCGCTATCATGCATTGACTACATGACTCCAAATGCACTGATCACGTGGTTATCATGCACAGTTCACGTGGCTGATCATACACTGATCACCTGCCTGGTCATGCACAGATCACGTGACAAATCATGAACTGATCACATAGCTATCATGAACTGATCACCTGGCTGATCATGCACTGATCACGTGCCTGATCATGCACTGATACCGTGACTGAGCATGGACTGATCACATGACTATCATGTAGTGATCACGTGACTTAATGGCTCTGATCATGTGACTGATCATGCGCTGATCATGTTTGCTATCATACACTGATCATTTGCCTCTGGAGGCAATAAACAAAGAGCTGAGTAGGCACGAATCAAACAGTCAGCAGGCAATAATCATGGAAATCAGCTGTGAGGAATCATGGTGCTCAGCTGGCAATAATCAAGCAGCTGAGCAGGCAGGAATTATGCAGCACAGCTGGCAATTGCCAAGCAGATGACAAGCAGGAATCGTGCAGCTCAGCTGGCAATTGTCAAGCAGATGAGCAGACAGTAATCACACAGCTCAGCAGGCCCTGATCACGTGACTGAGCATGCACTGTTCACGTGCCAGATAATACACTGATCACGTGATGATCATGCACTGATCACTTGAATATCATGCACTGATCACGTGGCTGATGATACACTGTTCACGTGTCTGACCATGCACTGATCACGTGGCTGATCATACACTGCTCAGGTAACTGATCATGCACTGATCACGTGGCTATCATGCACTGATCACGTGGCTGAACATGCACTGTTCACGTGGCTGATCACACACATGTCACGTGACATATCATGCACGGATCACGTGGCAATCATGCACTGATCACGTGGCTGATCATACTCTGCTCATGTAACTGATCATGCACACATCACGTGGCTATCATGCACTGCTCACGTGGCTCGTCATGGAATGATCATGTAGCTACCATATACTGGTCATGTGACTGATCATGCACAGATCACGTAAATGATCATGCACTGTTCACGTGACTGATCATGGACTGATCACGTGACTGATCATGCACTGATCACGTGGCTGATCATACACTGATACTGAGGCTGTTCATGCACTCATCACGTGTCTGATCATACACAGATCACATTACTGATAATGCACTGAACACCTGCCTGATTATGCACTGATCACGTGGCTCATCATGCACTTATCACGAAGCTGATCATACACTGATTACGTGACTTTGCATGCATTGATCACTTGGCTGATCTTGCACTGCTCATAGGGCTGATCATGCACTGATCACGTGACTGATCCTGCAATGATCACGTGACGGATCATCCACTGATCAGTTGGCTATCATGCACTGATTACTTGGCTGATCATACACTGATCACGTGACTCATAATGCACTGATCACATGATTGATAATGCACTGATCATCTGGCTATCATGCACTCATTACCTGGCTATCGTGCACAGATCACGTGGTTGATCATACACTGATCACAAGACTGATCATGCACTGATCACGTCTATATCATGCACTGATCACATGACTGCCCATGCACTGATCTCGTGGATGATCATACACTGATCATGTGACAGATCATGCAGTGATCATGTTGCTATCATGCACTGGTCAAGTGGCTGATCATACTCTGCTCCCGAAACTGATCATGCACTGATCACGTGGCTATCATGCACTGCTCATATGGCTGATCATGCAATGATCACGTAGCTACCATGTACTGGTCACGAGAGTGATCATGCAATGGTAACGTAATTGATATTGCACTGATCCCGTGAATGATCATGCAATGATCACGTCACTGATCATGCACTGATCACGTGGCTATCATGCACTGCTTACGTGGCTGATCATAAAATGATCACATAGCTACCATGTACTGGTCACGTGACTGATCATGCACTGATGACATAATTGATCATGCACTGATCATGTGGCTGATCATGCACTGATCACGTGGCTATCATGCACTGATCACGTGGCTTATCATACACTGATCACGTGCCTGGTCATGCACTGATCACGTGACTACTCATGAAGTGATCACGTTGCTATCATGCAATGATCACGTGGCTGATCATACACTGTTCACATGTCTGATCAGGCAGTGATCACGTGGATGATCATACACTGCTCACGTAGCTGATCATGCACTGGTCACGTGTCTATCATGCCGTGCTCATGTAGCTGATCCTGCAATGATCACGTAGCTAACATATACTGGTCACGTGACTGATCATGCAATGGTAACGTAATTGATCATGCACTGATCCCGTGAATGATCATGCAATGATCACGTGACTGATCATGCACTGATCACGTGGCTATCATGCACTGCTTACGTGGCTGATCATAAAATGATCACATAGCTACCATATACTGGTCACGTGACTGATCATGCACTGATGACAAAATTGATCATGCACTGATCATGTGGCTGATCATGCACTGATCACGTGGCTATCATGCACTGATCACGTGGCTTATCATACGCTGATCACGTGCCTGGTCATGCACTGATCACGTGACTACTCATGAAGTGATCACGTTGCTATCATGCAATGATCACGTGGCTATCATGCACTGCTCACGTGGCTGATCACACCGTATCACGTGACTGATCATGCACTGATCACGTGGCTACCATGCACTGCTCACGTGGCTGAATTTGCAATGATCACGCAGCTACCATGTGCTGGTCACATGACTGATCATGCACTGATCACGTAATTGATCATGCACTGATCACCTGGCTTATCATGCGTTGATCATGTAACTGATCATGTGCTGATCATGTTTGGTGTCATACACTCATCATGTGCCTCTGGAGGCAATGAACAAAGAGCTCAGTAGGCAGGAATCAGTCAGCAGGCAATAATCATGGAACTCAGCTCTGAGAAATCATGCTGCTCAGCTGGCAATAATCAAGTAGATGAGCAGACAGAATTCGCAGCACAGGTGGCAATTGTCAAGGAGATGACAGGCAGGAATCGTGCAGCTCAGCTGGCAATTGTCAAGCAGATGAGCAGACAGTAATCACGCAGCTCAGCAGGCCCTGATCACGTGACTGAGCATGCACTGTTCACGTGGCTGATCACACACCTATCACGTGAATGATCATGCACTGATCACATGGCTATCATGCACTGATCACGTGGCTGATCATGCAATGATCAGGTGCTACCATGTACTGGTCACGTGACTGATCATGCACTGATCACGTAATTGATCATGCACTGATCACGTGACTGATCATGCAATGATCACGTGACGGATCATCCACTGATCAGTTGGCTATCATGCACTGATTACTTGGCTGATCATACACTGATCACGTGACTGATAATGCACTGATCACATGATTGATAATGCACTGATCATCTGGCTATCATGCACTCATTACCTGGCTATCGTGCACAGATCACGTGGTTGATCATACACTGATCACGAGACTGATCATGCACTGATCACGTCTATATCATGCACTGATCACATGACTGCCCATGCACTGATCACGTGGCTGATCATGCACTGATCATGTGGCTGACCATGCACTGATAACCCGGCTATCATACACTGGTCCCGTGACTGTGCATGCACTGATCACATGGCTGATCATGCACTGATCATGTGGCTGACCATGCACTGATAACCCAGCTATCTTACACTGGTCACGTGACTGTGCATGCACTGATCACATGGCTGATCATGCACTGATCACGTGCCTGGTCATGCACTGATCACGCATGGATCACGTGGCTGATCACGCACTGATCATGAGGCTGATCATACACTTATCACGTGACTGTGCATGCACTGATCACGTGGCTGATCATGCACTGATCCCATGGCTGATCATGCACTGATCCCATGGCTGATCATTCACTGATCACGTGACTGATCATACACTGGTCACGTGGCTATCATACACTGATCACGTGGCTGATCATACACTGATCACGTGCCTTATCATGCACTGATCACGTGGCTGATCATGCACTGATCACGAAGCGGAAATTACTCTGATCACGTCACTGTGCATGCACTGATCACATGGCTGATCATGCACTGATCACGTGGCTGATCATGCACTGATAACCCGCTATCATACACTGGTCACGTGACTGTGCATGCACTGATCAAATGGCTGATCATACACTGATCACGTGCCTGATCACGCACTGATCACGTGGCTAATCACGCACTGATCATGAGGCTGATCATACACTGATCACGTGACTGTGCATGCACTGATCACGTGGCTGATCATGCACTGATCACGTGCCTGATCATGCACTGATCACGTGGCTGATCAGGCACTGATCACGTGGCTGACCATGCACTGAACAAGAAGGTTGTCATACACTGATCATGGGACCATGCATGCACTGATCACGTGGGTGATCATGCACTGATCACGGGGGTGATCATGCACTGATCACATGGCTGATCATACACTGATCACGAGACTGCACTTGCACTGATCACGTGGCTGATAATGCACTGATCACGTAATTGATCATGCACTGATCATGTGGCTGATCATGCAGTGATCACGTGGCTATCATGCACTGATCACTTGGCTGGTCATACACTGATCACGTGCCTGGTCATGCACAGATTACATGACTGATCATGCACTGAACACGTGGATATCATGCACTACTCACGTGTCTGATCATGCAATGATCATGTAGCTACCATGTACCGGTCAGGTGACTGATCATACACCCATCAGGTGACGGATCATGCACTGATCACATGGCTGATCATACACTGATCACCTGCCTGGTCATGCACAGATCACGTGACAAATCATGAACTGATCACATAGCTATCATGAACTGATCACGTGGCTGATCATGCACTGATCACGTGCCTGATCATGCACTGATACCGTGACTGAGCATGGACTGATCACATGACTATCATGTAGTGATCACGTGACTTAATTGCTCTGATCATGTGACTGATCATGCGCTGATCATGTTTGCTATCATACACTGATCATGTGCCTCTGGAGGCAACAAACAAAGAGCTGAGTAGGCACGAATCAAACAGTCAGCAGGCAATAATCATGGAACTCAGCTCTGAGAAATCGGGCAGCTCAGCTGGAAATTGTCAAGCAGATGAGCAGACAGTAATCACGCAGCTCAGCAGGCCCTGATCACGTGACTGAGCATGCACTCTTCACATGGCTGATCACACACCTATCACGTGACTGATCATGCATGATCATGTGACTGATCATGCACTGATCACGTGAATATTCATGAAGTGATCACGTGGCTATCCTGCACTGATCACGCGGATATCATGCACTGATCACGTGGCTGATCACACACGTATCACGTGACTGATCATGGACTGATCACGTGGCTCTCATGCACTGATTACGTGGCTATCATTCCCTGATCACGTGGCTGATCATACAATGATCACGTAGCTACCATGCACTGGTCACGTGACTGATCATGCACTGATCAGGTAACTGATCATGCACTGTTCACGTGACTGATCATGTACAGATCACGTGACTGATCATGCACTGATCACGTGGCTATCATGCACTGCTCAAGTGGCTGATCATGCAATGATCACGCAGCTACCACGTACGGGTCACATGACTGATCATGCACTGATCACATAATTGATCATGCACTGATCACCTGGCTTACCATGCATTGATCATGTGACTGATCATGTGCTGATCATGTTTGGTGTCACACACTGATCATGTGCCTCTGGAGGCAATGAACATAGAGCTGAGTAGGCAGGAATCAGTCAGCAGGCTATAATCATGGAACTCAGCTCTGGGAAATCATGCTGCTCAGCTGGCAATAATCAAGAGGAGGAGTAGGCAGGAATTACGCAGCACAGCTGGCAATTGTCAAGCAGATGACAGGCAGGAATCGTGCAGCTCAACTGGCAATTGTCAAGCAGATGAGCAGACAGTAATCACGCAGCTCAGCAGGCACTGATCACGTAAATGATCATGCACTGTTCACGTGACTGATCATGGACTGATCACGTGACTGATCATGCACTGATCACATGGCTGATCATGCACTGATCACGTAATTGATCATGCACTTATCATTTGGCTGATCATGCACTGATCACGTGGCTGATCATACACTGATCACGTGACTGATCATGCACTGATCACGTGACTGATCATGCACTGATCACGTGGCTATAATGCACTGATCACTTGGCTGGTCATACATTGATCACCTGACTGATCATGCACTGTTCACGTGACTGATCATGTACTGATCACGTGACTGATCACGCACTGATCACATAATTGATCATGCACTGATCACGTGGCTGATCATGCAATGATCACGGGACTGACCATGCACTGATCACCTGACTCATCATCCACTGATTAGTGGGCTATCCTGCACTGATTTCTTGGCTGATCATACACTGATCACGTGACTGATAATGCACTGATCATCTGGCTATCATGCACTCACTACCTGGCTATCGTGCACTGATCACATGGTTGATCATACACTGATCACGAGACTGATCATGCACTTATCACGTCTATATCATGCACTGATCACATGACTGCTCATGCACTGATCACCCGGATGATCATACACTGATCATGTGACAGATCATGCACTGATCACGTGGCTATCATGCACTGCTCACGCGGCTGTTCATGCAATGATCACTTAGCTACCATGTACTGGTCACGTGAGTGATCATGCATGATCACGTAATTGATCATGCACTGATCAGGTGACTTATCATGCACTGTTCACGTGACTGATCATGCACTGATCATGTGACTGATCATGCACTGATCACGTAGGTATCTTGTACTGATCACTTGGCTAATCATACACTCATCACGGGATTGATCGTGCACTGATCACGGCGCTATCATGCATTGACTACATGACTCCAAATGCACTGATCACGTGGTTATCATGCACAGTTCACGTGGCTGATCATACACTGATCACCTGCCTGGTCATGCACAGATCACGTGACAAATCACGAACTGATCACATAGCTATCATGAACTGATCACCTGGCTGATCATGCACTGATCACGTGCCTGATCATGCACTGATACCGTGACTGAGCATGGACTGATCACATGACTATCATGTAGTGATCACGTGACTTAATGGCTCTGATCATGTGACTGATCATGCGCTGATCATGTTTGCTATCATACACTGATCATTTGCCTCTGGAGGCAATAAACAAAGAGCTGAGTAGGCACGAATCAAACAGTCAGCAGGCAATAATCATGGAAATCAGCTGTGAGGAATCATGGTGCTCAGCTGGCAATAATCAAGCAGCTGAGCAGGCAGGAATTATGCAGCACAGCTGGCAATTGCCAAGCAGATGACAAGCAGGAATCGTGCAGCTCAGCTGGCAATTGTCAAGCAGATGAGCAGACAGCAATCACACAGCTCAGCAGGCCCTGATCACGTGACTGAGCATGCACTGTTCACGTGCCAGATAATACACTGATCACGTGATGATCATGCACTGATCACTTGAATATCATGCACTGATCACGTGGCTGATGATACACTGTTCACGTGTCTGACCATGCACTGATCACGTGGCTGATCATACACTGCTCAGGTAACTGATCATGCACTGATCACGTGGCTATCATGCACTGATCACGTGGCTGAACATGCACTGTTCACGTGGCTGATCACACACATGTCACGTGACATATCATGCACGGATCACGTGGCAATCATGCACTGATCACGTGGCTGATCATACTCTGCTCATGTAACTGATCATGCACACATCACGTGGCTATCATGCACTGCTCACGTGGCTCGTCATGGAATGATCATGTAGCTACCATATACTGGTCATGTGACTGATCATGCACAGATCACGTAAATGATCATGCACTGTTCACGTGACTGATCATGGACTGATCACGTGACTGATCATGCACTGATCACGTGGCTGATCATACACTGATACTGAGGCTGTTCATGCACTCATCACGTGTCTGATCATACACAGATCACATTACTGATAATGCACTGAACACCTGCCTGATTATGCACTGATCACGTGGCTCATCATGCACTTATCACGAGGCTGATCATACACTGATTACGTGACTTTGCATGCATTGATCACTTGGCTGATCTTGCACTGCTCATAGGGCTGATCATGCACTGATCACGTGACTGATCCTGCAATGATCACGTGACGGATCATCCACTGATCAGTTGGCTATCATGCACTGATTACTTGGCTGATCATACACTGATCACGTGACTCATAATGCACTGATCACATGATTGATAATGCACTGATCATCTGGCTATCATGCACTCATTACCTGGCTATCGTGCACAGATCACGTGGTTGATCATACACTGATCACAAGACTGATCATGCACTGATCACGTCTATATCATGCACTGATCACATGACTGCCCATGCACTGATCTCGTGGATGATCATACACTGATCATGTGACAGATCATGCAGTGATCATGTTGCTATCATGCACTGGTCAAGTGGCTGATCATACTCTGCTCCCGAAACTGATCATGCACTGATCACGTGGCTATCATGCACTGCTCATATGGCTGATCATGCAATGATCACGTAGCTACCATGTACTGGTCACGTGAGTGATCATGCAATGGTAACGTAATTGATATTGCACTGATCCCGTGAATGATCATGCAATGATCACGTCACTGATCATGCACTGATCACGTGGCTATCATGCACTGATCACGTGGCTGATCATAAAATGATCACATAGCTACCATGTACTGGTCACGTGACTGATCATGCACTGATGACATAATTGATCATGCACTGATCATGTGGCTGATCATGCACTGATCACGTGGCTATCATGCACTGATCACGTGACTTATCATACACTGATCACGTGCCTGGTCATGCACTGATCACGTGACTACTCATGAAGTGATCACGTTGCTATCATGCAATGATCACGTGGCTGATCATACACTGTTCACATGTCTGATCAGGCAGTGATCACGTGGATGATCATACACTGCTCACGTAGCTGATCATGCACTGGTCACGTGTCTATCATGCACTGCTCATGTAGCTGATCCTGCAATGATCACGTAGCTAACATATACTGGTCACGTGACTGATCATGCAATGATAACGTAATTGATCATGCACTGATCACGTGAATGATCATGCAATGATCACGTGACTGATCATGCACTGATCACGTGGCTATCATGCACTGATTACGTGGCTGATCATAAAATGATCACATAGCTACCATATACTGGTCACGTGACTGATCATGCACTGATGACAAAATTGATCATGCACTGATCATGTGGCTGATCATGCACTGATCACGTGGCTATCATGCACTGATCACGTGGCTTATCATACGCTGATCACGTGCCTGGTCATGCACTGATCACGTGACTACTCATGAAGTGATCACGTTGCTATCATGCAATGATCACGTGGCTATCATGCACTGCTCACGTGGCTGATCACACACGTATCACGTGACTGATCATGCACTGATCACGTGGCTACCATGCACTGCTCACGTGGCTGAATTTGCAATGATCACGCAGCTACCATGTGCTGGTCACATGACTGATCATGCACTGATCACGTAATTGATCATGCACTGATCACCTGGCTTATCATGCGTTGATCATGTAACTGATCATGTGCTGATCATGTTTGGTGTCATACACTCATCATGTGCCTCTGGAGGCAATGAACAAAGAGCTCAGTAGGCAGGAATCAGTCAGCAGGCAATAATCATGGAACTCAGCTCTGAGAAATCATGCTGCTCAGCTGGCAATAATCAAGTAGATGAGCAGACAGGAATTACGCAGCACAGGTGGCAATTGTCAAGGAGATGACAGGCAGGAATCGTGCAGCTCAGCTGGCAATTGTCAAGCAGATGAGCAGACAGTAATCACGCAGCTCAGCAGGCCCTGATCACGTGACTGAGCATGCACTGTTCACGTGGCTGATCACACACCTATCACGTGAATGATCATGCACTGATCACATGGCTATCATGCACTGATCACGTGGCTGATCATGCAATGATCAGGTAGCTACCATGTACTGGTCACGTGACTGATCATGCACTGATCACGTAATTGATCATGCACTGATCACGTGACTGATCATGCAATGATCACGTGACGGATCATCCACTGATCAGTTGGCTATCATGCACTGATTACTTGGCTGATCATACACTGATCACGTGACTGATAATGCACTGATCACATGATTGATAATGCACTGATCATCTGGCTATCATGCACTCATTACCTGGCTATCGTGCACAGATCACGTGGTTGATCATACACTGATCACGTGACTGATCATGCACTGATCACGTCTATATCATGCACTGATCACATGACTGCCCATGCACTGATCACGTGGCTGATCATGCACTGATCATGTGGCTGACCATGCACTGATAACCCGGCTATCATACACTGGTCCCGTGACTGTGCATGCACTGATCACATGGCTGATCATGCACTGATCATGTGGCTGACCATGCACTGATAACCCAGCTATCTTACACTGGTCACGTGACTGTGCATGCACTGATCACATGGCTGATCATGCACTGATCACGTGCCTGGTCATGCACTGATCACGCATGGATCACGTGGCTGATCATGCACTGATCATGAGGCTGATCATACACTTATCACGTGACTGTGCATGCACTGATCACGTGGCTGATCATGCACTGATCCCATGGCTGATCATGCACTGATCACATGGCTGATCATTCACTGATCACGTGGCTGATCATGCACTGATCACGCGGCTATCATACACTGATCACGTGGCTGATCATACACTGATCACGTGGCTTATCATGCACTGATCACGTGGCTGATCATGCACTGATCACGGCGGAAATTACTCTGATCACGTCACTGTGCATGCACTGATCACGTGGCTGATCATGCACTGATCACGTGGCTGATCATGCACTGATCACCCGCTATCATACACTGGTCACGTGACTATCATGCACTGATCAAGTGGCTGATCATGCACTGATCACGTGCCTGATCACG
The DNA here is from genome assembly GCF_032452875.1 of Bos javanicus. NCBI lineage: Eukaryota > Metazoa > Chordata > Mammalia > Artiodactyla > Bovidae > Bos > Bos javanicus. The sequence goes on from NW_026893613.1 coordinate 427,921, forward strand.
CACTGATCACGTGGCTAATCACGCACTGATCATGAGGCTGATCATGCACTGATCACGTGACTGTGCATGCACTGATCACGTGGCTGATCATGCACTGATCACGTGCCTGATCATGCACTGATCACGTGGCTGATCAGGCACTGATCACGTGGCTGACCATGCACTGAACAAGAAGGTTGTCATACACTGATCACGTGACCATGCATGCACTGATCACGTGGCTGATCATGCACTGATCACGGGGGTGATCATGCACTGATCACGTGGCTGATCATACACTGATCACGAGACTGCACTTGCACTGATCACGTGGCTGATAATGCACTGATCACGTGATTGATCATGCACTGATCACGTGGCTGATCATGCAGTGATCACGTGGCTATCATGCACTGATCACTTGGCTGGTCATGCACTGATCACGTGACTGGTCATGCACAGATTACATGACTGATCATGCACTGAACACGTGGATATCATGCACTACTCACGTGTCTGATCATGCAATGATCATGTAGCTACCATGTACCGGTCAGGTGACTGATCATACACCCATCAGGTGACGGATCATGCACTGATCACATGGCTGATCATGCACTGATCACCTGCCTGGTCATGCACAGATCACGTGACAAATCATGAACTGATCACATAGCTATCATGCACTGATCACGTGGCTGATCATGCACTGATCACGTGCCTGATCATGCACTGACACCGTGACTGAGCATGCACTGATCACATGAGTATCATGCACTGATCACGTGACTTAATTGCTCTGATCATGTGACTGATCATGCGCTGATCATGTTTGCTATCATACACTGATCATGTGCCTCTGGAGGCAACAAACAAAGAGCTGAGTAGGCACGAATCAAACAGTCAGCAGGCAATAATCATGGAACTCAGCTCTGAGAAATCGGGCAGCTCAGCTGGAAATTGTCAAGCAGATGAGCAGACAGTAATCACGCAGCTCAGCATGCACTGATCACGTGACTGAGCATGCACTGTTCACATGGCTGATCACACACTGATCACGTGACTGATCATGCATGATCACGTGACTGATCATGCACTGATCACGTGACTATCATGCACTGATCACGTGGCTATCATGCACTGATCACGTGGATCATGCACTGATCACGTGGCTGATCATGCACTGATCACGTGACTGATCATGCACTGATCACGTGGCTGATCATGCACTGATCACGTGGCTATCATGCACTGATCACGTGGCTGATCATGCACTGATCACGTAGCTATCATGCACTGGTCACGTGACTGATCATGCACTGATCACGTAACTGATCATGCACTGATCACGTGACTGATCATGCACTGATCACGTGACTGATCATGCACTGATCACGTGGCTATCATGCACTGATCACGTGGCTGATCATGCAATGATCACGCAGCTACCACGTACGGGTCACATGACTGATCATGCACTGATCACATAATTGATCATGCACTGATCACCTGGCTTACCATGCATTGATCATGTGACTGATCATGTACTGATCATGTTTGGTGTCACACACTGATCATGTGCCTCTGGAGGCAATGAACATAGAGCTGAGTAGGCAGGAATCAGTCAGCAGGCTATAATCATGGAACTCAGCTCTGAGAAATCATGCTGCTCAGCTGGCAATAATCAAGAGGAGGAGTAGGCAGGAATTACGCAGCACAGCTGGCAATTGTCAAGCAGATGACAGGCAGGAATCGTGCAGCTCAGCTGGCAATTGTCAAGCAGATGAGCAGACAGTAATCACGCAGCTCAGCAGGCACTGATCACGTAAATGATCATGCACTGTTCACGTGGCTGATCATGGACTGATCACGTGACTGATCATGCACTGATCACATGGCTGATCATGCACTGATCACGTGACTGATCATGCACTGATCACGTGGCTGATCATGCACTGATCACGTGGCTGATCATACACTGATCACGTGACTGATCATGCACTGATCACGTGACTGATCATGCACTGATCACGTGGCTATAATGCACTGATCACGTGGCTGGTCATACATTGATCACCTGACTGATCATGCACTGATCACGTGACTGATCATGTACTGATCACGTGACTGATCACGCACTGATCACGTAACTGATCATGCACTGATCACGTGGCTGATCATGCAATGATCACGGGACTGACCATGCACTGATCACCTGACTCATCATCCACTGATTAGTGGGCTATCCTGCACTGATTTCTTGGCTGATCATACACTGATCACGTGACTGATAATGCACTGATCATCTGGCTATCATGCACTCACACGTGGCTATCGTGCACTGATCACATGGTTGATCATACACTGATCACGAGACTGATCATGCACTTATCACGTCTATATCATGCACTGATCACATGACTGCCCATGCACTGATCACCCGGATGATCATACACTGATCATGTGACAGATCATGCACTGATCACGTGGCTATCATGCACTGCTCACGCGGCTGTTCATGCAATGATCACTTAGCTACCATGTACTGATCATGTGAGTGATCATGCATGATCACGTGACTGATCATGCACTGATCAGGTGACTTATCATGCACTGTTCACGTGACTGATCATGCACTGATCATGTGACTGATCATGCACTGATCACGTAGGTATCTTGTACTGATCACTTGGCTAATCATACACTCATCACGGGATTGATCATGCACTGATCACGGCGCTATCATGCATTGACTACATGACTCCAAATGCACTGATCACGTGGTTATCATGCACAGTTCACGTGGCTGATCATACACTGATCACCTGCCTGGTCATGCACTGATCACGTGACAAATCATGCACTGATCACATAGCTATCATGAACTGATCACGTGGCTGATCATGCACTGATCACGTGCCTGATCATGCACTGATACCGTGACTGAGCATGGACTGATCACATGACTATCATGTAGTGATCACGTGACTTAATGGCTCTGATCATGTGACTGATCATGCGCTGATCATGTTTGCTATCATACACTGATCATTTGCCTCTGGAGGCAATAAACAAAGAGCTGAGTAGGCACGAATCAAACAGTCAGCAGGCAATAATCATGGAAATCAGCTGTGAGGAATCATGGTGCTCAGCTGGCAATAATCAAGCAGCTGAGCAGGCAGGAATTATGCAGCACAGCTGGCAATTGCCAAGCAGATGACAGGCAGGAATCGTGCAGCTCAGCTGGCAATTGTCAAGCAGATGAGCAGACAGTAATCACACAGCTCAGCAGGCCCTGATCACGTGACTGAGCATGCACTGTTCACGTGCCAGATAATACACTGATCACGTGATGATCATGCACTGATCACTTGAATATCATGCACTGATCACGTGGCTGATGATACACTGTTCACGTGTCTGACCATGCACTGATCACGTGGCTGATCATACACTGCTCAGGTAACTGATCATGCACTGATCACGTGGCTATCATGCACTGATCACGTGGCTGAACATGCACTGTTCACGTGGCTGATCACACACATGTCACGTGACATATCATGCACGGATCACGTGGCAATCATGCACTGATCACGTGGCTGATCATACTCTGCTCATGTAACTGATCATGCACACATCACGTGGCTATCATGCACTGCTCACGTGGCTCGTCATGGAATGATCATGTAGCTACCATATACTGGTCATGTGACTGATCATGCACAGATCACGTAAATGATCATGCACTGTTCACGTGACTGATCATGCACTGATCACGTGACTGATCATGCACTGATCACGTGGCTGATCATACACTGATACTGAGGCTGTTCATGCACTCATCACGTGTCTGATCATACACTGATCACATGACTGATCATGCACTGAACACCTGCCTGATCATGCACTGATCACGTGGCTCATCATGCACTTATCACGAAGCTGATCATACACTGATTACGTGACTTTGCATGCATTGATCACTTGGCTGATCTTGCACTGCTCATAGGGCTGATCATGCACTGATCACGTGACTGATCCTGCACTGATCACGTGACTGATCATCCACTGATCACGTGGCTGATCATGCACTGATTACTTGGCTGATCATACACTGATCACGTGACTCATAATGCACTGATCACGTGATTGATAATGCACTGATCATCTGGCTATCATGCACTCATTACCTGGCTATCATGCACTGATCACGTGGTTGATCATACACTGATCACAAGACTGATCATGCACTGATCACGTGATATCATGCACTGATCACATGACTGCCCATGCACTGATCTCGTGGATGATCATACACTGATCATGTGACAGATCATGCAGTGATCATGTTGCTATCATGCACTGGTCAAGTGGCTGATCATACTCTGCTCCCGAAACTGATCATGCACTGATCACGTGGCTATCATGCACTGCTCATATGGCTGATCATGCAATGATCACGTAGCTACCATGTACTGTCACGAGAGTGATCATGCAATGGTAACGTAATTGATATTGCACTGATCCCGTGAATGATCATGCAATGATCACGTCACTGATCATGCACTGATCACGTGGCTATCATGCACTGCTTACGTGGCTGATCATAAAATGATCACATAGCTACCATGTACTGGTCACGTGACTGATCATGCACTGATGACATAATTGATCATGCACTGATCATGTGGCTGATCATGCACTGATCACGTGGCTATCATGCACTGATCACGTGGCTTATCATACACTGATCACGTGCCTGGTCATGCACTGATCACGTGACTACTCATGAAGTGATCACGTTGCTATCATGCAATGATCACGTGGCTGATCATACACTGTTCACATGTCTGATCAGGCAGTGATCACGTGGATGATCATACACTGCTCACGTAGCTGATCATGCACTGGTCACGTGTCTATCATGCCGTGCTCATGTAGCTGATCCTGCAATGATCACGTAGCTAACATATACTGGTCACGTGACTGATCATGCAATGGTAACGTAATTGATCATGCACTGATCCCGTGAATGATCATGCAATGATCACGTGACTGATCATGCACTGATCACGTGGCTATCATGCACTGCTTACGTGGCTGATCATAAAATGATCACATAGCTACCATATACTGGTCACGTGACTGATCATGCACTGATGACAAAATTGATCATGCACTGATCATGTGGCTGATCATGCACTGATCACGTGGCTATCATGCACTGATCACGTGGCTTATCATACGCTGATCACGTGCCTGGTCATGCACTGATCACGTGACTACTCATGAAGTGATCACGTTGCTATCATGCAATGATCACGTGGCTATCATGCACTGCTCACGTGGCTGATCACACACGTATCACGTGACTGATCATGCACTGATCACGTGGCTACCATGCACTGCTCACGTGGCTGAATTTGCAATGATCACGCAGCTACCATGTGCTGGTCACATGACTGATCATGCACTGATCACGTAATTGATCATGCACTGATCACCTGGCTTATCATGCGTTGATCATGTAACTGATCATGTGCTGATCATGTTTGGTGTCATACACTCATCATGTGCCTCTGGAGGCAATGAACAAAGAGCTCAGTAGGCAGGAATCAGTCAGCAGGCAATAATCATGGAACTCAGCTCTGAGAAATCATGCTGCTCAGCTGGCAATAATCAAGTAGATGAGCAGACAGGAATTACGCAGCACAGGTGGCAATTGTCAAGGAGATGACAGGCAGGAATCGTGCAGCTCAGCTGGCAATTGTCAAGCAGATGAGCAGACAGTAATCACGCAGCTCAGCAGGCCCTGATCACGTGACTGAGCATGCACTGTTCACGTGGCTGATCACACACCTATCACGTGAATGATCATGCACTGATCACATGGCTATCATGCACTGATCACGTGGCTGATCATGCAATGATCAGGTAGCTACCATGTACTGGTCACGTGACTGATCATGCACTGATCACGTAATTGATCATGCACTGATCACGTGACTGATCATGCAATGATCACGTGACGGATCATCCACTGATCAGTTGGCTATCATGCACTGATTACTTGGCTGATCATACACTGATCACGTGACTGATAATGCACTGATCACATGATTGATAATGCACTGATCATCTGGCTATCATGCACTCATTACCTGGCTATCGTGCACAGATCACGTGGTTGATCATACACTGATCACGAGACTGATCATGCACTGATCACGTCTATATCATGCACTGATCACATGACTGCCCATGCACTGATCACGTGGCTGATCATGCACTGATCATGTGGCTGACCATGCACTGATAACCCGGCTATCATACACTGGTCCCGTGACTGTGCATGCACTGATCACATGGCTGATCATGCACTGATCATGTGGCTGACCATGCCCTGATAACCCAGCTATCTTACACTGGTCACGTGACTGTGCATGCACTGATCACATGGCTGATCATGCACTGATCACGGGACTGACCATGCACTGATCACCTGACTCATCATCCACTGATTAGTGGGCTATCCTGCACTGATTTCTTGGCTGATCATACACTGATCACGTGACTGATAATGCACTGATCATCTGGCTATCATGCACTCACTACCTGGCTATCGTGCACTGATCACATGGTTGATCATACACTGATCACGAGACTGATCATGCACTTATCACGTCTATATCATGCACTGATCACATGACTGCCCATGCACTGATCACCCGGATGATCATACACTGATCATGTGACAGATCATGCACTGATCACGTGGCTATCATGCACTGCTCACGCGGCTGTTCATGCAATGATCACTTAGCTACCATGTACTGGTCATGTGAGTGATCATGCATGATCACGTAATTGATCATGCACTGATCAGGTGACTTATCATGCACTGTTCACGTGACTGATCATGCACTGATCATGTGACTGATCATGCACTGATCACGTAGGTATCTTGTACTGATCACTTGGCTAATCATACACTCATCACGGGATTGATCGTGCACTGATCACGGCGCTATCATGCATTGACTACATGACTCCAAATGCACTGATCACGTGGTTATCATGCACAGTTCACGTGGCTGATCATACACTGATCACCTGCCTGGTCATGCACAGATCACGTGACAAATCATGAACTGATCACATAGCTATCATGAACTGATCACCTGGCTGATCATGCACTGATCACGTGCCTGATCATGCACTGATACCGTGACTGAGCATGGACTGATCACATGACTATCATGTAGTGATCACGTGACTTAATGGCTCTGATCATGTGACTGATCATGCGCTGATCATGTTTGCTATCATACACTGATCATTTGCCTCTGGAGGCAATAAACAAAGAGCTGAGTAGGCACGAATCAAACAGTCAGCAGGCAATAATCATGGAAATCAGCTGTGAGGAATCATGGTGCTCAGCTGGCAATAATCAAGCAGCTGAGCAGGCAGGAATTATGCAGCACAGCTGGCAATTGCCAAGCAGATGACAAGCAGGAATCGTGCAGCTCAGCTGGCAATTGTCAAGCAGATGAGCAGACAGTAATCACACAGCTCAGCAGGCCCTGATCACGTGACTGAGCATGCACTGTTCACGTGCCAGATAATACACTGATCACGTGATGATCATGCACTGATCACTTGAATATCATGCACTGATCACGTGGCTGATGATACACTGTTCACGTGTCTGACCATGCACTGATCACGTGGCTGATCATACACTGCTCAGGTAACTGATCATGCACTGATCACGTGGCTATCATGCACTGATCACGTGGCTGAACATGCACTGTTCACGTGGCTGATCACACACATGTCACGTGACATATCATGCACGGATCACGTGGCAATCATGCACTGATCACGTGGCTGATCATACTCTGCTCATGTAACTGATCATGCACACATCACGTGGCTATCATGCACTGCTCACGTGGCTCGTCATGGAATGATCATGTAGCTACCATATACTGGTCATGTGACTGATCATGCACAGATCACGTAAATGATCATGCACTGTTCACGTGACTGATCATGGACTGATCACGTGACTGATCATGCACTGATCACGTGGCTATCATGCTCTGCTCACGTGGCTGATCATGCAACGATCACGTAGCAACCATGTACTGGTCACATGACTGATCATGCACTGATCACGTAATTGATCCTGCACTGATCACGTGGCTCATCATGCACTGATCACGTGGCTGATCACACATGTATCACGTGACTGATCATGCACTGATCACGTGGCTCTCATGCACTGATCACGTGGCTATCATGCACTGATCTCGTGGATATCATGCACTGATCACGTGGCTGATCACACACGTATCACATGACTGATCATGCACTGATCACGTGGCTATCATGCACTGATCACGTAATTGATCCTGCACTCATCACATGGCTCATCACGCACTGATCCGGTGGCTGATCACACACGTATCACGTGACTGATCATGTACAGATCACGTGAGTAATCATGAAGTGATCACGTGGCTATCCTGCACTGATCACGTGGATATCATGCACTGATCACGTGGCTGATCACACAGGTATCACGTGACTGATCATGCACTGATCACGTGACTGATCATGCACTGATCACGTGGCTATCATGCACTGATCACTTGGCTGGTCATACACTGATCACGCAGCTACCATGTACTGGTCACGTGACTGATCATGCACTGATGACGTAATTGATGATGCACTTATCATGTGGCTGATCATGCACTGATCACGTGACTGTTCATGCACTGATCACGTGACTGATCATGCACTGATCACGTGGCTATCATGCACTGATCACGTGACTGATCATGCACTGATCTCGTGTCTGATCATGCACTGATCACGTGGCTGATCATGCGATGATCACGCAGCTACCATGTACTGGTCACATGACTGATCATGCACTGATCACGTGACTGATCATGCACTGATCATGTGGCTATCATGCACTGATCACGTGACTGATCATGCACTGATCTCGTGTCTGATCATGCACTGATCACGTGACTGATCATGCACTGATCTCGTGTCTGATCATGCACTGATCACGTGGCTGATCATGCGATGATCACGCAGCTACCATGTACTGGTCACATGACTGATCATGCACTGATCACGTGACTGATCATGCAGTGATCACGTGGCTATCATGCACTACTAACGTGGCTGATCATGCAATGATCATGTAGCTACCATGTACAGGTCACGTGAATGATCATACACCCATCAGATGACTGATCATGCACTGATCACGAGACTGATCATGCACTGATCACGTCTATATCATGCACTGATCACATGACTGCCCATGCACTGATCACGTGGATGATCATACACTAATCATGTGACAGATCATGCACTGATAACCTGGCTGATCATGCACTGATACCGTGACTAAGCATGGACTGATCACATGACTATCATGTAGTGATCACGTGACTTAATGGCTCTGATCATGTGACTGATCATGCGCTGATCATGTTTGCTATCATACACTGATCATGTGCCTCTGGAGGCAATAAACAAAGAGCTGAGTAGGCACGAATCAAACAGTCAGCAGGCAATAATCATGGAACTCAGCTGTGAGGAATCATGCTGCTCAGCTGGCAATAATCAAGCAGCTGAGCAGGCAGGAATTACGCAGCACAGCTGGCAATTGTCAAGCAGATGACAGGCAGGAATCGTGCAGCTCAGCTGGCAATTGTCAAGCAGATGAGCAGACAGTAATCACGCAGCTCAGCAGGCCCTGATCACGTGACTGAGCATGCACTGTTCACGTGGCTGATCATACACTGATCACGTGATTGATCATGCACTGATCACTTGGATATCATGCACTGATCACGTGGCTGATCATACACTGCTCAGGTAACTGATCATGCACTGATCACGTGGCTATCATGCACTGAATACGTGGCTGAACATGCACTGTTCACGTGGCTGATCACACACCTGTCACGTGACATATCATGCACTGATCACGTGGCACTCATGCACTGATCAAGTGTCTGATCATACTCTGCTCACATAACTCATCATGCACACATCATGTTTCTATCATGCACTGCTCACGTGGCTCATCATGGAATGATCACCTAGCTACCATATACTGGTCACGTGACTGATCATGCACAGATTACGTAAATGATCGTGCATTGTGCACGTGACTGATCATGTACTGATCACGTGACTGATCATGCACTGATCACCTGGCTGATTATGCACTGATCACGTAATTGATCATGCACTTATCATTTGGCTGATCATGCACTGATCACGTGGCTGATCATACACTGATCACGTGACTTATCATGCACTGATCACGTGACTGATCATGCACTGATCACGTGGCTATCATGCACTGATCACGTGGCTATCATGCACTGATCACGTGGCTGATCACGCAATGATCATATAGCTACCATGTACTGGTCATGTGACTGATCATGCCCTGATCACGTAATTGATCCTGCACTGATCACATGGCTCATCACGCACTGATCCGGTGGCTGATCACACACGTATCACGTGACTGATCATGTACAGATCACGTGAATATTCATGAAGTGATCACGTGGCTATCCTGCACTGATCACGTGGATATCATGCACTGATCACGTGGCTGATCACACACGTATCACGTGACTGATCATGCACTGATCACGTGGCTATCATGCACTGATCACGTGGCTATCATGCACTGATCACGTGGCTGATTATGCAATGATCACGTAGCTAACATGCACTGGTCACGTGACTGATCATGCACTGATCAGGTAATTGATCATGCACTGATGACGTGACTGATCATGCACAGATCGCGTGACTGATCATGCACAGATCACGTGACTGATCATGCAATGATCACGTGGCTATCATGCACTGCTCACGTGGCTGATCATGCAATGATCACGCAGCTACCATGTACTGGTCACATGACTGATCATGCACTGATCACATCATTGATCATGCACTGATCACCTGGCTTATCATGCATTGATCATGTGACTGATCATGTGCTGATCATGTTTGGTGTCACACACTGATCATGTGCCTCTGGAGGCAATGAACATAGAGCTGAGTAGGCAGGAATCAGTCAGCAGGCTATAATCATGGAACTCAGCTCTGAGAAATCATGCTGCTCAGCTGGCAATAATCAAGTAGATGAGCAGGCAGGAATTACGCAGCACAGGTGGCAATTGTCAAGGAGATGACAGGCAGGAATCGTGCAGCTCAGCTGGAAATTGTCAAGCAGATGAGCAGACAGAAATCACGCTTCTCAGCAGGCCCTGATCACGTGACTGAGCATGCACTGCTCACATGGCTGATCACACACCTATCACGTGACTGATCATGCACTGATTATGTGACTGATCATGCACTGATCACGTAGCTATCTTGTACTGATCACTTGGCTGCTCATACACTCATCACGGGATTGATCGTGCACTGATCACGGCGCTATCATGCACTGTTTACGTGGCTGATCATACACTGATCACCTGCCTGTTCATGCACAGATCACGTGACAAATCATGAACTGATCACATAGCTATCATGAACTGATCACCTGGCTGATCATGCACTGATCACGTGGCTGATCATGCAGTGATCACGTGGCTATCATGCACTACTCACGTGGCTGATCATGCAATGATCATGTAGCTACCATGTACAGGTCACGTGAATGATCTTACACCCATCAGGTGACTGATCATGCACTGATCACGTGGCTATCATGCACTGATCACGAGACTGATCATGCACTGATCACGTCTATATCATGCACTGATCACGTGGATGATCATACACTAATCATGTGACAGATCATGCACTGATCACGTGGCTGATCATGCACTGATCACGTGGCTGATCATGCTCTGATAACCCGGCTATCATACACTGATCACGTTACTGTGCATGCACTGATCACATGGCTATCATGCACTGATCACGTGGCTGATCATGCACTGATAACCTGGCTATCATACACTGATCATGTGACTGATAATGCACTCTTCATGAGCCTGATCATGCACTGATCATGAGGCTCATCATGCAATGAAGACGAAGCTGATCATACACTGATCACTGGACCATGCATGCACTGATCACGTGGCTGATCATGCACTGATAATGAAGCTATTCATACACTGGTCATGTGACGGTGCATGCACTGATCATGTGGCTGATCATGCACTGATCCCATGGCTGATCATGCACTGATCACGTGGCTGGTCATGCACTGAACACGAAGGTGATCATACACTGATCATGGGACCATGCATGCACTGATCACGTGGCTGAACATGCACTGATCACGTGGCTATCATGCACTGCTTACGTGGCTGATCATAAAATGATCACATAGCTACCATGTACTGGTCACGTGACTGATCATGCACTGATCACGTAATTGATCATGCACTGATCACGTGGCTGTTCATACACTGATACGTGACTGATCATGCACTCTTCACGTGACTGATCATGCACTGATCACCTGGCTATCATGCACTGATCACGTGGCTGATCATACAATGATCACGTGCCTGGTCATGCACAGATCACGTGACTACTCATGAATTGATCACGTGGCTATCATGCACTGATCACGTGGATATCATACACTGATCACGTGGCTGATCTCAAACGTATCACGTGACTGATCATGCACTGATAACGTGGCTATCATGCACTGATCACGTGGCTATCATGCACTGATCACGTGGCTCTCATGCACTGATCACGTGGCTATCATGCACTGATCTCGTGGATATCATGCACTGATCACGTGGCTGATCACACACGTATCACATGACTGATCATGCACTGATCACGTGGCTATCATGCACTGATCACGTAATTGATCCTGCACTGATCACATGGCTCATCACGCACTGATCCGGTGGCTGATCACACACGTATCACGTGACTGATCATGTACAGATCACGTGAGTAATCATGAAGTGATCACGTGGCTATCCTGCACTGATCACGTGGATATCATGCACTGATCACGTGGCTGATCACACACGTATCACGTGACTGATCATGCACTGATCACGTGACTGATCATGCACTGATCACGTGGCTATCATGCACTGATCACTTGGCTGGTCATACACTGATCACGCAGCTACCATGTACTGGTCACGTGACTGATCATGCACTGATGACGTAATTGATGATGCACTTATCATGTGGCTGATCATGCACTGATCACGTGACTGTTCATGCACTGATCACGTGACTGATCATGCACTGATCACGTGGCTATCATGCACTGATCACGTGACTGATCATGCACTGATCTCGTGTCTGATCATGCACTGATCACGTGGCTGATCATGCGATGATCACGCAGCTACCATGTACTGGTCACATGACTGATCATGCACTGATCACGTGACTGATCATGCACTGATCATGTGGCTATCATGCACTGATCACGTGACTGATCATGCACTGATCTCGTGTCTGATCATGCACTGATCACGTGACTGATCATGCACTGATCTCGTGTCTGATCATGCACTGATCACGTGGCTGATCATGCGATGATCACGCAGCTACCATGTACTGGTCACATGACTGATCATGCACTGATCACGTGACTGATCATGCAGTGATCACGTGGCTATCATGCACTACTAACGTGGCTGATCATGCAATGATCATGTAGCTACCATGTACAGGTCACGTGAATGATCATACACCCATCAGATGACTGATCATGCACTGATCACGAGACTGATCATGCACTGATCACGTCTATATCATGCACTGATCACATGACTGCCCATGCACTGATCACGTGGATGATCATACACTAATCATGTGACAGATCATGCACTGATAACCTGGCTGATCATGCACTGATACCGTGACTAAGCATGGACTGATCACATGACTATCATGTAGTGATCACGTGACTTAATGGCTCTGATCATGTGACTGATCATGCGCTGATCATGTTTGCTATCATACACTGATCATGTGCCTCTGGAGGCAATAAACAAAGAGCTGAGTAGGCACGAATCAAACAGTCAGCAGGCAATAATCATGGAACTCAGCTGTGAGGAATCATGCTGCTCAGCTGGCAATAATCAAGCAGCTGAGCAGGCAGGAATTACGCAGCACAGCTGGCAATTGTCAAGCAGATGACAGGCAGGAATCGTGCAGCTCAGCTGGCAATTGTCAAGCAGATGAGCAGACAGTAATCACGCAGCTCAGCAGGCCCTGATCACGTGACTGAGCATGCACTGTTCACGTGGCTGATCATACACTGATCACGTGATTGATCATGCACTGATCACTTGGATATCATGCACTGATCACGTGGCTGATCATACACTGCTCAGGTAACTGATCATGCACTGATCACGTGGCTATCATGCACTGAATACGTGGCTGAACATGCACTGTTCACGTGGCTGATCACACACCTGTCACGTGACATATCATGCACTGATCACGTGGCACTCATGCACTGATCAAGTGTCTGATCATACTCTGCTCACATAACTCATCATGCACACATCATGTTTCTATCATGCACTGCTCACGTGGCTCATCATGGAATGATCACCTAGCTACCATATACTGGTCACGTGACTGATCATGCACAGATTACGTAAATGATCGTGCATTGTGCACGTGACTGATCATGTACTGATCACGTGACTGATCATGCACTGATCACCTGGCTGATTATGCACTGATCACGTAATTGATCATGCACTTATCATTTGGCTGATCATGCACTGATCACGTGGCTGATCATACACTGATCACGTGACTTATCATGCACTGATCACGTGACTGATCATGCACTGATCACGTGGCTATCATGCACTGATCACGTGGCTATCATGCACTGATCACGTGGCTGATCACGCAATGATCATATAGCTACCATGTACTGGTCATGTGACTGATCATGCCCTGATCACGTAATTGATCCTGCACTGATCACATGGCTCATCACGCACTGATCCGGTGGCTGATCACACACGTATCACGTGACTGATCATGTACAGATCACGTGAATATTCATGAAGTGATCACGTGGCTATCCTGCACTGATCACGTGGATATCATGCACTGATCACGTGGCTGATCACACACGTATCACGTGACTGATCATGCACTGATCACGTGGCTATCATGCACTGATCACGTGGCTATCATGCACTGATCACGTGGCTGATTATGCAATGATCACGTAGCTAACATGCACTGGTCACGTGACTGATCATGCACTGATCAGGTAATTGATCATGCACTGATGACGTGACTGATCATGCACAGATCGCGTGACTGATCATGCACAGATCACGTGACTGATCATGCAATGATCACGTGGCTATCATGCACTGCTCACGTGGCTGATCATGCAATGATCACGCAGCTACCATGTACTGGTCACATGACTGATCATGCACTGATCACATCATTGATCATGCACTGATCACCTGGCTTATCATGCATTGATCATGTGACTGATCATGTGCTGATCATGTTTGGTGTCACACACTGATCATGTGCCTCTGGAGGCAATGAACATAGAGCTGAGTAGGCAGGAATCAGTCAGCAGGCTATAATCATGGAACTCAGCTCTGAGAAATCATGCTGCTCAGCTGGCAATAATCAAGTAGATGAGCAGGCAGGAATTACGCAGCACAGGTGGCAATTGTCAAGGAGATGACAGGCAGGAATCGTGCAGCTCAGCTGGAAATTGTCAAGCAGATGAGCAGACAGAAATCACGCTTCTCAGCAGGCCCTGATCACGTGACTGAGCATGCACTGCTCACATGGCTGATCACACACCTATCACGTGACTGATCATGCACTGATTATGTGACTGATCATGCACTGATCACGTAGCTATCTTGTACTGATCACTTGGCTGCTCATACACTCATCACGGGATTGATCGTGCACTGATCACGGCGCTATCATGCACTGTTTACGTGGCTGATCATACACTGATCACCTGCCTGTTCATGCACAGATCACGTGACAAATCATGAACTGATCACATAGCTATCATGAACTGATCACCTGGCTGATCATGCACTGATCACGTGGCTGATCATGCACTGATCACGTGGCTATCATGCACTACTCACGTGGCTGATCATGCAATGATCATGTAGCTACCATGTACAGGTCACGTGAATGATCTTACACCCATCAGGTGACTGATCATGCACTGATCACGTGGCTATCATGCACTGATCACGAGACTGATCATGCACTGATCACGTCTATATCATGCACTGATCACGTGGATGATCATACACTAATCATGTGACAGATCATGCACTGATCACGTGGCTGATCATGCACTGATCACGTGGCTGATCATGCTCTGATAACCCGGCTATCATACACTGATCACGTTACTGTGCATGCACTGATCACATGGCTATCATGCACTGATCACGTGGCTGATCATGCACTGATAACCTGGCTATCATACACTGATCATGTGACTGATAATGCACTCTTCATGAGCCTGATCATGCACTGATCATGAGGCTCATCATGCAATGAAGACGAAGCTGATCATACACTGATCACTGGACCATGCATGCACTGATCACGTGGCTGATCATGCACTGATAATGAAGCTATTCATACACTGGTCATGTGACGGTGCATGCACTGATCATGTGGCTGATCATGCACTGATCCCATGGCTGATCATGCACTGATCACGTGGCTGGTCATGCACTGAACACGAAGGTGATCATACACTGATCATGGGACCATGCATGCACTGATCACGTGGCTGAACATGCACTGATCACGTGGCTATCATGCACTGCTTACGTGGCTGATCATAAAATGATCACATAGCTACCATGTACTGGTCACGTGACTGATCATGCACTGATCACGTAATTGATCATGCACTGATCACGTGGCTGATCATACACTGATACGTGACTGATCATGCACTCTTCACGTGACTGATCATGCACTGATCACCTGGCTATCATGCACTGATCACGTGGCTGATCATACAATGATCACGTGCCTGGTCATGCACAGATCACGTGACTACTCATGAATTGATCACGTGGCTATCATGCACTGATCACGTGGATATCATACACTGATCACGTGGCTGATCTCAAACGTATCACGTGACTGATCATGCACTGATAACGTGGCTATCATGCACTGATCACGTGGCTATCATGCACTGATCACGTGGCTCTCATGCACTGATCACGTGGCTATCATGCACTGATCTCGTGGATATCATGCACTGATCACGTGGCTGATCACACACGTATCACATGACTGATCATGCACTGATCACGTGGCTATCATGGACTGATCACGTAATTGATCCTGCACTGATCACATGGCTCATCACGCACTGATCCGGTGGCTGATCACACACGTATCACGTGACTGATCATGTACAGATCACGTGAGTAATCATGAAGTGATCACGTGGCTATCCTGCACTGATCACGTGGATATCATGCACTGATCACGTGGCTGATCACACACGTATCACTTGACTGATCATGCACTGATCACGTGACTGATCATGCACTGATCACGTGGCTATCATGCACTGATCACTTGGCTGGTCATACACTGATCACGCAGCTACCATGTACTGGTCACGTGACTGATCATGCACTGATGACGTAATTGATCATGCACTTATCATGTGGCTGATCATGCACTGATCACGTGACTGTTCATGCACTGATCACGTGACTGATCATGCACTGATCACGTGGCTATCATGCACTGATCACGTGACTGATCATGCACTGATCTCGTGTCTGATCATGCACTGATCACGTGGCTGATCATGCGATGATCACGCAGCTACCATGTACTGGTCACATGACTGATCATGCACTGATCACGTGACTGATCATGCACTGATCATGTGGCTATCATGCACTGATCACGTGACTGATCATGCACTGATCTCGTGTCTGATCATGCACTGATCACGTGACTGATCATGCACTGATCTCGTGTCTGATCATGCACTGATCACGTGGCTGATCATGCGATGATCACGCAGCTACCATGTACTGGTCACATGACTGATCATGCACTGATCACGTGACTGATCATGCAGTGATCACGTGGCTATCATGCACTACTAACGTGGCTGATCATGCAATGATCATGTAGCTACCATGTACAGGTCACGTGAATGATCATACACCCATCAGATGACTGATCATGCACTGATCACGAGACTGATCATGCACTGATCACGTCTATATCATGCACTGATCACATGACTGCCCATGCACTGATCACGTGGATGATCATACACTAATCATGTGACAGATCATGCACTGATAACCTGGCTGATCATGCACTGATACCGTGACTAAGCATGGACTGATCACATGACTATCATGTAGTGATCACGTGACTTAATGGCTCTGATCATGTGACTGATCATGCGCTGATCATGTTTGCTATCATACACTGATCATGTGCCTCTGGAGGCAATAAACAAAGAGCTGAGTAGGCACGAATCAAACAGTCAGCAGGCAATAATCATGGAACTCAGCTGTGAGGAATCATGCTGCTCAGCTGGCAATAATCAAGCAGCTGAGCAGGCAGGAATTACGCAGCACAGCTGGCAATTGTCAAGCAGATGACAGGCAGGAATCGTGCAGCTCAGCTGGCAATTGTCAAGCAGATGAGCAGACAGTAATCACGCAGCTCAGCAGGCCCTGATCACGTGACTGAGCATGCACTGTTCACGTGGCTGATCATACACTGATCACGTGATTGATCATGCACTGATCACTTGGATATCATGCACTGATCACGTGGCTGATCATACACTGCTCAGGTAACTGATCATGCACTGATCACGTGGCTATCATGCACTGAATACGTGGCTGAACATGCACTGTTCACGTGGCTGATCACACACCTGTCACGTGACATATCATGCACTGATCACGTGGCACTCATGCACTGATCAAGTGTCTGATCATACTCTGCTCACATAACTCATCATGCACACATCATGTTTCTATCATGCACTGCTCACGTGGCTCATCATGGAATGATCACCTAGCTACCATATACTGGTCACGTGACTGATCATGCACAGATTACGTAAATGATCGTGCATTGTGCACGTGACTGATCATGTACTGATCACGTGACTGATCATGCACTGATCACCTGGCTGATTATGCACTGATCACGTAATTGATCATGCACTTATCATTTGGCTGATCATGCACTGATCACGTGGCTGATCATACACTGATCACGTGACTTATCATGCACTGATCACGTGACTGATCATGCACTGATCACGTGGCTATCATGCACTGATCACGTGGCTATCATGCACTGATCACGTGGCTGATCACGCAATGATCATATAGCTACCATGTACTGGTCATGTGACTGATCATGCCCTGATCACGTAATTGATCCTGCACTGATCACATGGCTCATCACGCACTGATCCGGTGGCTGATCACACACGTATCACGTGACTGATCATGTACAGATCACGTGAATATTCATGAAGTGATCACGTGGCTATCCTGCACTGATCACGTGGATATCATGCACTGATCACGTGGCTGATCACACACGTATCACGTGACTGATCATGCACTGATCACGTGGCTATCATGCACTGATCACGTGGCTATCATGCACTGATCACGTGGCTGATTATGCAATGATCACGTAGCTAACATGCACTGGTCACGTGACTGATCATGCACTGATCAGGTAATTGATCATGCACTGATGACGTGACTGATCATGCACAGATCGCGTGACTGATCATGCACAGATCACGTGACTGATCATGCAATGATCACGTGGCTATCATGCACTGCTCACGTGGCTGATCATGCAATGATCACGCAGCTACCATGTACTGGTCACATGACTGATCATGCACTGATCACATCATTGATCATGCACTGATCACCTGGCTTATCATGCATTGATCATGTGACTGATCATGTGCTGATCATGTTTGGTGTCACACACTGATCATGTGCCTCTGGAGGCAATGAACATAGAGCTGAGTAGGCAGGAATCAGTCAGCAGGCTATAATCATGGAACTCAGCTCTGAGAAATCATGCTGCTCAGCTGGCAATAATCAAGTAGATGAGCAGGCAGGAATTACGCAGCACAGGTGGCAATTGTCAAGGAGATGACAGGCAGGAATCGTGCAGCTCAGCTGGAAATTGTCAAGCAGATGAGCAGACAGAAATCACGCTTCTCAGCAGGCCCTGATCACGTGACTGAGCATGCACTGCTCACATGGCTGATCACACACCTATCACGTGACTGATCATGCACTGATTATGTGACTGATCATGCACTGATCACGTAGCTATCTTGTACTGATCACTTGGCTGCTCATACACTCATCACGGGATTGATCGTGCACTGATCACGGCGCTATCATGCACTGTTTACGTGGCTGATCATACACTGATCACCTGCCTGTTCATGCACAGATCACGTGACAAATCATGAACTGATCACATAGCTATCATGAACTGATCACCTGGCTGATCATGCACTGATCACGTGGCTGATCATGCAGTGATCACGTGGCTATCATGCACTACTCACGTGGCTGATCATGCAATGATCATGTAGCTACCATGTACAGGTCACGTGAATGATCTTACACCCATCAGGTGACTGATCATGCACTGATCACGTGGCTATCATGCACTGATCACGAGACTGATCATGCACTGATCACGTCTATATCATGCACTGATCACGTGGATGATCATACACTAATCATGTGACAGATCATGCACTGATCACGTGGCTGATCATGCACTGATCACGTGGCTGATCATGCTCTGATAACCCGGCTATCATACACTGATCACGTTACTGTGCATGCACTGATCACATGGCTATCATGCACTGATCACGTGGCTGATCATGCACTGATAACCTGGCTATCATACACTGATCATGTGACTGATAATGCACTCTTCATGAGCCTGATCATGCACTGATCATGAGGCTCATCATGCAATGAAGACGAAGCTGATCATACACTGATCACTGGACCATGCATGCACTGATCACGTGGCTGATCATGCACTGATAATGAAGCTATTCATACACTGGTCATGTGACGGTGCATGCACTGATCATGTGGCTGATCATGCACTGATCCCATGGCTGATCATGCACTGATCACGTGGCTGGTCATGCACTGAACACGAAGGTGATCATACACTGATCATGGGACCATGCATGCACTGATCACGTGGCTGAACATGCACTGATCACGTGGCTATCATGCACTGCTTACGTGGCTGATCATAAAATGATCACATAGCTACCATGTACTGGTCACGTGACTGATCATGCACTGATCACGTAATTGATCATGCACTGATCACGTGGCTGATCATACACTGATACGTGACTGATCATGCACTCTTCACGTGACTGATCATGCACTGATCACCTGGCTATCATGCACTGATCACGTGGCTGATCATACAATGATCACGTGCCTGGTCATGCACAGATCACGTGACTACTCATGAATTGATCACGTGGCTATCATGCACTGATCACGTGGATATCATACACTGATCACGTGGCTGATCTCAAACGTATCACGTGACTGATCATGCACTGATAACGTGGCTATCATGCACTGATCACGTGGCTATCATGCACTGATCACGTGGCTCTCATGCACTGATCACGTGGCTATCATGCACTGATCTCGTGGATATCATGCACTGATCACGTGGCTGATCACACACGTATCACATGACTGATCATGCACTGATCACGTGGCTATCATGCACTGATCACGTAATTGATCCTGCACTGATCACATGGCTCATCACGCACTGATCCGGTGGCTGATCACACACGTATCACGTGACTGATCATGTACAGATCACGTGAGTAATCATGAAGTGATCACGTGGCTATCCTGCACTGATCACGTGGATATCATGCACTGATCACGTGGCTGATCAAACACTTATCACATGACTGATCATGCACTGATCACGTGACTGATCATGCACTGATCACGTGGCTATCATGCACTGATCACTTGGCTGGTCATACACTGATCACGCAGCTACCATGTACTGGTCACGTGACTGATCATGCACTGATGACGTAATTGATGATGCACTTATCATGTGGCTGATCATGCACTGATCACGTGACTGTTCATGCACTGATCACGTGACTGATCATGCACTGATCACGTGGCTATCATGCACTGATCACGTGACTGATCATGCACTGATCTCGTGTCTGATCATGCACTGATCACGTGGCTGATCATGCGATGATCACGCAGCTACCATGTACTGGTCACATGACTGATCATGCACTGATCACGTGACTGATCATGCACTGATCATGTGGCTATCATGCACTGATCACGTGACTGATCATGCACTGATCTCGTGTCTGATCATGCACTGATCACGTGACTGATCATGCACTGATCTCGTGTCTGATCATGCACTGATCACGTGGCTGATCATGCGATGATCACGCAGCTACCATGTACTGGTCACATGACTGATCATGCACTGATCACGTGACTGATCATGCAGTGATCACGTGGCTATCATGCACTACTAACGTGGCTGATCATGCAATGATCATGTAGCTACCATGTACAGGTCACGTGAATGATCATACACCCATCAGATGACTGATCATGCACTGATCACGAGACTGATCATGCACTGATCACGTCTATATCATGCACTGATCACATGACTGCCCATGCACTGATCACGTGGATGATCATACACTAATCATGTGACAGATCATGCACTGATAACCTGGCTGATCATGCACTGATACCGTGACTAAGCATGGACTGATCACATGACTATCATGTAGTGATCACGTGACTTAATGGCTCTGATCATGTGACTGATCATGCGCTGATCATGTTTGCTATCATACACTGATCATGTGCCTCTGGAGGCAATAAACAAAGAGCTGAGTAGGCACGAATCAAACAGTCAGCAGGCAATAATCATGGAACTCAGCTGTGAGGAATCATGCTGCTCAGCTGGCAATAATCAAGCAGCTGAGCAGGCAGGAATTACGCAGCACAGCTGGCAATTGTCAAGCAGATGACAGGCAGGAATCATGCAGCTCAGCTGGCAATTGTCAAGCAGATGAGCAGACAGTAATCACGCAGCTCAGCAGGCCCTGATCACGTGACTGAGCATGCACTGTTCACGTGGCTGATCATACACTGATCACGTGATTGATCATGCACTGATCACTTGGATATCATGCACTGATCACGTGGCTGATCATACACTGCTCAGGTAACTGATCATGCACTGATCACGTGGCTATCATGCACTGAATACGTGGCTGAACATGCACTGTTCACGTGGCTGATCACACACCTGTCACGTGACATATCATGCACTGATCACGTGGCACTCATGCACTGATCAAGTGTCTGATCATACTCTGCTCACATAACTCATCATGCACACATCATGTTTCTATCATGCACTGCTCACGTGGCTCATCATGGAATGATCACCTAGCTACCATATACTGGTCACGTGACTGATCATGCACAGATTACGTAAATGATCGTGCATTGTGCACGTGATTGATCATGTACTGATCACGTGACTGATCATGCACTGATCACCTGGCTGATTATGCACTGATCACGTAATTGATCATGCACTTATCATTTGGCTGATCATGCACTGATCACGTGGCTGATCATACACTGATCACGTGACTTATCATGCACTGATCACGTGACTGATCATGCACTGATCACGTGGCTATCATGCACTGATCACGTGGCTATCATGCACTGATCACGTGGCTGATCACGCAATGATCATATAGCTACCATGTACTGGTCATGTGACTGATCATGCCCTGATCACGTAATTGATCCTGCACTGATCACATGGCTCATCACGCACTGATCCGGTGGCTGATCACACACGTATCACGTGACTGATCATGTACAGATCACGTGAATATTCATGAAGTGATCACGTGGCTATCCTGCACTGATCACGTGGATATCATGCACTGATCACGTGGCTGATCACACACGTATCACGTGACTGATCATGCACTGATCACGTGGCTATCATGCACTGATCACGTGGCTATCATGCACTGATCACGTGGCTGATTATGCAATGATCACGTAGCTAACATGCACTGGTCACATGACTGATCATGCACTGATCAGGTAATTGATCATGCACTGATGACGTGACTGATCATGCACAGATCGCGTGACTGATCATGCACAGATCACGTGACTGATCATGCAATGATCACGTGGCTATCATGCACTGCTCACGTGGCTGATCATGCAATGATCACGCAGCTACCATGTACTGGTCACATGACTGATCATGCACTGATCACATCATTGATCATGCACTGATCACCTGGCTTATCATGCATTGATCATGTGACTGATCATGTGCTGATCATGTTTGGTGTCACACACTGATCATGTGCCTCTGGAGGCAATGAACATAGAGCTGAGTAGGCAGGAATCAGTCAGCAGGCTATAATCATGGAACTCAGCTCTGAGAAATCATGCTGCTCAGCTGGCAATAATCAAGTAGATGAGCAGGCAGGAATTACGCAGCACAGGTGGCAATTGTCAAGGAGATGACAGGCAGGAATCGTGCAGCTCAGCTGGAAATTGTCAAGCAGATGAGCAGACAGAAATCACGCTTCTCAGCAGGCCCTGATCACGTGACTGAGCATGCACTGCTCACATGGCTGATCACACACCTATCACGTGACTGATCATGCACTGATTATGTGACTGATCATGCACTGATCACGTAGCTATCTTGTACTGATCACTTGGCTGCTCATACACTCATCACGGGATTGATCGTGCACTGATCACGGCGCTATCATGCACTGTTTACGTGGCTGATCATACACTGATCACCTGCCTGTTCATGCACAGATCACGTGACAAATCATGAACTGATCACATAGCTATCATGAACTGATCACCTGGCTGATCATGCACTGATCACGTGGCTGATCATGCAGTGATCACGTGGCTATCATGCACTACTCACGTGGCTGATCATGCAATGATCATGTAGCTACCATGTACAGGTCACGTGAATGATCTTACACCCATCAGGTGACTGATCATGCACTGATCACGTGGCTATCATGCACTGATCACGAGACTGATCATGCACTGATCACGTCTATATCATGCACTGATCACGTGGATGATCATACACTAATCATGTGACAGATCATGCACTGATCACGTGGCTGATCATGCACTGATCACGTGGCTGATCATGCTCTGATAACCCGGCTATCATACACTGATCACGTTACTGTGCATGCACTGATCACATGGCTATCATGCACTGATCACGTGGCTGATCATGCACTGATAACCTGGCTATCATACACTGATCATGTGACTGATAATGCACTCTTCATGAGCCTGATCATGCACTGATCATGAGGCTGATCATGCAATGAAGACGAAGCTGATCATACACTGATCACTGGACCATGCATGCACTGATCACGTGGCTGATCATGCACTGATAATGAAGCTATTCATACACTGGTCATGTGACGGTGCATGCACTGATCATGTGGCTGATCATGCACTGATCCCATGGCTGATCATGCACTGATCACGTGGCTGGTCATGCACTGAACACGAAGGTGATCATACACTGATCATGGGACCATGCATGCACTGATCACGTGGCTGAACATGCACTGATCACGTGGCTATCATGCACTGCTTACGTGGCTGATCATAAAATGATCACATAGCTACCATGTACTGGTCACGTGACTGATCATGCACTGATCACGTAATTGATCATGCACTGATCACGTGGCTGATCATACACTGATCACGTGACTGATCATGCACTCTTCACGTGACTGATCATGCACTGATCACCTGGCTATCATGCACTGATCACGTGGCTGATCATACAATGATCACCTAGCTACCATGTACTGGTCACGTGACTGATCATGCACTGATCACGTAATTGATCATGCACTGATCATGTGGCTGATCTTGCACGGCTCATGTGGCTGATCATGCAATGATCACCTAACTACCATATACTGGTCACGTGACTGATCATGCACTGATCGTGTGGCTGATCATGAACTGATCACGTGGCTGATCATCCACTGATCACGTGACTGATCATGCACTCTTCACGTGACTGATCATGCACTGATCACCTGGCTATCATGCACTGATCACGTGGCTGATCATACAATGATCACGTGCCTGGTCATGCACAGATCACGTGACTACTCATGAATTGATCACGTGGCTATCATGCACTGATCACGTGGATATCATACACTGATCACGTGGCTGATCTCAAACGTATCACGTGACTGATCATGCACTGATAACGTGGCTATCATGCACTGATCACGTGGCTATCATGCACTGATCACGTGGCTCTCATGCACTGATCACGTGGCTATCATGCACTGATCACATGGATATCATGCACTGATCACGTGCCTGATCACATACGTATCACGTGACTGATCATGCACTGATCACGTGGCTATCATGCACTGATCACGTGGCTATCATGCACTGATCACGTGGATATCATGCACTGATCACGTGGCTGATCACATACGTATCACGTGACTGATCATGCACTGATCACGTGCATATCATGCACTGATCACGTGGCTGATCACACACGTATCACGTGACTGATCATGCACTGATCACGTGACTATCATGCACTGATCACGTGGCTATCATGCAATGATTACGTGGCTGAGCATGCAATGAGCACGTAGCTACCATATACTGGTCACGTGACTGATCATGCACTGATCACGTAATTGATACTGCACTCATCACGTGGCTCATCACGCACTGAACACGTGGCTGATCACACACGTATCACGTGACTGATCATGTACAAATCACGTGACTAATCATGAAGTGATCACGTGGCTATCCTGCACTGATCACGTGGATATCATGCACTGATCACGTGGCTGATCACACACGTATCACGTGACTGTTCATGCACTGATCACGTGGCTATCATGCACTGCGCACGTGGCTATCATGAACTGATCATGTAGCAACGATGTACTTGTCACGTGACTGATCATGAACTGATCACGTAATTGATCCTGCACTGATCACGTTACTCATCATGCACTGATCACGGGACTGTTCACGCACTGATCACTTGACTGATCATGCACTGATCACGTGGCTATAATGCACTGATCACATGGCGGATCATACACTGTTCACATGCCAGGTCATGCACAGATTACGTGACTAATCATGAACTGATCACGTGGCTATAATTCACTGATCACGTGGATATCATGCACTGATTACGTGCCTGTCATGCACAGATCACGTTACTAATCATGAACTGATCACGTAGCTATCATGCACTGATCATGTGGCTGATCATACACTGTTCACGTGTCTGATCAGGCAGTGATCACGTGGATGATCATACACTGCTCACGTAGCTGATCATGCACTGGTCACGAGTCTATCATGCCGTGCTCATGTAGGTGATCCTGCAATGATCACGTAGCTAACATATACTGGTCACGTGACTGATCATGCAATGGTAACGTAATTGATCATGCACTGATCCCGTGAATGATCATGCAATGATCACGTGACTGATCATGCACTGATCACGTGGCTATCATGCACTGCTTACGTGGCTGATCATAAAATGATCACATAGCTACCATGTACTGGTCACGTGACTGATCATGCACTGATGACATAATTGATCATGCACTGATCATGTGGCTGATCATGCACTGATCACGTGGCTATCATGCACTGATCACGTGGCTTATCATACACTGATCACGTGCCTGGTCATGCACTGATCACGTGACTACTCATGAAGTGATCACGTTGCTATCATGCAATGATCACGTGGCTATCATGCACTGATCACGTGGCTGATCACACACGTATCACGTGACTGATCATGCACTGATCACGTGGCTACCATGCACTGCTCACGTGGCTGAATTTGCAATGATCACGCAGCTACCATGTGCTGGTCACATGACTGATCATGCACTGATCACGTAATTGATCATGCACTGATCACCTGGCTTATCATGCATTGATCATGTAACTGATCATGTGCTGATCATGTTTGGTGTCATACACTCATCATGTGCCTCTGGAGGCCATGAACAAAGAGCTGAGTAGGCAGGAATCAGTCAGCAGGCAATAATCATGGAACTCAGCTCTGAGAAATCATGCTGCTCAGCTGGCAATAATCAAGTAGATGAGCAGGCAGGAATTATGCAGAACAGGTGGCAATTGTCAAGGAGATGACAGGCAGGAATCGTGCAGCTCAGCTGGCAATTGTCAAGCAGATGAGCAGACAGTAATCACGCAGCTCAGCAGGCCCTGATCACGTGACTGAGCATGCACTGTTCACGTGGCTGATCACACACCTATCACGTGAATGATCATGCACTGATCACGTGGCTATCATGCACTGATCACGTGGCTGATCATGCAATGATCAGGTAGCTACCATGTACTGGTCACGTGACTGATCATGCACTGATCACGTAATTGATCATGCACTGATCACGTGACTGATCATGCAATGATCACGTGACGGATCATCCACTGATCAGTTGGCTATCATGCACTGATTACTTGGCTGATCATACACTGATCACGTGACTAATAATGCACTGATCACATGATTGATAATGCACTGATCATCTGGCTATCATGCACTCATTACCTGGCTATCGTGCACAGATCACGTGGTTGATCATACACTGATCACGAGACTGATCATGCACTGATCACGTCTATATCATGCACTGATCACATGACTGCCCATGCACTGATCACGTGGCTGATCATGCACTGATCATGTGGCTGACCATGCACTGATAACCCGGCTATCATACACTGGTCACGTGACTGTGCATGCACTGATCACATGGCTGATCATGCACTGATCACGTGGCTGACCATGCACTGATAACCCGGCTATCATACACTGGTCACGTGACTGTGCATGCACTGATCACATGGCTGATCATGCACTGATCACGTGCCTGATCATGCACTGATCACGCATTGATCACGTGGCTGATCACGCACTAATCATGAGGCTGATCATACACTGATCACCTGACTGTGCATGCACTGATCACGTGGCTGATCATGCACTGATCCCATGGCTGATCATGCACTGATCACGTGGCTGATCATACACTGATCACGTGCCTGATCATGCACTGATCACGTGGCTGATCATGCACTGATCACGAAGCGGAAATTGCACTGATCACGTGACTGTGCATGCACTGATCACATGGCTGATCATGCACTGATCACGTGGCTTATCATGCACTGATAACCCGGCTATCATACACTGATCATGTGACTGATAATGCACTCTTCATGAGCCTGATCATTCACTGATCATGAGGCTGATCATGCAATGAAGACGAAGCTGATCATACACTGATCACTGGACCATGCATGCACTGATCACGTGGCTGATCATGCACTGATAATGAAGCTATTCATACACTGGTCAGGTGACTGTGCATGCACTGATCATGTGGCTGATCATGCACTGATCCCATGTCTGATCATGCACTGATCACGTGGCTGGTCATGCACTGAAGACGAAGGTGATCATACACTGATCATGGGACCATGCATGCACTGATCACGTGGCTGAACATGCAGTGATCACGTGGGTGATCATGCACTGATCACATGGCTGATCATACACTGATACTGAGGCTGTTCATGCACTCATCACGTGTCTGATCATACACTGATCACATTACTGATAATGCACTGAACACCTGCCTGATTATGCACTGATCACGTGGCTCATCATGCACTTATCACGAAGCTGATCATACACTGATTACGTGACTTTGCATGCATTGATCACTTGGCTGATCTTGCACTGTTCATATGGCTGATCATGCACTGATCACGTGGTTGATCATACACTGATCACGTGGCTGATCATGAACTAATCACGAAGGTGATCATACACTGATCACGTGACTGTGCATGCACTGATCACGTGGCTGATCATGCACTGATCACGTGGCTGATCATTCACTGATCTCGTGCCTTATCATACACTGATCACGAGACTGCACCTGCACTGATCACGTGGTTCAACATGCACTGATCACGTGGCTGATCATGCACTCTTCACGTGCCTGATCATGCACTGATCACGTGCCTTATCATGCACTGATCCCGTGAGTGATCATGCACTGATCAGGTGACTGATTATGCACTGATCACGTGCCTAATCATGCACTGTGGTCGTGGCTGCTCATGTACTGATCACGAATCTGGTCATACAATGGTCATGTGACTGTGCATGCACTGATCACTTGGCTGATCATGCACTGATCACGTGGCTCATCATGCACTGATCACGTGACTGATGATTCAGGGGTCACGTGGCTTTCATGCACTAATCACGTGGCTGATCATTCACTGATCATGTGACTGATCATGCACTGATCACATGCCTGATCATGAACTGATTCCATGCCTGATCATGGACTTATCACGTGACTGATCATGCACTCATCACCTCCTGATCATGCACTGTTCACTTGGCTGATCATGCACTGCTCACGTGGCTCATCATGCACTGATCACGTGTCTGATCATGCACTGATCACGTGGCTATCATGCACTAATCATGTGGCTGATCATTCACTGATCATGTGACTGATCATGCACTGATCACATGCCTGATCCTGAACTGATCCCATGCCTGATCATGCACTTATCACGTGACTGATCATGCACTCATTACCTCCTGATCATACACTGATCACGGGGCTGATCATGCACTTATCACGAAGCTGATCATACACTGATCAAGTGACTGTGCATGCACTGATCACATGGCTGATCATGCACTGATCACGTGCCTGATCATGCACTGATCACGTGGCTGATCATGCACTGATCATGAAGCTGATCATACACTGATCACGTGACTGTCATGCACTGATCACGTGGCTGATCATGCACTGATCCCATGGCTGATCAAGCACTGATCACGTGGCTATAATGCACTGATCACGTGGCTGATCATACACTGATCACATGCCAGGTCATGCACAGATCACGTGACTGATCATGAACTCATCACGTGGCTATAATTCACTGATCACGTGGCTATCATGCACTGATTACGTGCCTGTCATGCACAGATCACGTTACTAATCATGAACTGATCACGTAGCTATCATGCACTGATCACGTTGCTGATCATACACTGTTCACGTGTCTGATCAGGCAGTGATCACGTGGATGATCATACACTGATCACGTAGCTGATCATGCACTGGTCACGTGTCTATCATGCACTGCTCATGTAGCTGATCCTGCAATGATCACGTAGCTACCATATACTGGTCACGTGACTGATCATGCAATGGTAACGTAATTGATCATGCACTGATCACGTGACTGATCATGCACTGATCACGTGGCTATCATGCACTGCTTACGTGGCTGATCATGCACTGATCACGTAGCTACCATGTACTGGTCACGTGACTGATCATGCACTGATGACGTAATTGATCATGCACTGATCATGTGGCTGATCATGCACTGATCACGTGGCTATCATGCACTGATCACGTGGCTTATCATACACTGATCACGTGACTGGTCATGCACTGATCACGTGACTATCATGAAGTGATCACGTTGCTATCATGCACTGATCAGGCGGCTATCATGCACTGTTTTTGTGGCTGATCATAAAATGATCACATAGCTACCATGTACTGATCACGTGACTGATCATGTACTGATCACGTAATTGATCATGCACTGATCACGTGGCTGATCATACACTGATCACGTGACTGATCATGCACTCTTCACGTGCCTGATCATGCACTGATCACGTGACTACTCATGAATTGATCACGTGGCTATCATGCACTGATCACGTGGATATCATGCACTGATCACGTGGCTGATCTCACACGTATCACGTGACTGATCATGCACTGATCACGTGGCTATCATGCACTTATCACATGGCTGATCATGCAATGATCACCTAGCTACCATGTACTGGTCACGTTACTGATCATGCACTGATCACGTGATCATGCACTGATCACGTGGCTGATCATGCACTGATCACGTGATTGATCATGCACTGATCACTTGGATATCATGCACTGATTACTTTGCTGATCATACACTGATCACGTGTCTGACCATGCACTGATCACGTGGCTGATCATGCACTGCTCACGTAACTGATCATGCACTGATCACGTGGCTATCATGCACTGATCACTTGGCTGATCACACACTGATCACGTGACTGATCATGCACTGATCACGTGGCTCTCATGCACTGATCACGTGGCTATCATGCACTGATCACGTGGATATCATGCACTGATCACGTGGCTGATCATGCACTGATCATGTGGCTGACCATGCACTGATAACCCGGCTATCATACACTGGTCACGTGACTGTGCATGCACTGATCACATGGCT
The DNA here is from genome assembly GCF_032452875.1 of Bos javanicus. NCBI lineage: Eukaryota > Metazoa > Chordata > Mammalia > Artiodactyla > Bovidae > Bos > Bos javanicus. The sequence continues at coordinate 460,584 of NW_026893613.1, forward strand.
GATCATGCACTGATCACGTGGCTGACCATGCACTGATAACCCGGCTATCATACACTGGTCACGTGACTGTGCATGCACTGATCACATGGCTGATCATGCACTGATCATGTGCCTGATCATGCACTGATTTCGTGGCTGATCACGCGCTGATCATGAAGCTGATCATACACTGATCACGTGACTGTGCATGCACTGATCACGTGGCTGATCATGCACTGATCACATGGCTGATCATTCACTGATCTCGTGCCTTATCATACACTGATCACGAGACTGCACCTGCACTGATCACGTGGTTCAACATGCACTGATCACGAAGCTGATCATACACTGATCATGTGCCTGTGCATGCACAGGTCAAGTGGCTGAACATGCAATGATCACGTGGCTGATCATGCACTGATCACGTGGCTGATCATGCATTGATCACGTGGGAGATCATTCACTGATCACGTGGCTGATCATGCACTGATCACGTGCCTGATCATGCACTGATCACGTGCCTTATCATGCACTGATCCCGTGAGTGATCATGCACTGATCAGGTGACTGATTATGCACTGATCACGTGCCTAATCATGCACTGTGGTCGTGGCTGGTCATGTACTGATCACGAATCTGGTCATACAATGGTCATGTGACTGTGCATGCACTGATCACTTGGCTGATCATGCACTGATCACGTGGCTCATCATGCACTGATCACGTGACTGATGATGCAGGGGTCACGTGGCTTTCATGCACTAATCACGTGGCTGATCATTCGCTGATCATGTGACTGATCATGCACTGATCACTTGCCTGATCATGAACTGATCCCATGCCTGATCATGCACTTATCACGTGACTGATCATGCACTCATCACCTCCGGATCATGCACTGATCACTTGGCTGATCATGCACTGATCACGTGGCTCATCATGCACTGATCACGTGACTGATGATCCAGGGGTCACGTGGCTTTCATGCACTAATCATGTGGCTGATCATTCACTGATCATGTGACCGATCATGCACTGATCACATGCCTGATCATGAACTGATCCCATGCCTGATCATGCACTTATCACGTGACTGATCATGCACTCATTACCTGCCTGATCATACACTGATCACGGGGCTGATCATGCACTTATCACGAGGCTGATCATACACTGGTCACGTGACTGTGCATGCACTGATCACATGGCTGATCATGCACTGATCACGTGACTGTGCATGCACTGATCACGTGGCTGATCATGCACTGATCCCATGGCTGATCATGCACTGATCATGTGGCTATAATGCACTGATCACGTGGCGGATCATACACTGTTCACGTGCCAGGTCATGCACAGATTACGTGACTAATCATGAACTGATCACGTGGCTATCATTCACTGATCACGTGGATATCATGCACTGATTACGTGCCTGTCATGCACAGATCACTTTACTAATCATGAACTGATCACGTAGCTATCATGCACTGATCACGTGGCTGATCATACACTGTTCACGTGTCTGATCAGGCAGTGATCACGTGGATGATCATACACTGCTCACGTAGCTGATCATGCACTGGTCACATGTCTATCATGCCGTGCTCATGTAGCTGATCCTGCAATGATCACGTAGCTAACATATACTGGTCACGTGACTGATCATGCAATGGTAACGTAATTGATCATGCACTGATCCCGTGAATGATCATGCAATGATCACGTGACTGATCATGCACTGATCACGTGGCTATCATGCACTGCTTACGTGGCTGATCATAAAATGATCACATAGCTACCATGTACTGGTCACGTGACTGATCATGCACTGATGACATAATTGATCATGCACTGATCATGTGGCTGATCATGCACTGATCACGTGGCTATCATGCACTGATCACGTGGCTGATCACACACGTATCACGTGACTGATCATGCACTGATCACGTGGCTACCATGCACTGATCACGTGGCTGATCATGCACTGATCACGTGGCTATCATGCACTGATCACGTGACTGATCATGCACTGATCACGTGACTGATCATGCACTGATCACGTGGCTTATCATGCACTGATCATGTGACTGATCATGTGCTGATCATGTTTGGTGTCATACACTGATCATGTGCCTCTGGAGGCAATGAACAAAGAGCTGAGTAGGCAGGAATCAGTCAGCAGGCAATAATCATGGAACTCAGCTCTGAGAAATCATGCTGCTCAGCTGGCAATAATCAAGCAGCTGAGCAGGCAGGAATTACGCAGCACAGGTGGCAATTGTCAAGCAGATGACAGGCAGGAATCGTGCAGCTCAGCTGGCAATTGTCAAGCAGATGAGCAGACAGTAATCACGCAGCTCAGCAGGCCCTGATCACGTGACTGAGCATGCACTGTTCACGTGGCTGATCACACACTGATCACGTGAATGATCATGCACTGATCACGTGGCTATCATGCACTGATCACGTGGCTGATCATGCACTGATCACGTGGCTGATCATGCACTGATCACGTGACTGATCATGCACTGATCACGTGGCTGATCATGCACTGATCACGTGGCTGATCATGCACTGATCACGTGACTGATCATGCACTGATCACGTGGCTTATCATGCACTGATCATGTGACTGATCATGCACTGATCATGTTTGGTGTCATACACTGATCATGTGCCTCTGGAGGCAATGAACAAAGAGCTGAGTAGGCACGAATCAGTCAGCAGGCAATAATCATGGAACTCAGCTCTGAGAAATCATGCTGCTCAGCTGGCAATAATCAAGTAGATGAGCAGGCAGGAATTACGCAGCACAGGTGGCAATTGTCAAGCAGATGACAGGCAGGAATCGTGCAGCTCAGCTGGCAATTGTCAAGCAGATGAGCAGACAGTAATCACGCAGCTCAGCAGGCCCTGATCACGTGACTGAGCATGCACTGTTCACGTGGCTGATCACACACTGATCACGTGAATGATCATGCACTGATCACGTGGCTATCATGCACTGATCACGTGGCTGATCATGCACTGATCACGTAGCTACCATGCACTGATCACGTGACTGATCATGCACTGATCACGTAACTGATCATGCACTGATCACGTGGCTGATCATGCACTGATCACGTGGCTGATCATGCACTGATCACGTGGCTATCATGCACTGATCACGTGGCTGATCATGCACTGATCACGTGACTGATCATGCACTGATCACGTGACTGATCATGCACTGATCACTGGCTATCATGCACTGATCACGTGGCTATCATGCACTGATCACGTGGCTGATCATGCACTGATCACGTGACTGATCATGCACTGATCACGTCTATATCATGCACTGATCACGTGACTGATCATGCACTGATCACGTGGCTGATCATGCACTGATCACGTGGCTGATCATGCACTGATCACCGGCTATCATGCACTGATCACGTGACTGATCATGCACTGATCACGTGGCTGATCATGCACTGATCACGTGGCTGATCATGCACTGATCACGTGGCTATCATGCACTGATCACGTGACTGTCATGCACTGATCACGTGGCTGATCATGCACTGATCACGTGCCTGATCATGCACTGATCACGCACTGATCACGTGGCTGATCATGCACTGATCACGTGACTGATCATGCACTGATCACGTGGCTATCATGCACTGATCACGTGGCTGATCATGCACTGATCACGTGGCTGATCATGCACTGATCACGTGGCTGATCATGCACTGATCACGTGGCTGATCATGCACTGATCACGTGACTGATCATGCACTGATCACGTGGCTGATCATGCACTGATCACGTGGCTGATCATGCACTGATCTGGCTATCATGCACTGATCACGTGACTGTCATGCACTGATCACGTGGCTGATCATGCACTGATCACGTGGCTGATCATGCACTGATCACGTGGCTATCATGCACTGATCACGTGACTGATCATGCACTGATCATGTGCCTGATCATGCACTGATCACGTGGCTGATCATGCACTGATCACGTGCTGATCATGCACTGATCACTGGACCATGCATGCACTGATCACGTGGCTGATCATGCACTGATCATGAAGCTATCATGCACTGATCACGTGACTGATCATGCACTGATCACGTGGCTGATCATGCACTGATCACGTGGCTGATCATGCACTGATCACGTGGCTGATCATGCACTGATCATGAAGGTGATCATACCCTGATCATGGGACCATGCATGCACTGATCACGTGGCTGATCATGCACTGATCACGTGGCTGATCATGCACTGATCACGTGGCTGATCATGCACTGATCACTGAGGCTGATCATGCACTGATCACGTGGCTGATCATGCACTGATCACGTGACTGATCATGCACTGATCACGTGGCTGATCATGCACTGATCACGTGGCTGATCATGCACTGATCACGTGGCTGATCATGCACTGATCACGTGACTATCATGCACTGATCACGTGGCTGATCATGCACTGATCACGTGGCTGATCATGCACTGATCACGTGGCTGATCATGCACTGATCACGTGGCTGATCATGCACTGATCACGTGGTGATCATGCACTGATCACGTGACTGTCATGCACTGATCACGTGGCTGATCATGCACTGATCACGTGGCTGATCATGCACTGATCACGTGGCTGATCATGCACTGATCACGTGGCTGATCATGCACTGATCACGTGACTGACATGCACTGATCACGTGGCTGATCATGCACTGATCACGTGGCTGATCATGCACTGATCACGTGACTGTCATGCACTGATCACGTGGCTGATCATGCACTGATCACGTGGCTGATCATGCACTGATCACGTGGCTGATCATGCACTGATCACGTGGCTGATCATGCACTGATCACGTGGCTGATCATGCACTGATCACGTGGCTGATCATGCACTGATCACGTGGCTGATCATGCACTGATCACGTGACTGATCATGCACTGATCACGTGACTGATCATGCACTGATCACGTGGCTGATCATGCACTGTCACGTGGCTGATCATGCACTGATCACGAATCTGATCATGCACTGATCACGTGACTGTCATGCACTGATCACGTGGCTGATCATGCACTGATCACGTGGCTGATCATGCACTGATCACGTGACTGATCATGCACTGATCACGTGGCTATCATGCACTGATCACGTGGCTGATCATGCACTGATCACGTGACTGATCATGCACTGATCACGTGGCTGATCATGCACTGATCACGTGGCTGATCATGCACTGATCACGTGACTGATCATGCACTGATCACGTGCTGATCATGCACTGATCACGTGGCTGATCATGCACTGATCACGTGGCTGATCATGCACTGATCACGTGACTGATCATGCACTGATCACGTGGCTATCATGCACTGATCACGTGGCTGATCATGCACTGATCACGTGACTGATCATGCACTGATCACGTGGCTGATCATGCACTGATCACGTGCCTGATCATGCACTGATCACGTGACTGATCATGCACTGATCACGTGGCTGATCATGCACTGATCACGTGGCTGATCATGCACTGATCACGGCTGATCATGCACTGATCACGTGACTGTCATGCACTGATCACGTGGCTGATCATGCACTGATCACGTGGCTGATCATGCACTGATCACGTGGCTGATCATGCACTGATCATGAAGCTGATCATGCACTGATCACGTGACTGTCATGCACTGATCACGTGGCTGATCATGCACTGATCACGTGGCTGATCATGCACTGATCACGTGACTGATCATGCACTGATCACGTGCCTGATCATGCACTGATCACGTGGCTGATCATGCACTGATCATGAAGCTGATCATGCACTGATCACGTGACTGATCATGCACTGATCACGTGGCTGATCATGCACTGATCACGTGGCTGATCATGCACTGATCACGTGACTGATCATGCACTGATCACGTGGCTATCATGCACTGATCACGTGGCTGATCATGCACTGATCACGTGGCTGATCATGCACTGATCACGTGACTGATCATGCACTGATCACGTGGCTGATCATGCACTGATCACGTGGCTGATCATGCACTGATCACGTGACTGATCATGCACTGATCACGTGCTGATCATGCACTGATCACGTGGCTGATCATGCACTGATCACGTGGCTGATCATGCACTGATCACGTGACTGATCATGCACTGATCACGTGGCTTTCATGCACTGATCACGTGGCTGATCATGCACTGATCACGTGACTGATCATGCACTGATCACGTGGCTGATCATCACTGATCACGTGCCTGATCATGCACTGATCACGTGACTGATCATGCACTGATCACGTGCTGATCATGCACTGATCACGTGGCTGATCATGCACTGATCACGTGGCTGATCATGCACTGATCACGTGACTGTCATGCACTGATCACGTGGCTGATCATGCACTGATCACGTGGCTGATCATGCACTGATCACGTGGCTGATCATGCACTGATCATGAATCTGATCATGCACTGATCACGTGACTGTCATGCACTGATCACGTGGCTGATCATGCACTGATCACGTGGCTGATCATGCACTGATCACGTGACTGATCATGCACTGATCACGTGGCTATCATGCACTGATCACGTGGCTGATCATGCACTGATCACGTGCCTGATCATGCACTGATCACGTGGCTGATCATGCACTGATCACGTGGCTGATCATGCACTGATCACGTGACTGATCATGCACTGATCACGTGGCTGATCATGCACTGATCACGTGGCTGATCATGCACTGATCACGTGGCTATCATGCACTGATCACGTGACTGATCATGCACTGATCACGTGCCTGATCATGCACTGATCACGTGGCTGATCATGCACTGATCACGTGGCTGATCATGCACTGATCACGGACCATGCATGCACTGATCACGTGGCTGATCATGCACTGATCATGAAGCTGATCATGCACTGATCACGTGACTGATCATGCACTGATCACGTGGCTGATCATGCACTGATCACGTGGCTGATCATGCACTGATCACGTGACTGATCATGCACTGATCACGTGACTGATCATGCACTGATCACGTGGCTGATCATGCACTGATCACGTGGCTGATCATGCACTGATCACGTGGCTGATCATGCACTGATCACGTAGCTGATCATGCACTGATCACGTGACTGTCATGCACTGATCACGTGGCTGATCATGCACTGATCACGTGGCTGATCATGCACTGATCACGTGGCTGATCATGCACTGATCACGTGACTGATCATGCACTGATCACGTGACTGATCATGCACTGATCACGTGGCTGATCATACACTGATCATGTGACGATCATGCACTGATCACGTGGCTGATCATGCACTGATACCGTGACTGAGCATGGACTGATCACATGACTATCATGTAGTGATCACGTGACTTAATGGCGCTGATCATGTGACTGATCATGCGCTGATCATGTTTGCTATCATACACTGATCATGTGCCTCTGGAGGCAATAAACAAAGAGCTGAGTAGGCACGAATCAAACAGTCAGCAGGCAATAATCATGGAACTCAGCTGTGAGGAATCATGCTGCTCAGCTGGCAATAATCAAGCAGCTGAGCAGGCAGGAATTACGAAGCACAGCTGGCAATTGTCAAGCAGATGACAGGCAGGAATCGTGCAGCTCAGCTGGCAATTGTCAAGCACATGAGCAGACAGTAATCACCAGGCTCATCAGGCCCTGATCACGTGACTGAGCATGCACTGTTCACGTGGCTGATCATACACTGATCACGTGATTGATCATGCACTGATCACTTGGATATCATGCACTGATCACGTGGCTGATCATACACTGTTCACGTGTCTGACCATGCACTGATCACGTGGCTGATCATACACTGCTCACGTAAATGATCATGCACTGATCACGTGGCTATCATGCACTGATCACGTGGCTGAACATGCACTGTTCACGTGGCTGATCACACACCTGTCACGTGACTGATAATGCACTGATCACGTGGCACTCATGCACTGATCACGTGGCTGATCATACTCTGCTCACATAACTGATCATGCACACATCACGTGGCTATCAAGCACTGCTCACGTGGCTGGTCATGCAATGATCACGTAGCAACAATGTACTGGTCACGTGACTGATCATGCACAGATCACGAAAATGATCATGCACTGATCACGTGACTGATCATGCACTGATCACGTGGCTATCATGCACTGCTCACGTGGCTGATCATGCAATGATCACGTAGCAACAATGTACTGGTCACGTGACTGATCATGCACTGATCACGTAATTTATCCTGCACTGATCACGTGGCTCATCATGCACTGATCACGGGACTGTTCACGCACGCATCACTTGACTGATCATGCACTGATCACGTGGCTATCATGCACTGATCACGTGGCTGATCATGCACTGATCACGTGGCTGATCATGCACTGATCACGTGACTGATCATGCACTGATCACGTGGCTATCATGCACTGATCACGTGGCTATCATGCACTGATCACGTGGCTGATCATGCACTGATCACGTGACTGATCATGCACTGATCACGTGGTATCATGCACTGATCACGTGGCTGATCATGCACTGATCACGTGGCTGATCATGCACTGATCACGTGGCTGATCATGCACTGATCACGTAGCTGATCATGCACTGATCACGTGGCTATCATGCACTGATCACGTGGCTGATCATGCACTGATCACGTGGCTATCATGCACTGATCACGTGACTGATCATGCACTGATCACGTGACTGATCATGCACTGATCACGTGACTGATCATGCACTGATCACGTGACTGATCATGCACTGATCACGTGGCTATCATGCACTGATCACGTGGCTGATCATACACTGATCACGTAACTGATCATGCACTGATCACGTGGCTATCATGCACTGATCACGTGACTGATCATGCACTGATCACGTCTATATCATGCACTGATCACATGACTGATCATGCACTGATCACGTGGATGATCATGCACTGATCACGTGACTGATCATGCACTGATCACGTGGCTATCATGCACTGATCACGTGGCTGATCATACTGATCACGTGACTGATCATGCACTGATCACGTGGCTATCATGCACTGCTCACGTGGCTGATCATGCAATGATCACGTAGCTACCATGCACTGGTCACGTGACTGATCATGCACTGATCACGTAATTGATCATGCACTGATCACGTGGCTGATCATGCACTGATCACGTGGCTGATCATGCACTGATCACGTGACTGATCATGCACTGATCACGTGGCTATCATGCACTGATCACGTGGCTGATCATGCACTGATCACGTGACTGATCATGCACTGATCACGTGGCTGATCATGCACTGATCACGTGACTGATCATGCACTGATCACGTGGCTGATCATGCACTGATCACGTGGCTATCATGCACTGATCACGTGGCTGATCATGCACTGATCACGAAGCTATCATGCACTGATCACGTGACTGATCATGCACTGATCACGTGACTGATCATGCACTGATCACGTGGCTATCATGCACTATCACGTGGCTGATCATGCACTGATCATGTAGCTATCATGCACTGATCACGTGACTGATCATGCACTGATCACGTGACTGATCATGCACTGATCACGTGGCTGATCATGCACTGATCACGTGCTGATCATGCACTGATCACGTGACTGATCATGCACTGATCACGTGGCTATCATGCACTGATCACGTGGCTGATCATGCACTGATCACGTGGCTATCATGCACTGATCACGTGGCTATCATGCACTGATCACGTGACTGATCATGCACTGATCACGTGACTGATCATGCACTGATCACGTGACTGATCATGCACTGATCACGTGGCTATCATGCACTGATCACGTGGCTGATCATGCACTGATCACGTGCCTGATCATGCACTGATCACGTGACTGATCATGCACTGATCACGTGGCTATCATGCACTGATCACGTGAATTTCATGCACTGATCACATGGCTGTCATGCACTGATCACGTGACTGATCATGCACTGATCACGTGGTATCATGCACTGATCACGTGGCTGATCATGCACTGATCACGTAGCTGATCATGCACTGATCACGTGGCTATCATGCACTGATCACGTGGCTGATCATGCACTGATCACGTAGCTAACATCACTGATCACGTGACTGATCATGCACTGATCACATAATTGATCATGCACTGATCACGTGACTGATCATGCACTGATCACGTGACTGATCATGCACTGATCACGTGGCTATCATGCACTGATCACGTGGCTGATCATGCACTGATCACGTAGCTATCATGCACTGATCACGTGACTGATCATGCACTGATCACGTAATTGATCATGCACTGATCACGTGGCTGATCATGCACTGATCACGTGCTGATCATGCACTGATCACGTGACTATCATGCACTGATCACGTGGCTATCATGCACTGATCACGTGGCTATCATGCACTGATCACGTGGCTGATCATGCACTGATCACGTAGCTACCATGCACTGATCACGTGACTGATCATGCACTGATCACGTAATTGATCATGCACTGATCACGTGGCTGATCATGCACTGATCACGTGACTGATCATGCACTGATCACGTGGCTGATCATGCACTGATCACGTAGCTATCATGCACTGATCACGTGGCTGATCATGCACTGATCACGCAGCTATCATGCACTGATCACGTGACTGATCATGCACTGATCACGTGACTGATCATGCACTGATCACGTGGCTGATCATGCACTGATCACGTGGCTATCATGCACTGATCACGTGGCTGATCATGCAATGATCACGCAGGTACCATGCACTGGTCACGTGACTGATCATGCACTGATCACGTGGCTGATCATGCACTGATCACGTGACTGATCATGCACTGATCACGTGACTGATCATGCACTGATCACGTGGCTATCATGCACTGATCACGTGGCTGATCATGCACTGATCACGTGACTGATCATGCACTGATCACGTGACTGATCATGCACTGATCACTGGCTATCATGCACTGATCACGTGGCTATCATGCACTGATCACGTGGCTGATCATGCACTGATCACGTGACTGATCATGCACTGATCACGTCTATATCATGCACTGATCACGTGACTGATCATGCACTGATCACGTGGATGATCATGCACTGATCACGTGACTGATCATGCACTGATCACGTGGCTATCATGCACTGATCACGTGGCTGATCATACACTGATCACGGAACTGATCATGCACTGATCACGTGGCTATCATGCACTGATCACGTGGCTGATCATGCACTGATCACGTAGCTACCATGTACTGATCACGTGACTGATCATGCACTGATCACGTAATTGATCATGCACTGATCACGTGACTGATCATGCACTGATCACGTGACTGATCATGCACTGATCACGTGGCTATCATGCACTGCTCACGTGGCTGATCATGCAATGATCACGTAGCTACCATGTACTGGTCACGTGACTGATCATGCACTGATCACGTGATTGATCATGCACTGATCACGTGGCTGATCATGCACTGATCACGTGGCTGATCATGCACTGATCACGTGACTGATCATGCACTGATCACGTGACTATCATGCACTGATCACGTGGTATCATGCAATGATCACGTGGCTATCATGCACTGATCGCGTGGCGGATCATGCACTGATCACGTGACTGATCATGCACTGATCACGTGGCTATCATGCACTGATCACGTGGCTGATCATGCAATGATCACGCAGCTACCATGCACTGGTCACATGACTGATCATGCACTGATCACGTAATTGATCATGCACTGATCACCTGGCTTATCATGCATTGATCATGTAACTGATCATGTGCTGATCATGTTTGGTGTCATACACTGATCATGTGCCTCTGGAGGCAATGAACAAAGAGCTGAGTAGGCAGGAATCAGTCAGCAGGCAATAATCATGGAACTCAGCTCTGAGAAATCATGCTGCTCAGCTGGCAATAATCAAGTAGCTGAGCAGGCAGGAATTACGCAGCACAGGTGGCAATTGTCAAGGAGATGACAGGCAGGAATCGTGCAGCTCAGCTGGCAATTGTCAAGCAGATGAGCAGACAGTAATCACGCAGCTAAGCAGGCCCTGATCACGTGACTGAGCATGCACTGTTCACGGGGCTGATCACACACCTATCACGTGAATGATCATGCACTGATCACGTGGCTATCATGCACTGATCACGTGGCTGATCATGCACTGATCACGTAGCTACTATGTACTGATCACGTGACTGCTCATGCACTGATCACGTAATTGATCATGCACTGATCACGTGACTGATCATGCAATGATCACATGATGGATCATCCACTGATCAGTTGGCTATCATGCACTTTTTACTTGGCTGATCATACACTGATCACGTGACTGATAATGCACTGATCACGTGACTGATCATGCACTGATCACTGGCTATCATGCACTGATTACCTGGCTATCGTGCACAGATCACGTGGTTGATCATGCACTGATCACGAGACTGATCATGCACTGATCACGTCTATATCATGCACTGATCACATGACTGATCATGCACTGATCACGTGGATGATCATACACTGATCATGTGACTGATCATGCACTGATCACGTGGCTATCATGCACTGATCACGTGACTGATCATGCACTGCTCCCAAACTGGTCATGCACTGATCACGTAATTGATCATGCACTGATCACGTGACTGATCATGCACTGATCACGTGGCTATCATGCACAACTCACGTGGCTGATCATGCAATGATCACCTAGCTACCATGTACTGATCACGTGACTGATCATGCACTGATCACGTAATTGATCATGCACTGATCACGTGGCTGATCATGCACTGATCACGTGGCTGATCATACACTGATCACGTAGCTATCTTGAAATGATCACTTGGCTGATCATGCACTCATCACGGGACTGATCGTTGACTGATCAAGGCGCTATCATGCATTGATTACATGACTCCACATTCACTGATCACGTGGATGAACATGCACTGTTCACGTGACTGATTATGCACTGATCACGTGACTGACCATGCACTGATCACGTGACTGATCATGCACTGATCACGTGGCTATCATGAACTGATGATTTGGCTATCATGCACTGATCACGTGACTGATCATGCACTTATCAAGGCACCCTCATGCACTGATCACATGTCTGACCATGTATTGATCATGTAGCTACCATGTACCGTTCACGTGACTGATCATACACCCATCACGTGACTGATCATGCACTGATCACGTGGCTGATCATACACTGATCACGTGTCTGACCATGCACTGATCACGTGGCTGATCATACACTGCTCACGTAAGTGATCATGCACTGATCACGTGGTTATCATGCACTGATCACGTGGCTGAACATGCACTGTTCACGTGGCTGATCACACACCTGTCACGTGACTGATCATGCACTGATCACGTGGCACTCATGCACTGATCACGTGGCTGATCATACTCTGCTCACGTAACTGATGATGCACACATCACGTGGCTATCATGCACTGCTCACGTGGCTCGTCATGCAATGATCACGTAGCTACCATATACTGGTCACGTGACTGATCATGCACAGATCACGTAAATGATCATGCACTGTTCACGTGACGGATCATGTACTGATCATGTGACTGATCATGCACTGATCACGTTGCTATCATCCACTGATCACGTGGCTGATCATGCAATGATCACTTAACAACCATGTACTGGTCACGTGACTGATCATGCACTGATCACGTGACTGATCACACACTGATCACGTGACTGATCATGCACTGATCACGTGATTATCATGCAATGATAACGTAGCTACAATGTACTGGTCACGTGACTGATCATGCACTGATCACGTAATTGATCATGCACTGATCACGTGGCTGATCACACACGTATCACGTGACTGATCATGCACTGATCACGTGACTAATCATGAAGTGGTCACCTGGCTATCCTGCACTGTTCACGTGGATATCATGCACTGATCACGTGGCTGATCTCACACGTATCACGTGACTGATCATGCACTGATCACGTGGATATCATGCACTGATCATGTGACTATCATGCACTGCGCACGTGGCTGATCATGCAATGATCACGTACCAGCCATATACTGGTCACATGACTGGTCATGCACTGATCACCTAATTGATCATGTCCTCATCATCTGACTTATCGTGGATTGATCATGTGACTGATCATGTGCTGATCATGTTTGGTGTCACACACTGATCATGTGCCTCTGGAGGCAATGAACATAGAGCTGAGTAGGCAGGAATCAGTCAGCAGGCTATAATCATGGAACTCAGCTCTGAGAAATCATGCTGCTCAGCTGGCAATAATCAAGCAGATGAGCAGACAGTAATCACGCAGCTCAGCAGGCACTGATCACGTGACTGAGCATGCACTGATCACGTGGCTGATCACACACCTATCACGTGACTGATCATGCACTGATCACGTGACTGCACATGCACTGATCACGTGAATTTCATGCACTGATCACGTGGCTATCATGCACTGATCACGTGGCTGATCATGCACTGATCACGTGACTGATCATGCACTGATCACGTAGCTATCATGCACTGATCACGTGGCTGATCATACACTGATCAATGGACTGATCATGCACTGATCACGGGCTATCATGCACTGATCACATGACTGACATGCACTGATCACGTGGCTGATCATGCACTGATCACGTGACTGATCATGCACTGATCACGTGACTGATCATGCACTGATCACGTGGCTATCATGCACTGATCACGTGGCTATCATGCACTGATCACGTGACTGATCATGCACTGATCACGTGACTGATCATGCACTGATCACGTGGCTATCATGCACTGATCACGTGGCTGATCATGCAATGATCACGTAGCTACATGTACTGTCACGTGACTGATCATGCACTGATCACGTGACTGATCATGCACTGATCACGTGGCTATCATGCACTGATCACGTGGCTGATCATGCACTGATCACGTAGCAACCATGTACTGATCACGTGACTGATCATGCACTGATCACGTGGCTATCATGCACTGATCACGTGGCTGATCATGCACTGATCACGTAGCAATCATGTACTGATCACGTGACTGATCATGCACTGATCACGTAATTGATCATGCACTGATCACGTGGCTCATCATGCACTGATCACGTGGCTGATCACACACTATCACGTGACTGATCATGCACTGATCACGTGACTGATCATGCACTGATCACGTGGCTATCATGCACTGATCACGTGGCTATCATGCACTGATCACGTGGCTGATCACACAGGTATCACGTGTCTGATCATGCACTGATCACGTGGCTATCATGCACTGATCACGTGGCTATCATGCACTGATCACGTGGCTGATCATGCACTGATCACGTAGCTACCATGCACTGATCACGTGACTGATCATGCACTGATCACGTGGCTATCATGCACTGATCACGTGGCTGATCATGCACTGATCACGTGGCTACCATGCACTGGTCACATGACTGATCATGCACTGATCACGTGATTGATCATGCACTGATCACGTGGCTTATCATGCATTGATCATGTGACTGATCATGTGCTGATCATGTTTGGTGTCATACACTGATCATGTGCCTCTGGAGGCAATGAACAAAGAGCTGAGTAGGCAGGAAACAGTCAGCAGGCAATAATCATGGAACTCAGCTGTGAGAAATCATGCTGCTCAGCTGGCAATAATCAAGCAGATGAGCAGGCAGGAATTACGCAGCACAGCTGGCAATTGTCAAGCAGATGACAGGCAGGAATCGTGCAGCTCAGCTGGCAATTGTCAAGCAGATGAGCAGACAGTAATCACGCAGCTCAGCAGGCCCTGATCACGTGACTGAGCATGCACTGTTCACGTGGCTGATCACACACTGATCACGTGAATGATCATGCACTGATCACGTGGCTATCATGCACTGATCACGTGGCTGATCATGCACTGATCACGTGCTGACCATGCACTGATCACGTGACTGATCATGCACTGATCACGTAACTGATCATGCACTGATCACGTGGCTGATCATGCACTGATCACGTGGCTGATCATGCACTGATCACGTGGCTATCATGCACTGATCACGTGGCTGATCATGCACTGATCACGTGACTGATCATGCACTGATCACGTGACTGATCATGCACTGATCACTGGCTATCATGCACTGATCACGTGGCTATCATGCACTGATCACGTGGCTGATCATGCACTGATCACGTGACTGATCATGCACTGATCACGTCTATATCATGCACTGATCACGTGACTGATCATGCACTGATCACGTGGATGATCATGCACTGATCACGTGACTGATCATGCACTGATCACGTGGCTATCATGCACTGATCACGTGGCTGATCATGCACTGATCACGTGACTGATCATGCACTGATCACGTGGCTGATCATGCACTGATCACGTGACTGATCATGCACTGATCACGTGGCACTCATGCACTGATCACGTGGCTGATCATACACTGATCACGTGACTGATCATGCACTGATCACGTGGCTATCATGCACTGATCACGTGGCTGATCATGCAATGATCACGTAGCTACCATGCACTGGTCACGTGACTGATCATGCACTGATCACGTAAATGATCATGCACTGATCACGTGACTGATCATGCACTGATCACGTGACTGATCATGCACTGATCACGTGACTATCATGCACTGATCACGTGGCTGATCATGCAATGATCACGTAGCTACCATGCACTGATCACGTGACTGATCATGCACTGATCACGTGATCATGCACTGATCACGTGACTGATCATGCACTGATCACGTGACTGATCATGCACTGATCACGTGACTGATCATGCACTGATCACGTGGCTATCATGCACTGATCACGTGGCTGATCATGCAATGATCACGTAGCTACCATGTACTGATCACGTGACTGATCATGCACTGATCACGTGATTGATCATGCACTGATCACGTGGCTGATCATGCACTGATCACGTGGCTGATCATGCACTGATCACGTAGCTATCATGCACTGATCACGTGGCTGATCATGCACTGATCACGGGACTGATCATGCACTGATCACGGGCTATCATGCACTGATCACGTGACTGACATGCACTGATCACGTGGATGATCATGCACTGATCACGTGACTGATCATGCACTGATCACGTGACTGATCATGCACTGATCACGTGACTGATCATGCACTGATCACGTGGCTATCATGCACTGATCACGTGGCTATCATGCACTGATCACGTGACTGATCATGCACTGATCACGTGACTGATCATGCACTGATCACGTGGCTATCATGCACTGATCACGTGGCTGATCATGCACTGATCATGTAGCTACCATGCACTGATCACGTGACTGATCATGCACTGATCACGTGACTGATCATGCACTGATCACGTGGCTATCATGCACTGATCACGTGGCTGATCATGCACTGATCACGTCTATATCATGCACTGATCACATGACTGATCATGCACTGATCACGTGGATGATCATACACTGATCACGTGACTGATCATGCACTGATCACGTGGCTATCATGCACTGATCACGTGGCTGATCATGACTGATCACGTGACTGATCATGCACTGATCACGTGGCTATCATGCACTGCTCACGTGGCTGATCATGCAATGATCACGTAGCTACCATGCACTGGTCACGTGACTGATCATGCACTGATCACGTAATTGATCATGCACTGATCACGTGACTGATCATGCACTGATCACGTGACTGATCATGCACTGATCACGTGACTGATCATGCACTGATCACGTGGCTATCATGCACTGCTCACGTGGCTGATCATGCACTGATCACGTAGCTACCATGCACTGATCACGTGACTGATCATGCACTGATCACGTAATTGATCATGCACTGATCACGTGGCTGATCATGCACTGATCACGTGGCTGATCATGCACTGATCACGTGACTGATCATGCACTGATCACGTGACTGATCATGCACTGATCACGTGGCTATCATGCACTATCACGTGGCTGATCATGCAATGATCATGTAGCTACCATGTACTGGTCACGTGACTGATCATGCACTGATCACGTGACTGATCATGCACTGATCACGTGGCTATCATGCACTGATCACGTGGCTGATCATGCACTGATCACGTCTATATCATGCACTGATCACATGACTGATCATGCACTGATCACGTGGATGATCATACACTGATCACGTGACTGATCATGCACTGATCACGTGGCTATCATGCACTGATCACGTGGCTGATCATACACTTTCACGTAACTGATCATGCACTGATCACGTGGCTATCATGCACTGATCACGTGGCTGATCATGCAATGATCACGTAGCTACCATGTACTGGTCACGTGACTGATCATGCACTGATCACGTAACTGATCATGCACTGATCACGTGGCTGATCATGCACTGATCACGTGGCTGATCATACACTGATCACGTAACTGATCATGCACTGATCACGTGGCTATCATGCACTGATAACGTGGATATCATGCACTGATCACGTGGCTATCATGCACTGATATCATGCACTGATCACGTGGCTGATCATGCACGTATCACATGACTGATCATGCACTGATCACGTGATGATCATGCACTGATCACGTGGCTATCATGCACTGATCACGTGGCTGATCATGCACTGATCACGTAGCTACCATGTACTGATCACGTGACTGATCATGCACTGATCACGTAATTGATCATGCACTGATCACGTGGCTGATCATGCACTGATCACGTGGCTGATCATGCACTGATCACGTGGCTGATCATGCACTGATCACGTGGATGATCATGCACTGATCACGTGACTGATCATGCACTGATCACGTGGCTATCATGCACTGATCACGTGGCTGATCATGCAATGATCACGCAGCTACATGTACTGTCACATGACTGATCATGCACTGATCACGTGACTGATCATGCACTGATCACGTGGCTATCATGCACTGATCACGTGGCTATCATGCACTGATCACGTGGCTGATCATGCACTATCACGTGACTGATCATGCACTGATCACGTGACTGATCATGCACTGATCACGTGACTGATCATGCACTGATCACGTGGCTATCATGCACTGATCACGTGGCTGATCATGCACTGATCACGTGACTGATCATGCACTGATCACTGGCTATCATGCACTGATCACGTGGCTATCATGCACTGATCACGTGGCTGATCATGCACTGATCACGTGACTGATCATGCACTGATCACGTCTATATCATGCACTGATCACGTGACTGATCATGCACTGATCACGTGGATGATCATACACTGATCACGTAACTGATCATGCACTGATCACGTGGCTATCATGCACTGATCACGTGGCTATCATGCACTGATCACGTGGCTATCATGCACTGATATCATGCACTGATCACGTGGCTGATCATGCACTATCACGTGACTGATCATGCACTGATCACGTGACTGATCATGCACTGATCACGTGGCTATCATGCACTGATCACGTGGCTGATCATGCACTGATCACGTAGCTACCATGCACTGGTCACGTGACTGATCATGCACTGATCACGTAATTGATCATGCACTGATCACGTGGCTGATCATGCACTGATCACGTGGCTGATCATGCACTGATCACGTGGCTGATCATGCACTGATCACGTGGCTGATCATGCACTGATCACGTGACTGATCATGCACTGATCACGTGGCTATCATGCACTGATCACGTGGCTGATCATGCAATGATCACGCAGCTACATGTACTACTCACATGACTGATCATGCACTGATCACGTGACTGATCATGCACTGATCACGTGGCTATCATGCACTGATCACGTGGCTATCATGCACTGATCACGTGGCTGATCATGCACTATCACGTGACTGATCATGCACTGATCACGTGACTGATCATGCACTGATCACGTGACTGATCATGCACTGATCACGTGGCTATCATGCACTGATCACGTGGCTGATCATGCACTGATCACGTGACTGATCATGCACTGATCACTGGCTATCATGCACTGATCACGTGGCTATCATGCACTGATCACGTGGCTGATCATGCACTGATCACGTGACTGATCATGCACTGATCACGTCTATATCATGCACTGATCACGTGACTGATCATGCACTGATCACGTGGATGATCATGCACTGATCATGTGACTGATCATGCACTGATCACGTGGCTATCATGCACTGATCACGTGGCTGATCATACACTGATCACGTGACTGATCATGCACTGATCACGTGGCTATCATGCACTGATCACGTGGCTGATCATGCAATGATCACGTAGCTACCATGTACTGGTCACGTGAGTGATCATGCACCTATCACGTAATTGATCATGCACTGATCAGGTGACTTATCATGCTCTGTTCACGTGACTTATCATGGACTGATCTCGTGGCTATCATGCACTGCTCACGTGGCTGATCATGCAATGATCACCTAGCTACCATGTACTGGTCACGTGACTGATCATGCACTGATCACGTATTGATCATGCACTGATCATGTGGCTGATCATGCACTGATCACGTGGCTGGTCATACACTGATCACGTGACTGATCATGCACTGATCACGTGACTGATCATGCACTGATCACGTGGCTGATCATACACTGATCACGTAGCTATCTTGAACTGATCACGTGGCTGATCATACACTCATCACGGGACTGATCATGCACTGATCAAGGCGCTATCATGCATTGATTACATGACTCCACCTTCAGTCATCACGTGGATGATCATGCACTGTTCACGTGACTGATCATGCACTGATCACGTGACTGACCATGCACTGATCACGTGACTGATCATGCACTGATCACGTGGCTGATCATGCACTGATCACGTGACTGATCATGCACTGATCACGTGACTGATCATGCACTGATCACGTGACTGATCATGCACTTATCAAGGGGCCCTCATGCACTGATCACGTGTCTGATCATGTATTGATCATGTAGCTACCATGTACCCGTCACGTGACTGATCATACACCCATCAGGTGACTGATCATGCACTGATCAGGTGGCTATCATGCACTGTTCACGTGGCTGATCATGCACTGATCACGTCTATATCATGCACTGATCACATGACTGCCCATGCACTGATCACGTGGATGATCATACAGTGATCATGTGACAGATCATGCAGTGATCATATGACTATCATGCACTGATCACGTGGCTGATCATACTCTGATCACGAAACTGATCATGCACTGATCACGTGGCTATCATGCACTGATGACGTGGCTGATCATGCAATGATCACGTAGCTACCATGTACTGGTCACGTGACTGATCATGCACTGATCACGTAACTGATCATGCACTGATCACGTGGCTGATCATGC
This sequence comes from Bos javanicus, assembly GCF_032452875.1. Classification (NCBI taxonomy): domain Eukaryota; kingdom Metazoa; phylum Chordata; class Mammalia; order Artiodactyla; family Bovidae; genus Bos; species Bos javanicus. Next base: position 482,191 of record NW_026893613.1, read on the forward strand.
ACTGATCAGGTGGCTGATCATACACTGATCACGTAACTGATCATGCACTGATCACGTGGCTATCATGCACTGATCACGTGGATATCATGCACTGATCACGTGGCTATCATGCACTGATATCATGCACTGATCACGTGGCTGATCACACACGTATCACATGACTGATCATGCACTGATCACGTGACTATCATGCACTGATCCCGTGGCTATCATGCACTGATCACGTGGCTGATCATGCAATGATCACGTAGCTACCATGTACTGGTCACTTGACTGATCATGCACTGATCACGTAATTGATCCTGCACTGATCACGTGGCTCATCACGCAGTGATCACGTGGCTGATCATGCACTGATCACGTGGCTCATCATGCACTGATCACGTGGATGATCATACACTGATCACGTGACTGATCATGCACTGATCACGTGGCTATCATGCACTGCTCACGTGGCTGATCATGCAATGATCACGCAGCTACGATGTACTACTAACATGACTGACCATGTACAGATCACGTGACTATTCATGAACTGATCACGTGGCTATCCTGCACTGATCACGTGGCTATCATGCACTGATCACGTGGCTGACCACACACGTATCACGTGACTGATCATGCAATGATCACGTGACTGACCATGCACTGATCACGTGACTGATCATGCACTGATCACGTGGCTATCATGCACTGATCACGTGGCTGACCATACACTGATCACGTGACTGATCATGCACTGATCACTGGCTATCATGCACTGATTACCTGGCTATCGTGCACTGATCACGTGGTTGATCATACACTGATCACGAGTCTGATCATGCACTGATCACGTCTATATCATGCACTGATCACATGACTGCCCATGCACTGATCACGTGGATGAACATACACTGATCATGTGACAGATCATGCACTGATCACGTGGCTATCATGCACTGATCAAGTGGGTGATCATACTCTGCTCCCGAAACTGATCATGCACTGATCATGTGCCTATCCTGCACTGCTCACGTGGCTGATCATGCAATGATCACGTAGCTACCATGTACTGGTCACGTGAGTGATCATGCACCTATCACGTAATTGATCATGCACTGATCAGGTGACTTATCATGCACTGTTCACGTGACTTATCATGGACTGATCTCGTGGCTATCATGCACGGCTCACATGGCTGATCATGCAATGATCACCTAGCTCCCATGTACTGGTCACGTGACTGATCATGCACTGATCACGTATTGATCATGCACTGATCATGTGGCTGATCATGCACTGATCACGTGGCTGGTCATACACTGATCACGTGACTGATCATGCACTGATCACGTGACTGATCATGCACTGATCACGTGGCTGATCATGCACTGAACACGTGGCTATCATGCACTGCTCACGTGGCTGCTCATGCAATGATCACGAAGCTATCATGTACTGGTCACATGACTGATCATGCACTGATCACGTGACTGATCATGCACTGATCACTTGGCTATCATGCACTCATTACCTGGCTATCGTGCACAGATCACGTGGTTGAACATACACTGATCACGAGACTGATCATGCACTGATCACATCTATATCATGCACTGATCACATGACTGCCCATGCACTGATCACGTGGATGATCATGAACTGATCATGTGACAGATCATGCAGTGATCACGTTGCTATCATGCACTGGTCAAGTGGCTGCTCATACTCTGCTCACGTAACTGATCATGCACTGTTCACGTGGCTGATCACACACCTGTGACGTGACTGATCATGCACTGATCACGTGGCACTCATGCACTGATCATGTGGCTGATCATACTCTGCTCACGTAACTGATGATGCACACATCACGTGGCTATCATGCACTGCTCACGTGGCTCGTCATGCAATGATCACGTAGCTACCATATACTGGTCACGTGACTGATCATGCCCAGATCACGTAAATGATCATGCACTGTTCACGTGACGGATCATGTACTGATCATGTGACTGATCATGCACTGATCACGTGACTATCATGCACTGCTGACGTGGCTGATCATGCAATGATAACGTAGCTACCATGTACTGGTCACGTGAGTGATCATGCACTGATAACGTAATTGATCATGCACTGATCACGTGACTAATCATGCACTCTTCAGGTGAGTGATCATGCACTGATCACGTGACTGATCATGCACTGATCTCATGGCTATCATGCACAACTCACGTGGCTGATCATGCAATGATCACCTAGCTATCATGTACTGGTCACGTGACTGATCATGCACTGATCACGTAATTGATCATGCACTGATCATGTGGCTGATCATGCACTGATCACGTGGCAGATCATACACTGATCACGTAGCTATCTTGAACTGATCACTTGGCTGATCATACACTCATCACGGGACTGATCGTTGACTGATCAAGGCGCTATCATGCATTGATTACATGACTCCACATTCAGTGATCACGTGGATGATCATGCACTGTTCACGTGACTGATCATGCACTGATCACGTGACTGACCATGCACTGATCACGTGACTGATCATGCACTGATCACGTGGCTATCATGCACTGATGATGTGGCTATCATGCACCTATCACGTGACTGATCATGCACTGATCACGTGACTGATCATGCACTGATCAAGTGGCCCTCATGCACTGATCACGTGTCTGATCATGCATTGATCACGTAGCTACCATGTACCGGTCACGTGACTGATCATACACCCATCAGGTGACTGATCATGCACTGATCAGGTGGCTATCATGCACTGTTCACGTGGCTGATCATACACTGATCACGTCTATATCATGCACTGATCACATGACTGCCCATGCACTGATCACGTGGATGATCATACAGTGATCATATGACAGATCATGCAGTGATCATATGGCTATCATGCACTGATCAAGTGGCTGATCAGACTGTTCACAAAACTGATCATGCACTGATCACGTGGCTATCATGCACTGCTGACGTGGCTGATCATGCAATGATCACGTAGCTACCATGTACTGGTCACGTGAGTGATCATGCACTGATAACGTAATTGATCATGCACTGATCAGGTGACTTATCATGCACTGTTCAGGTGACTGATCATGCACTGATCACGTGACTGATCATGCACTGATCTCGTGGCTATCATGCACAGCTCACGTGACTGATCATGCAATGATCACCTAGCTATCATGTACTGGTCACGTGACTGATCATGCACTGATCACGTAACTGATCATGCACTGCTCATGTGGCTGATCATGCACTGATCACCTGGCAGATCATGCACTGATCACGTGACTGATCATGCACTGATCACGTGACTGATCATGCACTGATCACGTTGCTATCATGCACTACTCACGTGACTGATCATGCAATGATCATGTAGCTACCATGTTCCGGTCAGGTGACTGATCATACACCCATCAGGTGACGGATCATGCACTGATCACGTGGCTATCATGCACTGTTCACGTGGCTGATCATACACTGATCACGTCTATATCATGCACTGATCACATGACTGCCCATGCACTGATCACGTGGCTGATCATACAGTGATCATGTGACAGATCATGCAGTGATCATATGGCTATCATGCACTGATCAAGTGGCTGATCATGCTCTGTTCACGTAACTGATCATGCACTGATCACGTGGCTATCATGCACTGCTGACGTGGCTGATCATGCAATGATCACGTAGCTACCATGTACTGGTCACGTGACTGATCATGCACCGATCACGTGACTGATCCTGCACTGATCACGTGGCTCATCATGCACTGATCAGTTGGCTGATCATACACTGTTCACGTTACTGATCATGCACTGATCACGTGACTATCATGCACTGATCACGTGGATATCATGCACTGATCACGTGGCCATCATGCACTGATATCATGCACTGATCACGTGGCTGATCATGCACCGATCACATGACTGATCATGCACTGATCACGTGACTATCATGCACTGATCACGTGGCTATCATGCACTGATCACGTGGCTGATCGTGCAATGATCACGTAGCTACCATGTACTGGTCACTTGACTGATCATGCACTGATCACGTAATTGATCCTGCACTGATCACGTGGCTCATCACGCAGTGATCACGTGGCTGATCATGCACTGATCACGTGGCTCATCATGCACTGATCACGTGGATGATCATACACTGATCACGTGACTGATCATGCACTGATCACGTGGCTATCATGCACTGCTCACGTGGCTGATCATGCAATGATCACGCAGCTTCGATGTACTAGTAACATGACTGACCATGTACAGATCACGTGACTAATCATGAAGTGATCACGTGGCTATCCTGCACTGATCACGTGGATATCATGCACTGATCACGTGGCTGATCACACACGTATCACGTGACTGATCATGCAATGATCACGTGACTGATCATGCACTGATCACGTGACTGATCATCCGCTGAACATTTGGCTATCATGCACTGATCACGTGGCTGATCATACACTGATCACGTGACTGATAATGCACTGATCATCTGGCTATCATGCACTCATCACCTGGCTATCGTGCACTGATCACGTGGCTGATCATACACTGATCACGAGACTGATCATGCACTGATCACGTCTATATCATGCACTGATCACATGACTGCCCATGCACTGATCACGTGGATGAACATACACTGATCATGTGACAGATCATGCAGTGATCACGTGGCTATCCTGCACTGCTCACGTGGGTGATCATACTCTGCTCCCGAAACTGATCATGCACTGATCATGTGGCTATCCTGCCCTGCTCACGTGGCTGATCATGCAATGATCACGTGGCTACCATGCACTGGTCACGTGAGTGATCATGCACCGATCACGTAACTGATCATGCACTGATCACGTGACTTATCATGCACTGTTCACGTGACTTATCATGGACTGATCTCGTGGCTATCATGCACGGCTCACGTGGCTGATCATGCAATGATCACGTAGCTACCATGTGCTGGTCACGTGACTGATCATGCACTGATCACGTATTGATCATGCACTGATCATGTGGCTGATCATGCGCTGATCACGTGACTGATCATGCACTGATCACGTGACTGATCATGCACTGATCACGTGACTGATCATGCACTGATCACGTGGCTGATCATGCACTGAACACGTGGCTATCATGCACTGCTCACGTGGCTGCTCATGCAATGCTCACGAAGCTACCATGTACTGGTCACATGACTGATCATGCACTGATCACGTGACTAATCATGCAGTGATCACGTGGCTATCATGCACTGCTCACGTGGCTGATCATGCAATGATCACGTAGCTATCATGCACTGTCACGTGACTGATCATACACCGATCACGTGACTGATCATGCACTGATCACGTGGCTATCATGCACTGATCATGTGACTGATCATGCACTGATCACGTCTATATCATGCACTGATCACATGACTGCCCATGCACTGATCACGTGGATGATCATGCACTGATCACGTGACTGATCATGCAGTGATCACGTGGCTATCATGCACTGATCACGTGGCTGATCATACTCTGCTCCCGTAACTGATCATGCACTGATCACGTGGCTATCATGCACTGCTCACGTGGCTGATCATGCAATGATCATGTAGCTACCATGTACTGGTCACGTGGGTGATCATGCACTGATCACGTAATTGATCATGCACTGATCACGTGACTTATCATGCACTGTTCACGTGACTGATCATGCACTGATCACGTGACTGATCATGCACTGATCACGTGGCTATCATGCAAGGCTCACGTGGCTGATCCTGCAATGATCACGTGGCTACCATGTACTGGTCACGTGACTGATCATGCCCTGGTCACGTGACTGATCATGCACTGATCACGTGGCTATCATGCACTACTCACGTGGCTGAACGTGCAATGATCACGTAGCTACCATGTACTGGTCACGTGACTGATCATACACCAATCAGGTGACTGATCATGCACTGATCACGTGGCTATCATGCACTGTTCACGTGGCTGATCATACACTGATCACCTGCCTGGTCATGCACAGAACACATGACTAATCATGAACTGATCACGTAGCTATCATGCACTGATCACGTGGTTGCTCATGCACTGATCACGTGGCTGCTCATGCAATGCTCACGTGGCTATCATGCACTGATCACGTGGCTTATCATGCACTGATACCGTGACTGATCATGCACTGATCACGTGACTATCATGTACTGATCACGTGGCTGATCATGTGACTGATCATGAGCTGATCATGTTTGCTATCATACGCTGATCATGTGTCTCTGGAGGCAATAAACAAAGAGCTGAGTAGGCACGAATCAAACAGTCAGCAGGCAATAATCATGGAACTCAGCTGTGAGGAATCATGCTGCTCAGCTGGCAATAATCAAGGAGCTGAGCAGGCAGGAATAACGCAGTACAGCTGGCAATTGTCAAGCAGATGACAGGCAGGATTCGTGCAGCTCAGCTGGCAATTGTCAAGCAGATGAGCGGACAGTAATCATGCAGCTCAGCAGGCCCTGATCACGTGACTGAGCATGCACTGTTCACGTGACTGATCATACAGTGATCACGTGATTGATCATGCACTGATCACATGGCTATCATGCACTGATCACGTGGCTGATCATGCACTGTTCACGTGTCTGACCATGCACTGATCACGTGGCTGATCATGCACTGTTCACGTGACTGACCATGCACTGTTCACGTGGATGATCATACACCTGTCACGTGACTGATCATGCACTGATCACGTGGCTCTCATGCACTGATCACGTGGCTGATCATACTCTGCTCACGTAACTGATGGTGCACACATCACGTGGCTATCATGCACTGCTCACGTGGCTGTCATGCAATGATCACGTAGCTACCATGTACTGGTCACGTGACTGATCATGCACTGATCACGTAACTGATCATGCACTGTTCACGTGACGGATCATGTACTGATCATGTGACTGATCATGCCGTGATCACGTTGCTATCATCCTCGGCTCACGTGGCTGATCCTGCAATGATCACTTGGCTACCATGTACTGGTCACGTGACTGATCATGCACTGGTCACGTGACTGATCATGCACGTATCACGTGACTGATCATGCACTGCTCACGTGGATTTACGTGCAATGATCACGTAGCTACAATGTACTGGTCACGTGACTGATCATGCACTGATCACGTAATTGATCCTGCACTGATCACGTGGCTGATCACGCACGTATCACGTGACTGATCATGTACAGATCACGTGACTAATCATGAACTGGTCACCTGACTATCATGCACTGTTCACGTGGATATCATGCACTGATCACGTGGCTGATCACGCACGTATCACGTGACTGATCATGCACTGATCACGTGGCTATCATGCACTGATCATGTGGCTATCATGCACTGCGCACGTGGCTCATCATGCAATGATACGTACGCCATATACTGGTCACATGACTGATCATGGACTGATCACCTAATTGATCATGTCGTCATCATGTGACTTATGGTGGGTTGATCATGTGACTGATCATGTGCTGATCATGTTTGCTGTCACACACTGATCATGTGCCTCTGGAGGCAATAAACATAGAGCTGAGTAGGCACAATCAAACAGTCAGCAGGCAATAATCATGGAACTCAGCTGTGAGAAATCATGCTGCTCAGCTGGCAATAATCAAGGAGATGAGCGGACAGTAATCATGCAGCTCAGCAGGCCCTGATCACGTGACTGAGCATGCACTGTTCACGTGGCTGATTACACACCTATCACGTGACTGATCATGCACTGATCACGTGATTGCACATACATTGATCACGTAATTTTATGCACTGATCACGTGGCTATCATGCACTGATCACGTGGCTGATCATACTCTGCTCACGTAACTGATGGTGCACACATTACGTGGCTATCATGCACTGCTCACGTGGCTTGTCATGCAATGATCACGTAGCTACCATATACTGGTCACGTGACTGATCATGCACAGATCACGTAAATGATCATAAACTGTTCACGTGACGGATCATGTACTGATCATGTGACTGATCATGCCGTGATCACGTTGCTATCATCCTCTGCTCACGTGGCTGATCATGCAATGATCACTTAACAACCATGTACTGGTCACGTGACTGATCATGCACTGATCACGTGACTGATCACACACGTATCACGTGACTGATCATGCACTGATCACGTGATTTTCATGCAATGATCACGTAGCTACAATGTACTGGTCACGTGACTGATCATGCACTGATCACGTAATTGATCCTGCACTGATCACGTGGCTGATCACACACGTATCACGTGACTGATCATGTACAGATCACGTGACTAATCATGAAGTGGTCACCTGGCTATCCTGCACTGTTCACGTGGATATCATGCACTGATCACGTGGCTGATCACACACGTATCACGTGACTGATCATGCACTGATCACGTGGATATCATGCACTGATCATGTGACTATCATGCACTGCGCACGTGGCTCATCATGCAATGATCACGTACCAGCCATATACTGGTCACATGACTGATCATGCACTGATCACCTAATTGATCATGTCCTCATCATCTGACTTATGGTGGATTGATCATGTGACTGATCATGTGCTGATCATGTTTGGTGTCACACACTGATCATGTGCCTCTGGAGGCAATGAACATAGAGCTGAGTAGGCAGGAATCAGTCAGCAGGCTATAATCATGGAACTCAGCTCTGAGAAATCATGCTGCTCAGCTGGCAATAATCAAGGAGATGAGCAGACAGTAATCACGCAGCTCAGCAGGCCCTGATCACGTGACTGAGCATGCACTGTTCACGTGGCTGATTACACACCTATCACGTGACTGATCATGCACTGATCACGTGATTGCACATACATTGATCACGTAATTTTATGCACTGATCACGTGGCTATCATGCACTGATCACGTGGCTGATCATGCACTGATCACGTAACTGATCATGCACTGATCACGTGGCTATCTTGCACTGCTCACTTGGCTGATCATACACTCACCAATAGACTGATCGTGCACTGATCACGGCGCTTTCATGCATTGATTACATGACTCCACACGCACTGATCACGTGGATGATCATGCACTGATCACGTGGCTGATCATACTCTGCTCACGTAACTGATGATGCACACATTACGTGGCTATCATGCACTGCTCACGTGGCTTGTCATGCAATGATCACGTAGCTACCATATACTGGTCACGTGACTGATCATGCACAGATCACGTAAATGATCATAAACTGTTCACGTGACGGATCATGTACTGATCATGTGACTGATCATGCCGTGATCACGTTGCTATCATCCTCTGCTCACGTGGCTGATCATGCAATGATCACTTAACAACCATGTACTGGTCACGTGACTGATCATGCACTGATCACGTGACTGATCACACACGTATCACGTGACTGATCATGCACTGATCACGTGATTATCATGCAATGATCACGTAGCTACAATGTACTGGTCACGTGACTGATCATGCACTGATCACGTAATTGATCCTGCACTGATCACGTGGCTGATCACACACGTATCACGTGACTGATCATGTACAGATCACGTGACTAATCATGAAGTGGTCACCTGGCTATCCTGCACTGTTCACGTGGATATCATGCACTGATCACGTGGCTGATCACACACGTATCACGTGACTGATCATGCACTGATCACGTGGATATCATGCACTGATCATGTGACTATCATGCACTGCGCACGTGGCTCATCATGCAATGATCACGTACCAGCCATATACTGGTCACATGACTGATCATGCACTGATCACCTAATTGATCATGTCCTCATCATCTGACTTATGGTGGATTGATCATGTGACTGATCATGTGCTGATCATGTTTGGTGTCACACACTGATCATGTGCCTCTGGAGGCAATGAACATAGAGCTGAGTAGGCAGGAATCAGTCAGCAGGCTATAATCATGGAACTCAGCTCTGAGAAATCATGCTGCTCAGCTGGCAATAATCAAGGAGATGAGCAGACAGTAATCACGCAGCTCAGCAGGCCCTGATCACGTGTCTGAGCATGCACTGTTCACGTTGCTGATTACACACCTATCACGTGACTGATCATGCACTGATCACGTGATTGCACATACATTGATCACGTAATTTTATGCACTGATCACGTGGCTATCATGCACTGATGACGTGGCTGATCATGCACTGATCATGTGACTGATCATGCACTGATCACGTAGCTATCTTGCACTGATCACTTGGCTGATCATACACTCACCAATAGACTGATCGTGCACTGATCACGGCGCTTTCATGCATTGATTACATGACTCCACACGCACTGATCACGTGGATGATCATGCACTGATCACGTGACTGACCATGCACTGATCACGTGACTGATCATGCACTGATCACGTGGCCATCATGCAATGATCACGTGGCTATAATACACGGATCACGTGACTGATCATGCACTGATCACGTGATTGATCATGCACTGATCACGTGGCTATCATGCACTGATCACGTGGCTGATCATGCAATGATCACGTAGCTACAAAGTAGCGGTCACGTGACCAATCATACACCCATCAGGTGACTGATCATGCACTGATCACGTGGCTATCATGCACTGCTCACGTGGCTGATCATGCAATGATCATATAGAAACCATGTACTGGTCACATGACTGATCATGCACTGATCACGTGGCTATCATGCTCTGCTCAAGTGGCTGATCATGCAACGATCACATAGCAAGCATGTACTGGCCTCGTGACTGATCATGCACTGATCACATAATTGATCCTGCACTGATCACGTGGCTCATCACGCACTGATCCGCTGGCTGATCACACACGTATCACGTGACTGATCATGTACAGATCACGTGACTAATCATTAAGTGATCACGTGGCTATCCTGCACTGATCACGTGGATATCATGCACTGATAACGTGGCTGATCACACACGTATCACGTGACTGATCATGCACTGATCACGTGGCTATCATGCACTGATCACGTGGCTATCATGCACTGATCACGTGGCTGATCATGCAATGATCACGTAGCTACCATGCACTGGTCACATGACTGATCATGCACTGATCACGTGGCTATCATGCACTGCTCACGTGGCTGATCATGGAATGATCACGCAGCTACCATGTACTGGTCACATGACTGATCATGAACTGATCACGTAATTGATCATGCACTGATCACCTGGCTTATCATGCATTCATCATGTGACTGATCATTTGCTGATCATGTTTGGTGTCACACACTGATCATGTGCCTCTGGAGGCAAAGAACATAGAGCTGAGTAGGCAGGAAACAGTCAGCAGGCAATAATCATGGAACTCAGCTCTGAGAAATCATGCTGCTCAGCTGGCAATAATCAAGTAGATGAGCAGGCAGGAATTACGCAGCACAGGTGGCAATTGTCAAGCAGATGACAGGCAGGAATCGTGCAGCTCAGCTGGCAATTGTCAAGCAGATGAGCAGACAGTAATCACGCAGCTCAGCAGGCCCTTATCACGTGACTGAGCATGCACTGTTCACGTGGCTGATCACACACCTATCACGTGAATGATCATGCACTGATCACGTGGCTATCTTGCACTGATCACGTGGCTGATCATGGAATGACCACGTAGCTACCATGTACTGGTCACGTGACTGATCATGCACTGATCACGTAATTGATCATGCACTGATCACGTGACTGATCATGCAATTATCACGTGACGGATCATCCACTGATCAGTTGGCTATCATGCACTGATTACTTGGCTGATCATACACTGATCACGTGACTGATAATGCACTGATCACATGATTGATAATGCAATGATCATCTGGCTATCATGCACTCATTACCTGGCTATCGTGCACAGATCACGTGGTTGATCATACACTGATCACGAGACTGATCATGCACTGATCACATCTATATCATGCACTGATCACATGACTGCCCATGCACTGATCACGTGGATGATCATAAACTGATCATGTGACAGATCATGCAGTGATCATATGGCTATCATGCACTGATCAAGTGGCTGATCATACTCTTTCCCGAAACTGATCATGCACTGATCACGTGGCTATCATGCACTGCTGACGTGGCTGATCATGCAATGATCACGTAGCTACCATGTACTGGTCACGTGACTGATCATGCACTGATCACGTAACTGATCCTGCACTGATCACTTGGCTCATCATGCACTGATCAGGTGGCTGATCATACACTGTTCACGAAACTGATCATGCACTGATCACGTGGCTATCATGCACTGATCACGTGGATATCATGCACTGATCACGTGGCTATCATGCACTGATATTATGCACTGATCACGTGGCTGATCATGCACTGATCACGTGACTATCATGCACTGATCCCGTGGCTATCATGCACTGATCACGTGGATATCATGCACTGATCACGTGGCTATCATGCACTGATATCATACACTGATCACATGACTGATCATGCACTGATCACGTGACTATCATGCACTGATCCCGTGGCTATCATGCACTGATCACGTGTCTGATCATGCAATGATCACGTAGCTACCATGTACTGGTCCCTTGACTGATCATGCACTGATCACGTAATTGATCCTGCACTGATCACGTGGCTCATCACGCAGTGATCACGTGGCTGATCATGCACTGATCACGTGGCTCATCATGCACTGATCACGTGGATGATCATACACTGATCACGTGACTGATCATGCACTGATCACGTGGCTATCATGCACTGCTCACGTGTCTGATCATGCAATGATCACGCAGCTACGATGTACTAGTAACATGGCTGACCATGTACAGATCACGTGACTAATCATGAAGTGATCACGTGGCTATCCTGCACTGATCACGTGGATATCATGCTCTGATCACGTGGCTGATCACACACGTATCACGTGACTGATCATGCAATGATCACGTGACTGACCATGCACTGATCACGTGACTGATCATCCGCTGAACATTTGGCTATCATGCACTGATTACTTGGCTGAGCATACACTGATCACGTGACTGATAATGCACTGATCATCTGGCTATCATGCACTCATTACCTGGCTATCGTGCACTGATCACGTGGTTGATCATACACTGATCACGAGTCTGATCATGCACTGATCACGTCTATATCATGCACTGATCACATGACTGCCCATGCACTGATCACGTGGATGAACATACACTGATCATGTGACAGATCATGCAGTGATCACGTGGCTATCATGCACTGATCAAGTGGGTGATCATACTCTGCTCCCGAAACTGATCATGCACTGATCATGTGCCTATCCTGCACTGCTCACGTGGCTGATCATGCAATGATCACGTAGCTACCATGTACTGGTCACGTGAGTGATCATGCACCTATCACGTAATTGATCATGCACTGATCAGGTGACTTATCATGCACTGTTCACGTGACTTATCATGGACTGATCTCGTGGCTATCATGCACGGCTCACATGGCTGATCATGCAATGATCACCTAGCTCCCATGTACTGGTCTCGTGACTGATCATGCACTGATCACGTATTGATCATGCACTGATCATGTGGCTGATCATGCACTGATCACGTGGCTGGTCATACACTGATCACGTGACTGATCATGCACTGATCACGTGACTGATCATGTACTGATCACGTGGCTGATCATGCACTGAACACGTGGCTATCATGCACTGCTCACGTGGCTGCTCATGCAATGCTCACGAAGCTACCATGTACTGGTCACATGACTGATCATGCACTGATCACGTGACTGATCATGCACTGATCACTTGGCTATCATGCACTACTCACGTGGCTGATCATGCAATGATCATGTAGCTACCATGTACCTGTCACGTGACTGACCTTACACCCATCAGGTGACTGATCATGCACTGGTCACGTGGCTATCATGCACTGATCATGAGACTGATCATGCACTGATCACGTCTATATCATGCACTGATCTCATGACTGCCCATGCACTGATCACGTGGATGATCATACACTGATCATGTGACAGATCATGCAGTGATCACGTGGCTATCATGCACTGATCAAGTGGCTGATCATACTCTGCTCCCGAAACTGATCATGCACTGATCACGTGGCTATCATGCACTGCTCACGTGGCTGCTCATGCAATGCTCACGAAGCTACCATGTACTGGTCACATGACTGATCATGCACTGATCACGTGACTGATCATGCACTGATCACTTGGCTATCATGCCCTCATTACCTGGCTATCGTGCACAGATCACGTGGTTGATCATACACTGATCACGAGACTGATCATGCAGTGATCACATCTATATCATGCACTGATCACATGACTGCCCATGCACTGATCACGTGGATGATCATAAACTGATCATGTGACAGATCATGCAGTGATCACGTTGCTATCATGCACTGGTCAAGTGGCTGATCATGCTCTGCTCCCGAAACTGATCATGCACTGTTCACGTGGCTGATCACACACCTGTGACGTGACTGATCATGCACTGATCACGTGGCACTCATGCACTGATCATGTGGCTGATCATACTCTGCTCACGTAACTGATGATGCACACATCACGTGGCTATCATGCACTGCTCACGTGGCTCGTCATGCAATGATCACGTAGCTACCATATACTGGTCACGTGACTGATCATGCCCAGATCACGTAAATGATCATGCACTGTTCACGTGACCGATCATGTACTGATCATGTGACTGATCATGCACTGATCACGTGACTATCATGCACTGCTGACGTGGCTGATCATGCAATGATCACGTAGCTACCATGTACTGGTCACGTGAGTGATCATGCACTGATAACGTAATTGATCGTGCACTGATCAGGTGACTTATCATGCACTGTTCAGGTGAGTGATCATGCACTGATCACGTGACTGATCATGCACTGATCTCGTGGCTATCATGCACAACTCACGTGGCTGATCATGCAATGATCACCTAGCTACCATGTACTGGTCACGTGACTGATCATGCACTGATCACGTAATTGATCATGCACTGATCATGTGGCTGATCATGCACTGATAACGTGGCAGATCATACACTGATCACGTAGCTATCTTGAACTGATCACTTGGCTGATCATACACTCATCACGGGACTGATCGTTGACTGATCAAGGCGCTATCATGCATTGATTACATGACTCCACATTCAGTGATCACGTGGATGATCATGCACTGTTCACGTGACTGATCATGCACTGATCACGTGACTGACCATGCACTGATCACGTGACTGATCATGCACTGATCACGTGGCTATCATGCACTGATGATGTGGCTATCATGCACCTATCACGTGACTGATCATGCACTGATCACGTGACTGATCATGCACTTATCAAGGGGCCCTCATGCACTGATCACGTGTCTGATCATGTATTGATCATGTAGCTACCATGTACCGGTCACGTGACTGATCATACACCCATCAGGTGACTGATCATGCACTGATCAGGTGGCTATCATGCACTGTTCAGGTGGCTGATCATACACTGATCACGTCTATATCATGCACTGATCACATGACTGCCCATGCACTGATCACGTGGATGATCATACAGTGATCATATGACAGATCATGCAGTGATCATATGGCTATCATGCACTGATCAAGTGGCTGATCAGACTCTTTCCCAAAACTGATCATGCACTGATCACGTGGCTATCATGCACTGCTGACGTGGCTGATCATGCAATGATCACGTAGCTACCATGTACTGGTCACGTGAGTGATCATGCACTGATAACGTAATTGATCATGCACTGATCAGGTGACTTATCATGCACTGTTCAGGTTACTGATCATGCACTGATCACGTGACTGATCATGCACTGATCTCGTGGCTATCATGCACAGCTCACGTGGCTGATCATGCAATGATCACCTAGCTACCATGTACTGGTCACGTGACTGATCATGCACTGATCACGTAATTGATCATGCACTGATCATGTGGCTGATCATGCACTGATCACGTGGCAGATCATACACTGATCACGTGACTGATCATGCACTGATCACGTGACTGATCATGCACTGATCACGTTGCTATCATGCACTACTCACGTGGTTGATCATGCAATGATCATGTAGCTACCATGTTCCGGTCAGGTGACTGATCATACACCCATCAGGTGACGGATCATGCACTGATCACGTGGCTATCATGCACTGTTCACGTGGCTGATCATACACTGATCACGTCTATATCATGCACTGATCACATGACTGCCCATGCACTGATCACGTGGATGATCATACAGTGATCATGTGACAGATCATGCAGTGATCATATGGCTATCATGCACTGATCAAGTGGCTGATCATACTCTTTCCCGAAACTGATCATGCACTGATCACGTGGCTATCATGCACTGCTGACGTGGCTGATCATGCAATGATCACGTAGCTACCATGTACTGGTCACTTGACTGATCATGCACTGATCACGTAACTGATCCTGCACTGATCACGTGGCTCATCATGCACTGATCAGGTGGCTGATCATACACTGTTCACGAAACTGATCATGCACTGATCACGTGGCTATCATGCACTGATCACGTGGATATCATGCACTGATCACGTGGCTATCATGCACTGATATCATGCACTGATCACGTGGCTGATGACACACGTATCACATGACTGATCATGCACTGATCACGTGACTATCATGCACTGATCCCGTGGCTATCATGCACTGATCACGTGGCTGATCATGCAATGATCACGTAGCTACCATGTACTGGTCACTTGACTGATCATGCACTGATCACGTAATTGATCCTGCACTGATCACGTGGCTCATCACGCAGTGATCACGTGGCTGATCATGCACTGATCACGTGGCTCATCATGCACTGATCACGTGGATGATCATACACTGATCACGTGACTGATCATGCACTGATCACGTGGCTATCATGCACTGCTCACGTGGCTGATCATGCAATGATCACACAGCTACGATGTACTACTAACATGACTGACCATGTACAGATCACGTGACTATTCATGAAGTGATCACGTGGCTATCCTGCACTGATCACGTGGATATCATGCTCTGATCACGTGGCTGACCAAACACGTATCACGTGACTGATCATGCACTGATCACGTAGCTACAATGCACTGGTCACGTGGCTGATCATGCACTGATCACGTGACTATCATGCACTGATCCCGTGGCTATCATGCACTGATCACGTGGATATCATGCACTGATCACGTGGCTATCATGCACTGATATCATACACTGATCACATGACTGATCATGCACTGATCACGTGACTATCATGCACTGATCCCGTGGCTATCATGCACTGATCACGTGTCTGATCATGCAATGATCACGTAGCTACCATGTACTGGTCACTTGACTGATCATGCACTGATCACGTAATTGATCCTGCACTGATCACGTGGCTCATCACGCAGTGATCACGTGGCTGATCATGCACTGATCACGTGGCTCATCATGCACTGATCACGTGGATGATCATACACTGATCACGTGACTGATCATGCACTGATCACGTGGCTATCATGCACTGCTCACGTGGCTGATCATGCAATGATCACGCAGCTACGATGTACTAGTAACATGACTGACCATGTACAGATCACGTGACTAATCATGAAGTGATCACGTGGCTATCCTGCACTGATCACGTGGATATCATGCTCTGATCACGTGGCTGATCAGACACGTATCACGTGACTGATCATGCAATGATCACGTGACTGACCATGCACTGATCACGTGACTGATCATCCGCTGAACATTTGGCTATCATGCACTGATTACTTGGCTGAGCATACACTGATCACGTGACTGATAATGCACTGATCATCTGGCTATCATGCACTCATTACCTGGCTATCGTGCACTGATCACGTGGTTGATCATACACTGATCACGAGTCTGATCATGCACTGATCACGTCTATATCATGCACTGATCACATGACTGCCCATGCACTGATCACGTGGATGAACATACACTGATCATGTGACAGATCATGCAGTGATCACGTGGCTATCATGCACTGATCAAGTGGGTGATCATACTCTGCTCCCGAAACTGATCATGCACTGATCATGTGGCTATCCTGCACTGCTCACGTGGCTGATCATGCAATGATCACGTAGCTACCATGTACTGGTCACGTGAGTGATCATGCACCTATCACGTAATTGATCATGCACTGATCAGGTGACTTATCATGCACTGTTCACGTGACTTATCATGGACTGATCTCGTGGCTATCATGCACGGCTCACATGGCTGATCATGCAATGATCACCTAGCTCCCATGTACGGGTCACGTGACTGATCATGCACTGATCACGTATTGATCATGCACTGATCATGTGGCTGATCATGCACTGATCACGTGGCTGGTCATACACTGATCACGTGACTGATCATGCACTGATCACGTGACTGATCATGCACTGATCACGTGGCTGATCATGCACTGAACACGTGGCTATCATGCACTGCTCACGTGGCTGCTCATGCAATGTTCACGAAGCTACCATGTACTGGTCACATGACTGATCATGCACTGATCACGTGACTGATCATGCACTGATCACTTGGCTATCATGCACTACTCACGTGGCTGATCATGCAATGATCATGTAGCTACCATGTACCTGTCACGTGACTGACCATACACCCATCAGGTGACTGATCATGCACTGGTCACGTGGCTATCATGCACTGATCATGAGACTGATCATGCACTGATCACGTCTATATCATGCACTGATCTCATGACTGCCCATGCACTGATCACGTGGATGATCATACACTGATCATGTGACAGATCATGCAGTGATCACGTGGCTATCATGCACTGATCAAGTGGCTGTTCATACTATGCTCCCGAAACTGATCATGCACTGATCACGTGGCTATCATGCACTGCTCACGTGGCTGCTCATGCAATGCTCACGAAGCTACCATGTACTGGTCACATGACTGATCATGCACTGATCACGTGACTGATCATGCACTGATCACTTGGCTATCATGCACTCATTACCTGGCTATCGTGCACAGATCACGTGGTTGATCATACACTGATCACGAGACTGATCATGCACTGATCACATCTATATCATGCACTGATCACATGACTGCCCATGCACTGATCACGTGGATGATCATAAACTGATCATGTGACTGATCATGCAGTGATCACGTTGCTATCATGCACTGGTCAAGTGGCTGCTCATACTCTGCTCCCGAAACTGATCATGCACTGTTCACGTGGCTGATCACACACCTGTGACGTGACTGATCATGCACTGATCACGTGGCACTCATGCACTGATCATGTGGCTGATCATACTCTGCTCACGTAACTGATGATGCACACATCACGTGGCTATCATGCACTACTGACGTGGCTGAACGTGCAATGATCATGTAGCTACCATGTACCGGTCACGTGACTGATCATGCACCAATCAGGTGACTGATCATGCACTGATCACGTGGCTATCATGCACTGTTCACGTGGCTGATCATGCACTGATCACCTGCCTGGTCATGCACAGAACACATGACTAATCATGAACTGATCACGTAGCTATCATGCACTGTTCACCTGGTTGATCATGCACTGATCACGTGGCTGATCATGCAATGATCACGTGGCTATCATGCACTGATCACGTGGCTTATCATGCACTGATACCGTGACTGAGCATGGACTGATCACATGACTATCATGTAGTGATCACGTGACTTAATAGCGCTGATCATGTGACTGATCATGAGCTGATCATGTTTGCTATCATACGCTGATCATGTGTCTCTGGAGGCAATAAACAAAGAGCTGAGTAGGCACGAATCAAGCAGTCAGCAGGCAATAATCATGGAACTCAGCTGTGAGGAATCATGCTGCTCAGCTGGCAATAATCAAGGAGCTGAGCAGGCAGGAATAACGCAGTACAGCTGGCAATTGTCAAGCAGATGACAGGCAGGAATCGTGCAGCTCAGCTGGCAATTGTCAAGCAGATGAGCGGACAGTAATCATGCAGCTCAGCAGGCCCTGATCACGTGACTGAGCATGCACTGTTCACGTGGCTGATCATACAGTGATCACGTGATTGATCATGCACTGATCACATGGATATCATGCACTGATCACGTGGCTGATCATACACTGTTCACGTGTCTGACCATGCACTGATCACGTGGCTGATCATGCACTGTTCACGTGGCTGATCATGCACTGTTCACGTGGCTGATCACACACCTGTCACGTGACTGATCATGCACTGATCACGTGGCACTCATGCACTGATCACGTGGCTGATCATACTCTGCTCACGTAACTGATGGTGCACACATTACGTGGCTATCATGCACTGCTCACGTGGCTCGTCATGCAATGATCACGTAGCTACCATATACTGGTCACGTGACTGATCATGCACAGATCACGTAAATGATCATGCACTGTTCACGTGACGGATCATGTACTGATCATGTGACTGATCATGCACTGATCACGTTGCTATCATCCTCTGCTCACGTGGCTGATCATGCAATGATCACTTAACAACCATGTACTGGTCACGTGACTGATCATGCACTGATCACGTGACTGATCATGCACTGATCACGTGACTGATCATGCACTGATCACGTGGATTATCATGCAATGATCACGTAGCTACAATGTACTGGTCACGTGACTGATCATGCACTGATCACGTAATTGATCCTGCACTGATCACGTGGCTGATCACACACGTATCACGTGACTGATCATGCACTGATCACGTGACTGATCATGCAGTGGTCACCTGGCTATCCTGCACTGTTCACGTGGATATCATGCACTGATCACGTGGCTGATCACACACGTATCACGTGACTGATCATGCACTGATCACGTGGATATCATGCACTGATCATGTGACTATCATGCACTGATCACGTGGCTCATCATGCAATGATCACGTACCAGCCATGCACTGATCACATGACTGATCATGCACTGATCACCTAATTGATCATGTCCTCATCATCTGACTTATGATGCATTGATCATGTGACTGATCATGTGCTGATCATGTTTGGTGTCACACACTGATCATGTGCCTCTGGAGGCAATGAACATAGAGCTGAGTAGGCACGAATCAGTCAGCAGGCTATAATCATGGAACTCAGCTGTGAGAAATCATGCTGCTCAGCTGGCAATAATCAAGGAGATGAGCAGACAGTAATCACGCAGCTCAGCAGGCACTGATCACGTGTCTGAGCATGCACTGTTCACGTTGCTGATTACACACCTATCACGTGACTGATCATGCACTGATCACGTGATTACTCATACATTGATCACGTGACTTTATGCACTGATCACGTGGCTGATCATGCACTGATGACGTGGCTGATCATGCACTGATCATGTGACTGATCATGCACTGATCACGTAGCTATCATGCACTGATCACTTGGCTGATCATACACTGACCAATGGACTGATCGTGCACTGATCACGGCGCTTTCATGCATTGATTACATGACTCACACGCACTGATCACGTGGATGATCATGCACTGATCACGTGACTGACCATGCACTGATCACGTGACTGATCATGCACTGATCACGTGGCCATCATGCACTGCTCACGTGGCTATCATGCACGGATCACGTGACTGATCATGCACTGATCACGTGGTTGATCATGCACTGATCACGTGGCTATCATGCACTGATCACGTGGCTGATCATGCACTGATCACGTAGCTACAAGTACTGTCACGTGACTAATCATGCACTGATCAGGTGACTGATCATGCACTGATCACGTGGCTATCATGCACTGCTCACGTGGCTGATCATGCAATGATCACTTAGAAACCATGTACTGGTCACATGACTGATCATGCACTGATCACGTGGCTATCATACTCTGCTCAAGTGGCTGATCATGCAATGATCACATAGCAAGCATGTACTGGTCTCGTGACTGATCATTCACTGATCACATAATTGATCCTGCACTGATCACGTGGCTCATCACGCACTGATCACGTGGCTGATCACACACGTATCACGTGACTGATCATGTACAGATCACGTGACTAATCATGAAGTGATCACGTGGCTATCCTGCACTGATCACGTGGATATCATGCACTGATCACGTGGCTGATCACACACGTATCACGTGACTGATCATGCACTGATCACGTGGCTATCATGCACTGATCACGTGGCTGATCATGCACTGATCACGTAGCTACCATGCACTGGTCACGTGACTGATCATGCACTGATCACGTGGCTATCATGCACTGATCACGTGGCTGATCATGCACTGATCACGTGGCTATCATGCACTGATCACGTGACTGATCATGCACTGATCACGTGACTGATCATGCACTGATCACGTGACTTATCATGCACTGATCATGTGACTGATCATGCGCTGATCATGTTTGGTATCATACACTGATCATGTGCCTCTGGAGGCAATGAACAAAGAGCTGAGTAGGCAGGAATCAGTCAGCAGGCAATAATCATGGAACTCAGCTGTGAGAAATCATGCTGCTCAGCTGGCAATAATCAAGCAGCTGAGCAGGCAGGAATTACGCAGCACAGCTGGCAATTGTCAAGCAGATGACAGGCAGGAATCGTGCAGCTCAGCTGGCAATTGTCAAGCAGATGAGCAGACAGTAATCACGCAGCTCAGCAGGCCCTGATCACGTGACTGAGCATGCACTGTTCACGTGGCTGATCACACACTGATCACGTGACTGATCATGCACTGATCACGTGGCTATCATGCACTGATCACGTGGCTGATCATGCACTGATCACGTGCTGACCATGCACTGATCACGTGACTGATCATGCACTGATCACGTAACTGATCATGCACTGATCACGTGGCTGATCATGCACTGATCACGTGGCTGATCATGCACTGATCACGTGGCTGATCATGCACTGATCACGTGGCTGATCATGCACTGATCACGTGGCTACCATGCACTGATCACGTGACTGATCATGCACTGATCACGTAACTGATCATGCACTGATCACGTGACTGATCATGCACTGATCACGTGACTGATCATGCACTGATCACGTGGCTATCATGCACTGATCACGTGGCTGATCATGCACTGATCACGTGACTGATCATGCACTGATCACGTGACTGATCATGCACTGATCACGTGGCTATCATGCACTGATCACGTGGCTGATCATGCACTGATCACGTGGCTGATCATGCACTGATCACGTGACTGATCATGCACTGATCACGTCTATCATGCACTGATCACGTGACTGATCATGCACTGATCACGTGGCTGATCATGCACTGATCACGTGACTGATCATGCACTGATCACGTGGCTATCATGCACTGATCAC
The DNA here is from genome assembly GCF_032452875.1 of Bos javanicus. Lineage (NCBI taxonomy): Eukaryota > Metazoa > Chordata > Mammalia > Artiodactyla > Bovidae > Bos > Bos javanicus. The sequence continues at coordinate 505,777 of NW_026893613.1, forward strand.
GTGGCTGATCATACACTGATCACGTGACTGATCATGCACTGATCACGTGGCTATCATGCACTGATCACGTGGCTGATCATGCACTGATCACGTAGCTACCATGCACTGATCACGTGACTGATCATGCACTGATCACGTAACTGATCATGCACTGATCACGTGACTGATCATGCACTGATCACGTGACTGATCATGCACTGATCACGTGGCTATCATGCACTGATCACGTGGCTGATCATGCACTGATCACGTAACTACCATGCACTGATCACGTGACTGATCATGCACTGATCACGTGACTGATCATGCACTGATCACGTGACTGATCATGCACTGATCACGTGGCTGATCATGCAATGATCACGTAGCTACATGTACTGGTCACGTGACTGATCATGCACTGATCACGTGACTGATCATGCACTGATCACGTGGCTGATCATGCACTATCACGTGACTGATCATGCACTGATCACGTGACTGATCATGCACTGATCACGTGGCTATCATGCACTGATCACGTGGATATCATGCACTGATCACGTGGCTGATCATGCACTGATCACGTGACTGATCATGCACTGATCACGTGGCTATCATGCACTGATCACGTGACTATCATGCACTGATCACGTGGCTGATCATGCACTGATCACGTACCAGCCATGCACTGATCACATGACTGATCATGCACTGATCACGTAATTGATCATGCACTGATCACTGACTTATCATGCACTGATCATGTGACTGATCATGTGCTGATCATGTTTGGTGTCATACACTGATCATGTGCCTCTGGAGGCAATGAACATAGAGCTGAGTAGGCAGGAATCAGTCAGCAGGCTATAATCATGGAACTCAGCTCTGAGAAATCATGCTGCTCAGCTGGCAATAATCAAGCAGATGAGCAGACAGTAATCACGCAGCTCAGCAGGCACTGATCACGTGACTGAGCATGCACTGATCACGTGGCTGATCACACACTGATCACGTGACTGATCATGCACTGATCACGTGACTGATCATGCACTGATCACGTGGCTGATCATGCACTGATCACGTGGCTGATCATGCACTGATCACGTGGCTGATCATGCACTGATCACGTGACTGATCATGCACTGATCACGTGGCTATCATGCACTGATCACGTGGCTGATCATGCACTGATCATGGACTGATCATGCACTGATCACGGGCTATCATGCACTGATCACGTGACTGATCATGCACTGATCACGTGGCTGATCATGCACTGATCACGTGACTGATCATGCACTGATCACGTGACTGATCATGCACTGATCACGTGGCTATCATGCACTGATCACGTGGCTATCATGCACTGATCACGTGACTGATCATGCACTGATCACGTGACTGATCATGCACTGATCACGTGGCTATCATGCACTGATCACGTGGCTGATCATGCAATGATCACGTAGCTACATGTACTGTCACGTGACTGATCATGCACTGATCACGTGACTGATCATGCACTGATCACGTGGCTATCATGCACTGATCACGTGGCTGATCATGCACTGATCACGTAGCTATCATGTACTGATCACGTGACTGATCATGCACTGATCACGTGGCTATCATGCACTGATCACGTGGCTGATCATGCACTGATCACGTAGCTATCATGCACTGATCACGTGACTGATCATGCACTGATCACGTGACTGATCATGCACTGATCACGTGGCTGATCATGCACTGATCACGTGGCTGATCACACACTGATCACGTGACTGATCATGCACTGATCACGTGACTGATCATGCACTGATCACGTGGCTATCATGCACTGATCACGTGGCTATCATGCACTGATCACGTGGCTGATCATACACTATCACGTGACTGATCATGCACTGATCACGTGGCTATCATGCACTGATCACGTGGCTGATCATGCACTGATCACGTGGCTACCATGCACTGGTCACGTGACTGATCATGCACTGATCACGTGGCTATCATGCACTGATCACGTGGCTGATCATGCACTGATCACGTGGCTATCATGCACTGATCACGTGACTGATCATGCACTGATCACGTAACTGATCATGCACTGATCACGTGGCTTATCATGCACTGATCATGTGACTGATCATGCGCTGATCATGTTTGGTATCATACACTGATCATGTGCCTCTGGAGGCAATGAACAAAGAGCTGAGTAGGCAGGAAACAGTCAGCAGGCAATAATCATGGAACTCAGCTGTGAGAAATCATGCTGCTCAGCTGGCAATAATCAAGCAGATGAGCAGGCAGGAATTACGCAGCACAGGTGGCAATTGTCAAGCAGATGACAGGCAGGAATCGTGCAGCTCAGCTGGCAATTGTCAAGCAGATGAGCAGACAGTAATCACGCAGCTCAGCAGGCCCTGATCACGTGACTGAGCATGCACTGTTCACGTGGCTGATCACACACTGATCACGTGAATGATCATGCACTGATCACGTGGCTATCATGCACTGATCACGTGGCTGATCATGCACTGATCACGTGCTGACCATGCACTGATCACGTGGCTGATCATGCACTGATCACGTAACTGATCATGCACTGATCACGTGGCTGATCATGCACTGATCACGTGGCTGATCATGCACTGATCACGTGGCTGATCATGCACTGATCACGTGGCTGATCATGCACTGATCACGTGACTGATCATGCACTGATCACGTGACTGATCATGCACTGATCACTGGCTATCATGCACTGATCACGTGGCTATCATGCACTGATCACGTGGCTGATCATGCACTGATCACGTGACTGATCATGCACTGATCACGTCTATATCATGCACTGATCACGTGACTGATCATGCACTGATCACGTGGATGATCATGCACTGATCACGTGACTGATCATGCACTGATCACGTGGCTATCATGCACTGATCACGTGGCTGATCATACACTGATCACGTGACTGATCATGCACTGATCACGTGGCTATCATGCACTGATCACGTGGCTGATCATGCACTGATCACGTGGCTATCATGCACTGATCACGTGACTGATCATGCACTGATCACGTGACTGATCATGCACTGATCACGTGGCTATCATGCACTGATCACGTGGCTGATCATGCACTGATCACGTGACTGATCATGCACTGATCACGTGGCTGATCATGCACTGATCACGTGGCTATCATGCACTGATCACGTGGCTATCATGCACTGATCATTATGCACTGATCACGTGGCTGATCATGCACTGATCACGTGACTGATCATGCACTGATCACGTGGCTATCATGCACTGATCACGTGGCTATCATGCACTGATCACGTGGCTATCATGCACTGATATCATGCACTGATCACGTGACTGATCATGCACTGATCACGTGACTGATCATGCACTGATCACGTGGCTATCATGCACTGATCACGTGGCTGATCATGCACTGATCACGTGGCTATCATGCACTGATCACGTGACTGATCATGCACTGATCACGTGACTGATCATGCACTGATCACGTGGCTGATCATGCACTGATCACGTGGCTGATCATGCACTGATCACGTGGCTGATCATGCACTGATCACGTGGCTGATCATGCACTGATCACGTGACTGATCATGCACTGATCACGTGGCTATCATGCACTGATCACGTGGCTGATCATGCAATGATCACGCAGCTACATGCACTGTCACATGACTGATCATGCACTGATCACGTGACTGATCATGCACTGATCACGTGGCTATCATGCACTGATCACGTGGCTATCATGCACTGATCACGTGGCTGATCATGCACTGATCACGTGACTGATCATGCACTGATCACGTGACTGATCATGCACTGATCACGTGACTGATCATGCACTGATCACGTGGCTATCATGCACTGATCACGTGGCTGATCATGCACTGATCACGTGACTGATCATGCACTGATCACGTGGCTATCATGCACTGATCACGTGGCTATCATGCACTGATCACGTGGCTGATCATGCACTGATCACGTGACTGATCATGCACTGATCACGTCTATATCATGCACTGATCACGTGACTGATCATGCACTGATCACGTGGCTGATCATGCACTGATCACGTGACTGATCATGCACTGATCACGTGGCTATCATGCACTGATCACGTGGCTGATCATGCAATGATCACGAAGCTACCATGCACTGATCACGTGACTGATCATGCACTGATCACGTGACTGATCATGCACTGATCACGTGGCTATCATGCACTGATCACGTGGCTGATCATGCACTGATCACGTAGCTATCATGCACTGTCACGTGACTGATCATGCACTGATCACGTGACTGATCATGCACTGATCACGTGGCTATCATGCACTGATCACGTGACTGATCATGCACTGATCACGTCTATATCATGCACTGATCACGTGACTGATCATGCACTGATCACGTGGCTGATCATGCACTGATCACGTGGCTGATCATGCACTGATCACGTGGCTATCATGCACTGATCACGTGGCTGATCATACATGATCACGTGACTGATCATGCACTGATCACGTGGCTATCATGCACTGATCACGTGGCTGATCATGCAATGATCACGTATGTACTGATCACGTGACTGATCATGCACTGATCACGTGACTGATCATGCACTGATCACGTGGCTATCATGCACTGATCACGTGGCTGATCATGCACTGATCACGTGGCTGATCATGCACTGATCACGTGACTGATCATGCACTGATCACGTCTATATCATGCACTGATCACGTGACTGATCATGCACTGATCACGTGGCTGATCATGCACTGATCACGTGACTGATCATGCACTGATCACGTGGCTATCATGCACTGATCACGTGGCTGATCATACACTGATCACGTGACTGATCATGCACTGATCACGTGGCTGATCATGCACTGATCACGTGACTGATCATGCACTGATCACGTGGCATCATGCACTGATCACGTGGCTGATCATACACTGATCACGTGACTGATCATGCACTGATCACGTGGCTATCATGCACTGATCACGTGGCTGATCATGCACTGATCACGTAGCTATCATGCACTGATCACGTGACTGATCATGCACTGATCACGTGGCTGATCATGCACTGATCACGTGACTGATCATGCACTGATCACGTGACTGATCATGCACTGATCACGTGGCTATCATGCACTGCTCACGTGGCTGATCATGCAATGATCACGTAGCTACCATGTACTGATCACGTGACTGATCATGCACTGATCACGTAATTGATCATGCACTGATCACGTGACTGATCATGCACTGATCACGTGACTGATCATGCACTGATCACGTGACTGATCATGCACTGATCACGTGGCTATCATGCACTGATCACGTGGCTGATCATGCACTGATCACGTAGCTACCATGCACTGATCACGTGACTGATCATGCACTGATCACGTAATTGATCATGCACTGATCACGTGGCTGATCATGCACTGATCACGTGGCTGATCATGCACTGATCACGTGGCTATCATGCACTGATCACGTGGCTGATCATGCACTGATCACGGGACTGATCATGCACTGATCACGTGCTATCATGCACTGATCACGTGACTGATCATGCACTGATCACGTGGCTGATCATGCACTGATCACGTGACTGATCATGCACTGATCACGTGACTGATCATGCACTGATCACGTGACTGATCATGCACTGATCACGTGGCTATCATGCACTGATCACGTGGCTGATCATGCACTGATCACGTGACTGATCATGCACTGATCACGTGACTGATCATGCACTGATCACGTGGCTATCATGCACTGATCACGTGGCTGATCATGCACTGATCACGTAGCTATCATGCACTGATCACGTGACTGATCATGCACTGATCACGTGACTGATCATGCACTGATCACGTGGCTATCATGCACTGATCACGTGGCTGATCATGCACTGATCACGTCTATATCATGCACTGATCACGTGACTGATCATGCACTGATCACGTGGATGATCATGCACTGATCACGTGACTGATCATGCACTGATCACGTGGCTATCATGCACTGATCACGTGGCTGATCATGACTGATTCCTGACTGATCATGCACTGATCACGTGGCTATCATGCACTGCTCACGTGGCTGATCATGCAATGATCACGTAGCTACCATGTACTGGTCACGTGACTGATCATGCACTGATCACGTGACTGATCATGCACTGATCACGTGGCTTATCATGCACTGATCACGTGACTGATCATGCACTGATCACGTGACTGATCATGCACTGATCACGTGGCTATCATGCACTGATCACGTGGCTGATCATGCACTGATCACGTAGCTATCATGCACTGATCACGTGACTGATCATGCACTGATCACGTGACTGATCATGCACTGATCACGTGGCTGATCATGCACTGATCACGTGGCAGATCATGCACTGATCACGTGGCTGATCATGCACTGATACCGTGACTGAGCATGGACTGATCACATGACTATCATGTAGTGATCACGTGACTTAATGGCGCTGATCATGTGACTGATCATGCGCTGATCATGTTTGCTATCATACACTGATCATGTGCCTCTGGAGGCAATAAACAAAGAGCTGAGTAGGCACGAATCAAACAGTCAGCAGGCAATAATCATGGAACTCAGCTGTGAGGAATCATGCTGCTCAGCTGGCAATAATCAAGCAGCTGAGCAGGCAGGAATTACGCAGCACAGCTGGCAATTGTCAAGCAGATGACAGGCAGGAATCGTGCAGCTCAGCTGGCAATTGTCAAGCAGATGAGCAGACAGTAATCACGCAGCTCAGCAGGCCCTGATCACGTGACTGAGCATGCACTGTTCACGTGGCTGATCATACACTGATCACGTGATTGATCATGCACTGATCACTTGGATATCATGCACTGATCACGTGGCTGATCATACACTGTTCACGTGTCTGACCATGCACTGATCACGTGGCTGATCATACACTGATCACGTGGCTGATCATGCACTGATCACGTGGATGATCACACACCTGTCACGTGACTGATCATGCACTGATCACGTGGCACTCATGCACTGATCACGTGGCTGATCATACTCTGCTCACGTAACTGATGGTGCACACATTACGTGGCTATCATGCACTGCTCACGTGGCTCGTCATGCAATGATCACGTAGCTACCATATACTGGTCACGTGACTGATCATGCACTGATCACGTAAATGATCATGCACTGTTCACGTGACTGATCATGTACTGATCACGTGACTGATCATGCACTGATCACGTGGCTATCATGCTCTGCTCACGTGGCTGATCATGCACTGATCACGTAGCAACCATGTACTGGTCACGTGACTGATCATGCACTGATCACGTGACTGATCACACACTGATCACGTGACTGATCATGCACTGATCACGTGGCTGATCATGCACTGATCACGTGGCTATCATGCACTGATCACGTGACTGATCATGCACTGATCACGTGGCTGATCATGCACTGATCACGTGGCTGATCATGCACTGATCACGTGACTGATCATGCACTGATCACGTGACTGATCATGCACTGATCACGTGGCTATCATGCACTGATCACGTGGCTATCATGCACTGATCACGTGGCTGATCATGCACTGATCACGTGACTGATCATGCACTGATCACGTGGCTATCATGCACTGATCACGTGACTATCATGCACTGATCACGTGGCTGATCATGCACTGATCACGTACTGCCATGCACTGATCACGTGACTGATCATGCACTGATCACGTGACTGATCATGCACTGATCACTGACTGATCATGCACTGATCATGTGACTGATCATGCACTGATCATGTTTGGTGTCATACACTGATCATGTGCCTCTGGAGGCAATGAACATAGAGCTGAGTAGGCAGGAATCAGTCAGCAGGCTATAATCATGGAACTCAGCTCTGAGAAATCATGCTGCTCAGCTGGCAATAATCAAGCAGATGAGCAGACAGTAATCACGCAGCTCATCATGCACTGATCACGTGACTGATCATGCACTGATCACGTGGCTGATCATGCACTGATCACGTGACTGATCATGCACTGATCACGTGACTGATCATGCACTGATCACGTGACTGATCATGCACTGATCACGTGGCTATCATGCACTGATCACGTGGCTGATCATACACTGATCACGTGACTGATCATGCACTGATCACGTGGCTATCATGCACTGATCACGTGGCTGATCATGCACTGATCACGTGGCTATCATGCACTGATCACGTGACTGATCATGCACTGATCACGTGGCTGATCATGCACTGATCACGTGACTGATCATGCACTGATCACGTGACTGATCATGCACTGATCACGTGGCTATCATGCACTGATCACGTGGCTGATCATGCACTGATCACGTGACTATCATGCACTGATCACGTGACTGATCATGCACTGATCACGTGACTGATCATGCACTGATCACGTGACTGATCATGCACTGATCACGTGGCTGATCATGCACTGATCACGTAGCTACATGTACTGATCACGTGACTGATCATGCACTGATCACGTGACTGATCATGCACTGATCACGTGGCTGATCATGCACTATCACGTGACTGATCATGCACTGATCACGTGACTGATCATGCACTGATCACGTGGCTATCATGCACTGATCACGTGGATATCATGCACTGATCACGTGGCTGATCATGCACTGATCACGTGACTGATCATGCACTGATCACGTGGCTATCATGCACTGATCACGTGACTATCATGCACTGATCACGTGGCTGATCATGCACTGATCACGTACCAGCCATGCACTGATCACGTGACTGATCATGCACTGATCACGTAATTGATCATGCACTGATCACTGACTTATCATGCACTGATCATGTGACTGATCATGTGCTGATCATGTTTGGTGTCATACACTGATCATGTGCCTCTGGAGGCAATGAACATAGAGCTGAGTAGGCAGGAATCAGTCAGCAGGCTATAATCATGGAACTCAGCTCTGAGAAATCATGCTGCTCAGCTGGCAATAATCAAGCAGATGAGCAGACAGTAATCACGCAGCTCAGCATGCACTGATCACGTGACTGATCATGCACTGATCACGTGGCTGATCACACACTGATCACGTGACTGATCATGCACTGATCACGTGACTGATCATGCACTGATCACGTGATCATGCACTGATCACGTGGCTATCATGCACTGATCACGTGGCTGATCATGCACTGATCACGTGACTGATCATGCACTGATCACGTGGCTATCATGCACTGATCACGTGGCTGATCATGCACTGATCAATGGACTGATCATGCACTGATCACGGGCTATCATGCACTGATCACGTGACTGATCATGCACTGATCACGTGGCTGATCATGCACTGATCACGTGACTGATCATGCACTGATCACGTGACTGATCATGCACTGATCACGTGGCTATCATGCACTGATCACGTGGCTATCATGCACTGATCACGTGACTGATCATGCACTGATCACGTGACTGATCATGCACTGATCACGTGGCTGATCATGCACTGATCACGTGGCTGATCATGCACTGATCACGTGGCTATCATGCACTGATCACGTGGCTGATCATGCACTGATCACGTAGCAATCATGCACTGATCACGTGACTGATCATGCACTGATCACGTAATTGATCATGCACTGATCACGTGGCTCATCATGCACTGATCACGTGGCTGATCACACACTATCACGTGACTGATCATGCACTGATCACGTGACTGATCATGCACTGATCACGTGGCTATCATGCACTGATCACGTGGCTATCATGCACTGATCACGTGGCTGATCATGCACGTATCACGTGACTGATCATGCACTGATCACGTGGCTATCATGCACTGATCACGTGGCTATCATGCACTGATCACGTGGCTGATCATGCACTGATCACGTAGCTATCATGCACTGATCACGTGACTGATCATGCACTGATCACGTGGCTATCATGCACTGATCACGTGGCTGATCATGCACTGATCACGTGGCTATCATGCACTGATCACATGACTGATCATGCACTGATCACGTGACTGATCATGCACTGATCACGTGGCTTATCATGCACTGATCATGTGACTGATCATGTGCTGATCATGTTTGGTATCATACACTGATCATGTGCCTCTGGAGGCAATGAACAAAGAGCTGAGTAGGCAGGAAACAGTCAGCAGGCAATAATCATGGAACTCAGCTGTGAGAAATCATGCTGCTCAGCTGGCAATAATCAAGCAGCTGAGCAGGCAGGAATTACGCAGCACAGGTGGCAATTGTCAAGCAGATGACAGGCAGGAATCGTGCAGCTCAGCTGGCAATTGTCAAGCAGATGAGCAGACAGTAATCACGCAGCTCAGCAGGCCCTGATCACGTGACTGAGCATGCACTGTTCACGTGGCTGATCATACACTGATCACGTGACTGATCATGCACTGATCACGTGGCTATCATGCACTGATCACGTGGCTGATCATGCACTGATCACGTGCTACCATGCACTGATCACGTGACTGATCATGCACTGATCACGTAACTGATCATGCACTGATCACGTGACTGATCATGCACTGATCACGTGACTGATCATGCACTGATCACGTGGCTATCATGCACTGATCACGTGGCTGATCATGCACTGATCACGTGACTGATCATGCACTGATCACGTGACTGATCATGCACTGATCACTGGCTATCATGCACTGATCACGTGGCTATCATGCACTGATCACGTGGCTGATCATGCACTGATCACGTGACTGATCATGCACTGATCACGTCTATATCATGCACTGATCACGTGACTGATCATGCACTGATCACGTGGCTGATCATGCACTGATCACGTGACTGATCATGCACTGATCACGTGGCTATCATGCACTGATCACGTGGCTGATCATGCACTGATCACGTGACTGATCATGCACTGATCACGTGGCTGATCATGCACTGTCACGTGACTGATCATGCACTGATCACGTGGCACTCATGCACTGATCACGTGGCTGATCATACACTGATCACGTGACTGATCATGCACTGATCACGTGGCTATCATGCACTGCTCACGTGGCTGTCATGCACTGATCACGTAGCTACCATATACTGGTCACGTGACTGATCATGCACTGATCACGTAAATGATCATGCACTGATCACGTGACTGATCATGCACTGATCACGTGACTGATCATGCACTGATCACGTGGCTATCATGCACTGATCACGTGGCTGATCATGCACTGATCACGTAGCTACCATGTACTGGTCACGTGACTGATCATGCACTGATCACGTAATTGATCATGCACTGATCACGTGACTGATCATGCACTGATCACGTGACTGATCATGCACTGATCACGTGACTGATCATGCACTGATCACGTGACTATCATGCACTGATCACGTGGCTGATCATGCACTGATCACGTAGCTACCATGCACTGATCACGTGACTGATCATGCACTGATCACGTGACTGATCATGCACTGATCACGTGGCTGATCATGCACTGATCACGTGGCTGATCATGCACTGATCACGTAGCTATCATGCACTGATCACGTGGCTGATCATGCACTGATCACGGGACTGATCATGCACTGATCACGGGCTATCATGCACTGATCACGTGACTGACATGCACTGATCACGTGGCTGATCATGCACTGATCACGTGACTGATCATGCACTGATCACGTGACTGATCATGCACTGATCACGTGACTGATCATGCACTGATCACGTGGCTGATCATGCACTGATCACGTGACTGATCATGCACTGATCACGTGACTGATCATGCACTGATCACGTGACTGATCATGCACTGATCACGTGGCTATCATGCACTGATCACGTGGCTGATCATGCACTGATCATGTAGCTATCATGCACTGATCACGTGACTGATCATGCACTGATCACGTGACTGATCATGCACTGATCACGTGGCTATCATGCACTGATCACGTGGCTGATCATGCACTGATCACGTCTATATCATGCACTGATCACGTGACTGATCATGCACTGATCACGTGGATGATCATGCACTGATCATGTGACTGATCATGCACTGATCACGTGGCTATCATGCACTGATCACGTGGCTGATCATACACTGATCACGTGACTGATCATGCACTGATCACGTGGCTATCATGCACTGCTCACGTGACTGATCATGCACTGATCACGTAGCTACCATGCACTGATCACGTGACTGATCATGCACTGATCACGTAATTGATCATGCACTGATCACGTGGCTGATCATGCACTGATCACGTGGCTGATCATGCACTGATCACGTGACTGATCATGCACTGATCACGTGGCTGATCATGCACTGATCACGTGGCTATCATGCACTGATCACGTGACTGATCATGCACTGATCACGTGGCTGATCATGCACTGATCACGTGGCTGATCATGCACTGATCACGTGGCTGATCATGCACTGATCACGTGACCATCATGCACTGATCACGTGGCTGATCATGCACTGATCACGTGGCTGATCATGCACTGATCACGTGACTGATCATGCACTGATCACGTGACTATCATGCACTGATCACGTGGCTGATCATGCACTGATCACGTGACTGATCATGCACTGATCACGTGGCTGATCATGCACTGATCACGTGGCTGATCATGCACTGATCACGTGACTGATCATGCACTGATCACGTGACTATCATGCACTGATCACGTGGCTGATCATGCACTGATCACGTGACTGATCATGCACTGATCACGTGGCTGATCATGCACTGATCACGTGGCTGATCATGCACTGATCACGTGATCATGCACTGATCACGTGACTATCATGCACTGATCACGTGGCTGATCATGCACTGATCACGTGCCTGATCATGCACTGATCACGTGGCTGATCATGCACTGATCACGTGGCTGATCATGCACTGATCACGTGACTGATCATGCACTGATCACGTGGCTATCATGCACTGATCACGTGGCTGATCATGCACTGATCACGTAGCTATCATGCACTGATCACGTGACTGATCATGCACTGATCACGTAATTGATCATGCACTGATCACGTGACTGATCATGCACTGATCACGTGACTGATCATGCACTGATCACGTGGCTATCATGCACTGATCACGTGGCTGATCATGCAATGATCACGTAGCTACCATGTACTGATCACGTGACTGATCATGCACTGATCACGTAATTGATCATGCACTGATCACGTGGCTGATCATGCACTGATCACGTGGCTGATCATGCACTGATCACGTGGCTGATCATGCACTGATCACGTGACTATCATGCACTGATCACGTGACTGATCATGCACTGATCACGTGGCTGATCATGCACTGATCACGTGGCTGATCATGCACTGATCACGGCTGATCATGCACTGATCACGTGACTATCATGCACTGATCACGTGGCTGATCATGCACTGATCACGTGGCTGATCATGCACTGATCACGTGGCTGATCATGCACTGATCACGTGACTGATCATGCACTGATCACGTGGCTGATCATGCACTGATCACACGGCTGATCATGCACTGATCACGTGACTGATCATGCACTGATCACGTGGCTGATCATGCACTGATCACGTGGCTGATCATGCACTGATCACGTGACTGATCATGCACTGATCACGTGACTGTCATGCACTGATCACGTGGCTGATCATGCACTGATCACGTGGCTGATCATGCACTGATCACGTGACTGATCATGCACTGATCACGTGACTGTCATGCACTGATCACGTGGCTGATCATGCACTGATCACGTGACTGTCATGCACTGATCACGTGGCTGATCATGCACTGATCACGTGGCTGATCATGCACTGATCACGTGGCTATCATGCACTGATCACGTGACTGATCATGCACACTTCACGTGGCTGATCATGCACTGATCACGTGGCTGATCATGCACTGATCACGTGGCTGATCATGCACTGATCACGTGACTGTCATGCACTGATCACGTGGCTGATCATGCACTGATCACGTGGCTGATCATGCACTGATCACGTGGCTGATCATGCACTGATCACGTGGCTGATCATGCACTGATCACGTGGCTGATCATGCACTGATCACGTGGCTGATCATGCACTGATCACGTGACTGATCATGCACTGATCACGTGGCTGATCATGCACTGATCACGTGGCTATCATGCACTGATCACGTGGCTGATCATGCAATGATCACGTAGCTATCATGCACTGGTCACGTGACTGATCATGCACTGATCACGTGACTGATCATGCACTGATCACGTGGCTGATCATGCACTGATCACGTGGCTATCATGCACTGATCACGTGGCTGATCATGCACTGATCACGTGGTACCATGCACTGATCACGTGACTGATCATGCACTGATCACGTGACTGATCATGCACTGATCACGTGACTGATCATGCACTGATCACGTGACTGATCATGCACTGATCACGTGGCTATCATGCACTGATCACGTGGCTGATCATGCACTGATCACTAGCTACCATGTACTGGTCACATGACTGATCATGCACTGATCACGTGACTGATCATGCACTGATCACGTGGCTATCATGCACTATCACGTGGCTGATCATGCAATGATCATGTAGCTACCATGTACTGGTCACGTGACTGATCATGCACTGATCAGGTGACTGATCATGCACTGATCACGTGGCTATCATGCACTGATCACGTGACTGATCATGCACTGATCACGTCTATATCATGCACTGATCACATGACTGATCATGCACTGATCACGTGGATGATCATGCACTGATCATGTGACTGATCATGCACTGATCACGTGGCTGATCATGCACTGATCACGTGACTGATCATGCACTGATCACGTGACTGATCATGCACTGATCACGTGACTGATCATGCACTGATCACGTGGCTGATCATGCACTGATCACGTGGCTGATCATACACTGATCACGTGTCTGATCATGCACTGATCACGTGGCTGATCATGCACTGATCACGTAGCTGATCATGCACTGATCACGTGGCTATCATGCACTGATCATGTGGCTGATCATGCAATGATCACGTAGCTACATGCACTGGTCACGTGACTGATCATGCACTGATCACGTAATTGATCATGCACTGATCACGTGACTGATCATGCACTGATCACGTGACTGATCATGCACTGATCACGTGGCTATCATGCACTGATCACGTGGCTGATCATGCACTGATCACGTAGCTACCATGCACTGATCACGTGACTGATCATGCACTGATCACGTAATTGATCATGCACTGATCACGTGGCTGATCATGCACTGATCACGTGACTGATCATGCACTGATCACGTGACTGATCATGCACTGATCACGTGGCTATCATGCACTGATCACGTGGCTGATCATGCACTGATCACGTGGCTGATCATGCACTGATCACGTGACTGATCATGCACTGATCACGTGGCTATCATGCACTGATCACGTGGCTATCATGCACTGATCACGTGGCTGATCATCACACTATCACGTGACTGATCATGCACTGATCACGTGGCTATCATGCACTGATCACGTGGCTGATCATGCAATGATCACGTAGCTACCATGTACTGGTCACGTGACTGATCATGCACTGATCACGTAATTGATCATGCACTGATCACGTGGCTGATCATGCACTGATCACGTGACTGATCATGCACTGATCACGTGGCTATCATGCACTGATCACGTGGCTGATCATGCACTGATCACGTGACTGATCATGCACTGATCACGTGGCTGATCATGCACTGATCACGTAACTGATCATGCACTGATCACGTGGCTATCATGCACTGATCACGTGGCTGATCACACACTATCACGTGACTGATCATGCACTGATCACGTGGCTATCATGCACTGATCACGTGGCTATCATGCACTGATCACGTGGCTATCATGCACTGATCACGTGGCTGATCATGCACTGATCACGTGGCTATCATGCACTGATCACGTGGCTGATCATGCACTGATCACGTGGCTGATCATGCACTGATCACGTGGCTATCATGCACTGATCACGTGACTGATCATGCACTGATCACGTGGCTGATCATGCACTGATCACGTGGCTGATCATGCACTGATCACGTGGCTATCATGCACTGATCACGTGACTGATCATGCACTGATCACGTGGCTGATCATGCACTGATCACGTGGCTGATCATGCACTGATCACGTGGCTGATCATGCACTGATCATGAAGCTGATCATGCACTGATCACGTGACTGTCATGCACTGATCACGTGGCTGATCATGCACTGATCACGTGACTGATCATGCACTGATCACGTGGCTGATCATGCACTGATCACGTGACTGATCATGCACTGATCACGTGGCTGATCATGCACTGATCACGTGGCTGATCATGCACTGATCACGTGCTGTCATGCACTGATCACGTGGCTGATCATGCACTGATCACGTGGCTGATCATGCACTGATCACGTGGCTGATCATGCACTGATCACGTGGCTGATCATGCACTGATCACGTGGCTGATCATGCACTGATCACGTGCCTGATCATGCACTGATCACGTGGCTGATCATGCACTGATCACGTGACTGATCATGCACTGATCACGTGACTGATCATGCACTGATCACGTGGCTGATCATGCACTGTCACGTGGCTGATCATGCACTGATCACGAATCTGATCATGCACTGATCACGTGACTGTCATGCACTGATCACGTGGCTGATCATGCACTGATCACGTGGCTGATCATGCACTGATCACGTGACTGATCATGCACTGATCACGTGGCTATCATGCACTGATCACGTGGCTGATCATGCACTGATCACGTGACTGATCATGCACTGATCACGTGGCTGATCATGCACTGATCACGTGGCTGATCATGCACTGATCACGTGACTGATCATGCACTGATCACGTGGCTGATCATGCACTGATCACGTGGCTGATCATGCACTGATCACGTGGCTGATCATGCACTGATCACGTGACTGATCATGCACTGATCACGTGGCTATCATGCACTGATCACGTGGCTGATCATGCACTGATCACGTGGCTGATCATGCACTGATCACGTGACTGTCATGCACTGATCACGTGGCTGATCATGCACTGATCACGTGGCTGATCATGCACTGATCACGTGGCTGATCATGCACTGATCACGTGGCTGATCATGCACTGATCACGTGGCTGATCATGCACTGATCACGTGGCTGATCATGCACTGATCACGTGACTGATCATGCACTGATCACGTGGCTGATCATGCACTGATCACGTGGCTGATCATGCACTGATCACGTGGCTGATCATGCACTGATCACGTGGTGATCATGCACTGATCACGGGACCATCATGCACTGATCACGTGGCTGATCATGCACTGATCACGTGGCTGATCATGCACTGATCACGTGGCTGATCATGCACTGATCACTGAGGCTGATCATGCACTGATCACGTGGCTGATCATGCACTGATCACGTGACTGATCATGCACTGATCACGTGGCTGATCATGCACTGATCACGTGGCTGATCATGCACTGATCACGTGGCTGATCATGCACTGATCACGTGACTTTCATGCACTGATCACGTGGCTGATCATGCACTGATCACGTGGCTGATCATGCACTGATCACGTGGCTGATCATGCACTGATCACGTGGCTGATCATGCACTGATCACGTGGTGATCATGCACTGATCACGTGACTGTCATGCACTGATCACGTGGCTGATCATGCACTGATCACGTGGCTGATCATGCACTGATCACGTGGCTGATCATGCACTGATCACGTGACTGATCATGCACTGATCACGTGGCTGATCATGCACTGATCACGTGGCTGATCATGCACTGATCACGTGGCTGATCATGCACTGATCACGTGGCTGATCATGCACTGATCACGTGCCTGATCATGCACTGATCACGTGACTGATCATGCACTGATCACGTGACTGATCATGCACTGATCACGTGACTGATCATGCACTGATCACGTGGCTGATCATGCACTGTCACGTGGCTGATCATGCACTGATCACGAATCTGATCATACACTGATCACGTGACTGTCATGCACTGATCACGTGGCTGATCATGCACTGATCACGTGGCTGATCATGCACTGATCACGTGACTGATCATGCACTGATCACGTGGCTATCATGCACTGATCACGTGGCTGATCATGCACTGATCACGTGACTGATCATGCACTGATCACGTGCCTGATCATGCACTGATCACGTGGCTGATCATGCACTGATCACGTGACTGATCATGCACTGATCACGTGGCTGATCATGCACTGATCACGTGGCTGATCATGCACTGATCACGTGGCTGATCATGCACTGATCACGTGACTGATCATGCACTGATCACGTGGCTATCATGCACTGATCACGTGGCTGATCATGCACTGATCACGTGACTGATCATGCACTGATCACGTGGCTGATCATGCACTGATCACATGGCTGATCATGCACTGATCACGTGACTGATCATGCACTGATCACGTGCTGATCATGCACTGATCACGTGGCTGATCATGCACTGATCACGTGGCTGATCATGCACTGATCACGTGACTGATCATGCACTGATCACGTGGCTGATCATGCACTGATCACGTGGCTGATCATGCACTGATCACGTGGCTGATCATGCACTGATCATGAAGCTGATCATGCACTGATCACGTGACTGTCATGCACTGATCACGTGGCTGATCATGCACTGATCACGTGGCTGATCATGCACTGATCACGTGGCTATCATGCACTGATCACGTGGCTGATCATGCACTGATCACGTGCCTGATCATGCACTGATCACGTGACTGATCATGCACTGATCACGTGGCTATCATGCACTGATCACGTGGCTATCATGCACTGATCACGTGGCTGATCATGCACTGATCACGTGACTGATCATGCACTGATCACGTGGCTATCATGCACTGATCACGTGGCTGATCATGCACTGATCACGTGGCTGATCATGCACTGATCACGTGGCTGATCATGCACTGATCACGTGCTGATCATGCACTGATCACGTGGCTATCATGCACTGATCACGTGGCTGATCATGCACTGATCACGTAGCTATCATGCACTGATCACGTGACTGATCATGCACTGATCACGTGACTGATCATGCACTGATCACGTGACTGATCATGCACTGATCACGTGGCTATCATGCACTGCTCACGTGGCTGATCATGCAATGATCACGTAGCTACCATGTACTGGTCACGTGACTGATCATGCACTGATCACGTGACTGATCATGCACTGATCACGTGGCTGATCATGCACTGATCACGTGGCTGATCATGCACTGATCACGTGCCTGATCATGCACTGATCACGTGACTATCATGCACTGATCACGTGGCTATCATGCACTGATCACGTGGCTGATCATGCACTGATCACGTGGCTGATCATGCACTGATCACGTGACTGATCATGCACTGATCACGTGACTGATCATGCACTGATCACGTGGCTTATCATGCATTGATCATGTGACTGATCATGTGCTGATCATGTTTGCTATCATACACTGATCATGTGCCTCTGGAGGCAATGAACAAAGAGCTGAGTAGGCACGAATCAGTCAGCAGGCAATAATCATGGAACTCAGCTGTGAGAAATCATGCTGCTCAGCTGGCAATAATCAAGCAGCTGAGCAGGCAGGAATTACGCAGCACAGCTGGCAATTGTCAAGCAGATGACAGGCAGGAATCGTGCAGCTCAGCTGGCAATTGTCAAGCAGATGAGCAGACAGTAATCACGCAGCTCAGCAGGCCCTGATCACGTGACTGAGCATGCACTGTTCACGTGGCTGATCATACACTGATCACGTGAATGATCATGCACTGATCACGTGGCTATCATGCACTGATCACGTGGCTGATCATGCACTGATCACGTGCTACCATGCACTGATCACGTGGCTGATCATGCACTGATCACGTAACTGATCATGCACTGATCACGTGACTGATCATGCACTGATCACGTGACTGATCATGCACTGATCACGTGGCTATCATGCACTGATCACGTGGCTGATCATGCACTGATCACGTGACTGATCATGCACTGATCACGTGACTGATCATGCACTGATCACTGGCTATCATGCACTGATCACGTGGCTATCATGCACTGATCACGTGGCTGATCATGCACTGATCACGTGACTGATCATGCACTGATCACGTCTATATCATGCACTGATCACGTGACTGATCATGCACTGATCACGTGGCTGATCATGCACTGATCACGTGACTGATCATGCACTGATCACGTGGCTATCATGCACTGATCACGTGGCTGATCATGCACTGATCACGTGACTGATCATGCACTGATCACGTGGCTATCATGCACTGATCACGTGGCTGATCATGCACTGATCACGTAGCTATCATGCACTGATCACGTGACTGATCATGCACTGATCACGTGACTGATCATGCACTGATCACGTGGCTATCATGCACTGATCACGTGGCTGATCATGCACTGATCACGTGACTGATCATGCACTGATCACGTGACTGATCATGCACTGATCACTGGCTATCATGCACTGATCACGTGGCTATCATGCACTGATCACGTGGCTGATCATGCACTGATCACGTGACTGATCATGCACTGATCACGTCTATATCATGCACTGATCACGTGACTGATCATGCACTGATCACGTGGCTGATCATGCACTGATCATGTGACTGATCATGCACTGATCACGTGGCTGATCATGCACTGATCACGTAGCTATCATGCACTGATCACGTGACTGATCATGCACTGATCACGTGGCTGATCATGCACTGATCACGTGACTGATCATGCACTGATCACGTGGCTGATCATGCACTGATCACGTGGCTATCATGCACTGATCACGTGGCTGATCATGCACTGATCACGTGACTGATCATGCACTGATCACTGGCTATCATGCACTGATCACGTGGCTATCATGCACTGATCACGTGGCTGATCATGCACTGATCACGTGACTGATCATGCACTGATCACGTCTATATCATGCACTGATCACGTGACTGATCATGCACTGATCACGTGGCTGATCATGCACTGATCACGTGGCTGATCATGCACTGATCACGTGGCTATCATGCACTGATCACGTGACTGTCATGCACTGATCACGTGGCTGATCATGCACTGATCACGTGGCTGATCATGCACTGATCACGTGGCTATCATGCACTGATCACGTGACTGTCATGCACTGATCACGTGGCTGATCATGCACTGATCACGTGCCTGATCATGCACTGATCACGCACTGATCACGTGGCTGATCATGCACTGATCACGTGGCTGATCATGCACTGATCACGTGACTGTCATGCACTGATCACGTGGTGATCATGCACTGATCACGTGGCTGATCATGCACTGATCACGTGGCTGATCATGCACTGATCATGAAGCTGATCATGCACTGATCACGTGACTGTCATGCACTGATCACGTGGCTGATCATGCACTGATCACGTGGCTGATCATGCACTGATCACGTGGCTATCATGCACTGATCACGTGGCTGATCATGCACTGATCACGTGCCTGATCATGCACTGATCACGTGACTGATCATGCACTGATCACGTGGCTATCATGCACTGATCACGTGGCTATCATGCACTGATCACGTGGCTGATCATGCACTGATCACGTGACTGATCATGCACTGATCACGTGGCTATCATGCACTGATCACGTGGCTGATCATGCACTGATCACGTGACTGATCATGCACTGATCACGTGGCTGATCATGCACTGATCACGTGCTGATCATGCACTGATCACGTGGCTATCATGCACTGATCACGTGGCTGATCATGCAATGATCACGTAGCTATCATGCACTGATCACGTGACTGATCATGCACTGATCACGTAATTGATCATGCACTGATCACGTGACTGATCATGCACTGATCACGTGGCTATCATGCACTGATCACGTGGCTGATCATGCACTGATCATGTGCCTGATCATGCACTGATCACGTGACTGATCATGCACTGATCACGTGGCTATCATGCACTGATCACGTGACTTTCATGCACTGATCACATGGCTGTCATGCACTGATCACGTGACTGATCATGCACTGATCACGTGGTATCATGCACTGATCACGTGACTGATCATGCACTGATCACGTGTCTGATCATGCACTGATCACGTGGCTGATCATACACTGATCACGTGGTGATCATGCACTGATCACGTGGCTATCATGCACTGATCACGTGGCTGATCATGCAATGATCACGTAGCTAACATGTACTGGTCACGTGACTGATCATGCACTGATCACGTAATTGATCATGCACTGATCACGTGACTGATCATGCACTGATCACGTGACTGATCATGCACTGATCACGTGGCTATCATGCACTGATCACGTGGCTGATCATGCAATGATCACGTAGCTACCATGTACTGATCACGTGACTGATCATGCACTGATCACGTAATTGATCATGCACTGATCACGTGGCTGATCATGCACTGATCACGTGACTGATCATGCACTGATCACGTGACTGATCATGCACTGATCACGTGGCTATCATGCACTGATCACGTGGCTGATCATGCACTGATCACGTGCCTGATCATGCACTGATCACGTGACTGATCATGCACTGATCACGTGGCTATCATGCACTGATCACGTGGCTATCATGCACTGATCACGTGGCTGATCATGCAATGATCACGTAGCTACCATGTACTGGTCACGTGACTGATCATGCACTGATCACGTAATTGATCATGCACTGATCACGTGGCTGATCATGCACTGATCACGTGACTGATCATGCACTGATCACGTGGCTATCATGCACTGATCACGTGGCTGATCATGCACTGATCACGTGTCTGATCATGCACTGATCACGTGGCTGATCATGCACTGATCACGTAACTGATCATGCACTGATCACGTGGCTATCATGCACTGATCACGTGGCTGATCATGCACTATCACGTGACTGATCATGCACTGATCACGTGGCTCTCATGCACTGATCACGTGGCTATCATGCACTGATCACGTGGCTGATCATGCACTGATCACGTGGCTGATCATGCACTGATCACGTGGATATCATGCACTGATCACGTGGCTGATCATGCACTGATCACGTGGCTGATCATGCACTGATCACGTGGCTATCATGCACTGATCACGTGACTGTCATGCACTGATCACGTGGCTGATCATGCACTGATCACGTGGCTGATCATGCACTGATCACGTGGCTATCATGCACTGATCACGTGACTGTCATGCACTGATCACGTGGCTGATCATGCACTGATCACGTGGCTGATCATGCACTGATCACGTGGCTGATCATGCACTGATCATGAAGCTGATCATGCACTGATCACGTGACTGTCATGCACTGATCACGTGGCTGATCATGCACTGATCACGTGACTGATCATGCACTGATCACGTGCCTGATCATGCACTGATCACGTGACTGATCATGCACTGATCACGTGGCTCATCATGCACTGATCACGAAGCTGATCATACACTGATCACGTGCCTGTCATGCACTGATCACGTGGCTGATCATGCACTGATCACGTGGCTGATCATGCACTGATCACGTGGCTGATCATGCACTGATCACGTGGCTGATCATGCACTGATCACGTGGCTGATCATGCACTGATCACGTGCCTGATCATGCACTGATCACGTGCCTGATCATGCACTGATCACGTGACTGATCATGCACTGATCACGTGACTGATCATGCACTGATCACGTGGCTAATCATGCACTGTGGTCGTGGCTGATCATGCACTGATCACGAATCTGATCATACACTGATCATGTGACTGTCATGCACTGATCACGTGGCTGATCATGCACTGATCACGTGGCTGATCATGCACTGATCACGTGACTGATCATGCACTGATCACGTGGCTTTCATGCACTGATCACGTGGCTGATCATGCACTGATCACGTGACTGATCATGCACTGATCACGTGGCTGATCATGCACTGATCACGTGGCTGATCATGCACTGATCACGTGACTGATCATGCACTGATCACGTCCTGATCATGCACTGATCACGTGGCTGATCATGCACTGATCACGTGGCTGATCATGCACTGATCACGTGACTGATCATGCACTGATCACGTGGCTATCATGCACTGATCACGTGGCTGATCATGCACTGATCACGTGACTGATCATGCACTGATCACGTGCCTGATCATGCACTGATCACGTGCCTGATCATGCACTGATCACGTGACTGATCATGCACTGATCACGTGGCTGATCATGCACTGATCACGTGGCTGATCATGCACTGATCACGAAGCTGATCATGCACTGATCACGTGACTGTCATGCACTGATCACGTGGCTGATCATGCACTGATCACGTGACTGTCATGCACTGATCACGTGGCTGATCATGCACTGATCACGTGGCTGATCATGCACTGATCACGTGGCTATCATGCACTGATCACGTGGCTGATCATGCACTGATCATGTGCCTGATCATGCACTGATCACGTGACTGATCATGCACTGATCACGTGGCTATCATGCACTGATCACGTGGCTGATCATGCACTGATCACGTGTCTGATCATGCACTGATCACGTGGCTGATCATGCACTGATCACGTGGCTGATCATGCACTGATCACGTGGCTATCATGCACTGATCATGTGGCTGATCATGCACTGATCACGTGGCTATCATGCACTGATCACGTGACTGATCATGCACTGATCACGTAATTGATCATGCACTGATCACGTGACTGATCATGCACTGATCACGTGACTGATCATGCACTGATCACGTGGCTATCATGCACTGATCACGTGGCTGATCATGCAATGATCACGTAGCTACCATGTACTGGTCACGTGACTGATCATGCACTGATCACATAATTGATCATGCACTGATCATGCACTGATCACGTGGCTATCATGCACTGATCACGTGGCTGATCATGCACTGATCACGTGACTGATCATGCACTGATCACGTGGCTATCATGCACTGATCACGTGGCTGATCATGCACTGATCACGCAGCTATCATGCACTGATCACATGACTGATCATGCACTGATCACGTAATTGATCATGCACTGATCACGTGGCTTATCATGCACTGATCATGTGACTGATCATGTGCTGATCATGTTTGGTGTCATACACTGATCATGTGCCTCTGGAGGCAATGAACAAAGAGCTGAGTAGGCAGGAATCAGTCAGCAGGCAATAATCATGGAACTCAGCTCTGAGAAATCATGCTGCTCAGCTGGCAATAATCAAGTAGATGAGCAGGCAGGAATTACGCAGCACAGCTGGCAATTGTCAAGCAGATGACAGGCAGGAATCGTGCAGCTCAGCTGGCAATTGTCAAGCAGATGAGCAGACAGTAATCACGCAGCTCAGCAGGCCCTGATCACGTGACTGAGCATGCACTGTTCACGTGGCTGATCATACACTGATCACGTGACTGATCATGCACTGATCACGTGGCTATCATGCACTGATCACGTGGCTGATCATGCACTGATCACGTAGCTATCATGCACTGATCACGTGACTGATCATGCACTGATCACGTGGCTGATCATGCACTGATCACGTGGCTGATCATGCACTGATCACGTGACTGATCATGCACTGATCACGTGGCTTATCATGCATTGATCATGTGACTGATCATGTGCTGATCATTTGGTGTCATACACTGATCATGTGCCTCTGGAGGCAATGAACAAAGAGCTGAGTAGGCAGGAATCAGTCAGCAGGCAATAATCATGGAACTCAGCTCTGAGGAATCATGCTGCTCAGCTGGCAATAATCAAGTAGATGAGCAGGCAGGAATTACGCAGCACAGGTGGCAATTGTCAAGCAGATGACAGGCAGGAATCGTGCAGCTCAGCTGGCAATTGTCAAGCAGATGAGCAGACAGTAATCACGCAGCTCAGCAGGCCCTGATCACGTGACTGAGCATGCACTGTTCACGTGGCTGATCATACACTGATCACGTGACTGATCATGCACTGATCACGTGGCTATCATGCACTGATCACGTGGCTGATCATGCACTGATCACGTAGCTACCATGCACTGATCACGTGACTGATCATGCACTGATCACGTAACTGATCATGCACTGATCACGTGACTGATCATGCACTGATCACGTGACTGATCATGCACTGATCACGTGGCTATCATGCACTGATCACGTGGCTGATCATGCACTGATCACGTAGCTACCATGCACTGATCACGTGACTGATCATGCACTGATCACGTAACTGATCATGCACTGATCACGTGACTGATCATGCACTGATCACGTGACTGATCATGCACTGATCAGTGGCTATCATGCACTGATCACGTGGCTGATCATGCACTGATCACGTGACTGATCATGCACTGATCACGTGACTGATCATGCACTGATCACTGGCTGATCATGCACTGATCACGTGGCTATCATGCACTGATCACGTGGCTGATCATGCACTGATCACGTGACTGATCATGCACTGATCATGTCTATCCATGCACTGATCACGTGACTGATCATGCACTGATCACGTGGCTGATCATGCACTGATCACGTGGCTGATCATGCACTGATCACGTGGCTATCATGCACTGATCACGTGACTGTCATGCACTGATCACGTGGCTGATCATGCACTGATCACGTGGCTGATCATGCACTGATCACCCAGGTATCATGCACTGATCACGTGACTGTCATGCACTGATCACGTGGCTGATCATGCACTGATCACGTGCCTGATCATGCACTGATCACCCACTGATCACGTGGCTGATCATGCACTGATCACGTGACTGATCATGCACTGATCACGTGGCTATCATGCACTGATCACGTGGCTGATCATGCACTGATCACGTGCTGATCATGCACTGATCACGTGGCTGATCATGCACTGATCACGTGGCTGATCATGCACTGATCACGTGACTGTCATGCACTGATCACGTGGCTGATCATGCACTGATCACGTGGCTGATCATGCACTGATCACGTGGCTATCATGCACTGATCACGTGACTGTCATGCACTGATCACGTGGCTGATCATGCACTGATCACGTGGCTGATCATGCACTGATCACGTGGCTATCATGCACTGATCACGTGACTGATCATGCACTGATCATGTGCCTGATCATGCACTGATCACGTGGCTGATCATGCACTGATCACGAAGCTGATCATGCACTGATCACTGGACCATCATGCACTGATCACGTGGCTGATCATGCACTGATCATGAAGCTATCATGCACTGATCACGTGACTGATCATGCACTGATCACGTGGCTGATCATGCACTGATCACGTGGCTGATCATGCACTGATCACGTGGCTGATCATGCACTGATCACGTGGTGATCATGCACTGATCATGGGACCATCATGCACTGATCACGTGGCTGATCATGCACTGATCACGTGGCTGATCATGCACTGATCACGTGGCTGATCATGCACTGATCACTGAGGCTGATCATGCACTGATCACGTGGCTGATCATGCACTGATCACGTGACTGATCATGCACTGATCACGTGCCTGATCATGCACTGATCACGTGGCTGATCATGCACTGATCACGAAGCTGATCATGCACTGATCACGTGCCTGTCATGCACTGATCACGTGGCTGATCATGCACTGATCACGTGGCTGATCATGCACTGATCACGTGGCTGATCATGCACTGATCACGTGGAGATCATGCACTGATCACGTGGCTGATCATGCACTGATCACGTGGCTGATCATGCACTGATCACGTGCCTGATCATGCACTGATCACGTGAGTGATCATGCACTGATCACGTGACTGATCATGCACTGATCACGTGCCTAATCATGCACTGTGGTCGTGGCTGGTCATGCACTGATCACGAAGCTGATCATACACTGATCATGTGACTGTGCATGCACTGATCACGTGGCTGATCATGCACTGATCACGTGGCTGATCATGCACTGATCACGTGACTGATCATGCACTGATCACGTGGATTTCATGCACTGATCACGTGGCTGATCATGCACTGATCACGTGACTGATCATGCACTGATCACGTGCCTGATCATGCACTGATCACATGGCTGATCATGCACTGATCACGTGACTGATCATGCACTGATCACGTCCTGATCATGCACTGATCACGTGGCTGATCATGCACTGATCACGTGGCTGATCATGCACTGATCACGTGACTGATCATGCACTGATCACGTGGCTTTCATGCACTGATCACGTGGCTGATCATGCACTGATCACGTGACTGATCATGCACTGATCACGTGGCTGATCATGCACTGATCACATGCCTGATCATGCACTGATCACGTGACTGATCATGCACTGATCACGTGGCTGATCATGCACTGATCACGTGGCTGATCATGCACTGATCACGTGGCTGATCATGCACTGATCACGTGACTGTCATGCACTGATCACGTGGCTGATCATGCACTGATCACGTGACTGTCATGCACTGATCACGTGGCTGATCATGCACTGATCACGTGGCTGATCATGCACTGATCACGTGGCTATCATGCACTGATCACGTGGCTGATCATGCACTGATCATGTGCCTGATCATGCACTGATCACGTGACTGATCATGCACTGATCACGTGGCTATCATGCACTGATCACGTGGCTATCATGCACTGATCACGTGCCTGATCATGCACTGATCACGTGACTGATCATGCACTGATCACGTGGCTATCATGCACTGATCACGTGGCTGATCATGCACTGATCACGTGTCTGATCATGCACTGATCACGTGGCTGATCATGCACTGATCACGTGGCTGATCATGCACTGATCACGTGGCTATCATGCACTGATCATGTGGCTGATCATGCACTGATCACGTGGCTATCATGCACTGATCACGTGACTGATCATGCACTGATCACGTAATTGATCATGCACTGATCACGTGACTGATCATGCACTGATCACGTGACTGATCATGCACTGATCACGTGGCTATCATGCACTGCTCACGTGGCTGATCATGCAATGATCACGTAGCTACCATGTACTGGTCACGTGACTGATCATGCACTGATCACGTGACTGATCATGCACTGATCACGTGGCTGATCATGCACTGATCACGTGGCTGATCATGCACTGATCACGTGGCTGATCATGCACTGATCACGTGACTGATCATGCACTGATCACGTGGCTATCATGCACTGATCACGTGGCTGATCATGCACTGATCACGCAGCTACATGCACTGGTCACATGACTGATCATGCACTGATCACGTGACTGATCATGCACTGATCACGTGGCTTATCATGCATTGATCATGTGACTGATCATGTGCTGATCATGTTTGGTGTCATACACTGATCATGTGCCTCTGGAGGCAATGAACAAAGAGCTGAGTAGGCAGGAATCAGTCAGCAGGCAATAATCATGGAACTCAGCTGTGAGAAATCATGCTGCTCAGCTGGCAATAATCAAGCAGCTGAGCAGGCAGGAATTACGCAGCACAGCTGGCAATTGTCAAGCAGATGACAGGCAGGAATCGTGCAGCTCAGCTGGCAATTGTCAAGCAGATGAGCAGACAGTAATCACGCAGCTCAGCAGGCCCTGATCACGTGACTGAGCATGCACTGTTCACGTGGCTGATCATACACTGATCACGTGACTGATCATGCACTGATCACGTGGCTATCATGCACTGATCACGTGGCTGATCATGCACTGATCACGTGCTGACCATGCACTGATCACGTGACTGATCATGCACTGATCACGTAACTGATCATGCACTGATCACGTGGCTGATCATGCACTGATCACGTGGCTGATCATGCACTGATCACGTGGCTATCATGCACTGATCACGTGGCTGATCATGCACTGATCACGTGACTGATCATGCACTGATCACGTGACTGATCATGCACTGATCACTGGCTATCATGCACTGATCACGTGGCTATCATGCACTGATCACGTGGCTGATCATGCACTGATCACGTGGCTGATCATGCACTGATCACGTGGCTGATCATGCACTGATCACGTGACTGATCATGCACTGATCACGTACTGATCATGCACTGATCACGTGGCTGATCATGCACTGATCACGTGACTGATCATGCACTGATCACGTGGCTGATCATGCACTGATCACGTGGCTGATCATGCACTGATCACGTGGCTGATCATGCACTGATCACGTGACTGATCATGCACTGATCACGTGGCTGATCATGCACTGATCACGTGCTGATCATGCACTGATCACGTGACTGATCATGCACTGATCACGTGGCTGATCATGCACTGATCACGTGGCTGATCATGCACTGATCACGTGGCTGATCATGCACTGATCACGTGACTGATCATGCACTGATCACGTGGCTATCATGCACTGATCACGTGGCTGATCATGCACTGATCACGTGACTGATCATGCACTGATCACGTGCCTGATCATGCACTGATCACGTGCCTGATCATGCACTGATCACGTGACTGATCATGCACTGATCACGTGGCTGATCATGCACTGATCACGTGGCTGATCATGCACTGATCACGTGGCTGATCATGCACTGATCACGTGACTGTCATGCACTGATCACGTGGCTGATCATGCACTGATCACGTGGCTGATCATGCACTGATCACGTGGCTGATCATGCACTGATCATGAATCTGATCATGCACTGATCACGTGACTGTCATGCACTGATCACGTGGCTGATCATGCACTGATCACGTGGCTGATCATGCACTGATCACGTGACTGATCATGCACTGATCACGTGGCTATCATGCACTGATCACGTGGCTGATCATGCACTGATCACGTGCCTGATCATGCACTGATCACGTGGCTGATCATGCACTGATCACGGCTGATCATGCACTGATCACGTGACTGTCATGCACTGATCACGTGGCTGATCATGCACTGATCACGTGGCTGATCATGCACTGATCACGTGGCTATCATGCACTGATCACGTGACTGATCATGCACTGATCACGTGCCTGATCATGCACTGATCACGTGGCTGATCATGCACTGATCACGCTGATCATGCACTGATCACGGACCATCATGCACTGATCACGTGGCTGATCATGCACTGATCATGAAGCTGATCATGCACTGATCACGTGACTGTCATGCACTGATCACGTGGCTGATCATGCACTGATCACGTGGCTGATCATGCACTGATCACGTGAGTGATCATGCACTGATCACGTGACTATCATGCACTGATCACGTGGCTGATCATGCACTGATCACGTGCCTGATCATGCACTGATCACGTGGCTGATCATGCACTGATCACGAAGCTGATCATGCACTGATCACGTGCCTGATCATGCACTGATCACCCACTGATCACGTGGCTGATCATGCACTGATCACGTGACTGATCATGCACTGATCACGTGGCTATCATGCACTGATCACGTGGCTGATCATGCACTGATCACGTGCCTGATCATGCACTGATCACGTGGCTGATCATGCACTGATCACGAAGCTGATCATGCACTGATCACGTGACTGTCATGCACTGATCACGTGGCTGATCATGCACTGATCACGTGGCTGATCATGCACTGATCACGTGGCTATCATGCACTGATCACGTGACTGATCATGCACTGATCACGTGGCTGATCATGCACTGATCACGTGGCTGATCATGCACTGATCACGTGGCTATCATGCACTGATCACGTGACTGATCATGCACTGATCATGTGCCTGATCATGCACTGATCACGTGGCTGATCATGCACTGATCACGAAGCTGATCATGCACTGATCACTGGACCATCATGCACTGATCACGTGGCTGATCATGCACTGATCATGAAGCTATCATGCACTGATCACGTGACTGATCATGCACTGATCACGTGGCTGATCATGCACTGATCACGTGGCTGATCATGCACTGATCACGTGGCTGATCATGCACTGATCACGAAGGTGATCATGCACTGATCATGGGACCATCATGCACTGATCACGTGGCTGATCATGCACTGATCACGTGGCTGATCATGCACTGATCACGTGGCTGATCATGCACTGATCACTGAGGCTGATCATGCACTGATCACGTGGCTGATCATGCACTGATCACGTGACTGATCATGCACTGATCACGTGCCTGATCATGCACTGATCACGTGGCTGATCATGCACTGATCACGTGGCTGATCATGCACTGATCACGTGACTGTCATGCACTGATCACGTGGCTGATCATGCACTGATCACGTGGCTGATCATGCACTGATCACGTGGCTGATCATGCACTGATCACGTGGAGATCATGCACTGATCACGTGGCTGATCATGCACTGATCACGTGGCTGATCATGCACTGATCACGTGGCTGATCATGCACTGATCACGTGACTGATCATGCACTGATCACGTGACTGATCATGCACTGATCACGTGGCTGATCATGCACTGATCACGTGGCTGATCATGCACTGATCACGAATCTGATCATGCACTGATCATGTGACTGTCATGCACTGATCACGTGGCTGATCATGCACTGATCACGTGGCTGATCATGCACTGATCACGTGACTGATCATGCACTGATCACGTGGCTATCATGCACTGATCACGTGGCTGATCATGCACTGATCACGTGACTGATCATGCACTGATCACGTGGCTGATCATGCACTGATCACGTGCCTGATCATGCACTGATCACGTGACTGATCATGCACTGATCACGTGGCTGATCATGCACTGATCACGTGGCTGATCATGCACTGATCATGAAGCTGATCATACACTGATCACGTGACTGTCATGCACTGATCACGTGGCTGATCATGCACTGATCACGTGGCTGATCATGCACTGATCACGTGACTGATCATGCACTGATCACGTGGCTATCATGCACTGATCACGTGGCTGATCATGCACTGATCACGTGGCTGATCATGCACTGATCACGTGACTGATCATGCACTGATCACGTGGCTGATCATGCACTGATCACGTGGCTGATCATGCACTGATCACGTGACTGATCATGCACTGATCACGTGGCTGATCATGCACTGATCACGTGGCTGATCATGCACTGATCACGTGGCTGATCATGCACTGATCACGTGACTGATCATGCACTGATCACGTGGCTATCATGCACTGATCACGTGGCTGATCATGCACTGATCACGTGACTGATCATGCACTGATCACGTGCCTGATCATGCACTGATCACGTGGCTGATCATGCACTGATCACGTGACTGATCATGCACTGATCACGTGCTGATCATGCACTGATCACGTGGCTGATCATGCACTGATCACGAAGCTGATCATGCACTGATCACGTGACTGTCATGCACTGATCACGTGGCTGATCATGCACTGATCACGTGGCTGATCATGCACTGATCACGTGGCTGATCATGCACTGATCATGAATCTGATCATGCACTGATCACGTGACTGATCATGCACTGATCACGTGGCTGATCATGCACTGATCACGTGGCTGATCATGCACTGATCACGTGACTGATCATGCACTGATCACGTGGCTATCATGCACTGATCACGTGGCTGATCATGCACTGATCACGTGCCTGATCATGCACTGATCACGTGGCTGATCATGCACTGATCACGAAGCTGATCATGCACTGATCACGTGACTGACATGCACTGATCACGTGGCTGATCATGCACTGATCACGTGGCTGATCATGCACTGATCACGTGGCTATCATGCACTGATCACGTGACTGATCATGCACTGATCACGTGCCTGATCATGCACTGATCACGTGGCTGATCATGCACTGATCACGTGGCTGATCATGCACTGATCACGGACCATCATGCACTGATCACGTGGCTGATCATGCACTGATCATGAAGCTGATCATGCACTGATCACGTGACTGTCATGCACTGATCACGTGGCTGATCATGCACTGATCACGTGGCTGATCATGCACTGATCACGTGACTGATCATGCACTGATCACGTGACTATCATGCACTGATCACGTGGCTGATCATGCACTGATCACGTGCCTGATCATGCACTGATCACGTGGCTGATCATGCACTGATCACGTGCCTGATCATGCACTGATCACCCACTGATCACGTGGCTGATCATGCACTGATCACGTGACTGATCATGCACTGATCACGTGGCTATCATGCACTGATCACGTGGCTGATCATGCACTGATCACGTGGCTGATCATGCACTGATCACGTGGCTGATCATGCACTGATCACGTGGTGATCATGCACTGATCATGGGACCATCATGCACTGATCACGTGGCTGATCATGCACTGATCACGTGGCTGATCATGCACTGATCACATGGCTGATCATGCACTGATCACTGAGGCTGATCATGCACTGATCACGTGGCTGATCATGCACTGATCACGTGACTGATCATGCACTGATCACGTGCCTGATCATGCACTGATCACGTGGCTGATCATGCACTGATCACGTGGCTGATCATACACTGATCACGTGACTGTCATGCACTGATCACGTGGCTGATCATGCACTGATCACGTGGCTGATCATGCACTGATCACGTGGCTGATCATGCACTGATCACGTGGCTGATCATGCACTGATCACGTGGCTGATCATGCACTGATCACGTGGCTGATCATGCACTGATCACGTGGCTGATCATGCACTGATCACGTGACTGATCATGCACTGATCACGTGACTGATCATGCACTGATCACGTGGCTGATCATGCACTGTCACGTGGCTGATCATGCACTGATCACGAATCTGATCATACACTGATCATGTGACTGTCATGCACTGATCACGTGGCTGATCATGCACTGATCACGTGGCTGATCATGCACTGATCACGTGACTGATCATGCACTGATCACGTGGCTTTCATGCACTGATCACGTGGCTGATCATGCACTGATCACGTGACTGATCATGCACTGATCACGTGCCTGATCATGCACTGATCACATGGCTGATCATGCACTGATCACGTGACTGATCATGCACTGATCACGTGGCTGATCATGCACTGATCACGTGGCTGATCATGCACTGATCACGTGGCTGATCATGCACTGATCACGTGACTGATCATGCACTGATCACGTGGCTTTCATGCACTGATCACGTGGCTGATCATGCACTGATCACGTGACTGATCATGCACTGATCACGTGGCTGATCATGCACTGATCACGTGCTGATCATGCACTGATCACGTGACTGATCATGCACTGATCACGTCCTGATCATGCACTGATCACGTGGCTGATCATGCACTGATCACGTGGCTGATCATGCACTGATCACGTGACTGTCATGCACTGATCACGTGGCTGATCATGCACTGATCACGTGACTGATCATGCACTGATCACGTGGCTGATCATGCACTGATCACGTGGCTGATCATGCACTGATCACGTGGCTATCATGCACTGATCACGTGGCTGATCATGCACTGATCACGTGCCTGATCATGCACTGATCACGTGACTGATCATGCACTGATCACGTGGCTATCATGCACTGATCACGTGGCTATCATGCACTGATCACGTGGCTGATCATGCACTGATCACGTGACTGATCATGCACTGATCACGTGCTGATCATGCACTGATCACGTGGCTGATCATGCACTGATCACGTGGCTGATCATGCACTGATCACGTGGCTGATCATGCACTGATCACGTGGCTGATCATGCACTGATCACGTGGCTGATCATGCACTGATCACGTGGCTGATCATGCACTGATCACGTGGCTATCATGCACTGATCACGTGACTGATCATGCACTGATCACGTGGCTGATCATGCACTGATCACGTGACTGATCATGCACTGATCACGTGACTGATCATGCACTGATCACGTGGCTATCATGCACTGATCACGTGGCTGATCATGCAATGATCACGTAGCTACCATGTACTGGTCACGTGACTGATCATGCACTGATCACGTGACTGATCATGCACTGATCACGTGGCTGATCATGCACTGATCACGTGGCTGATCATGCACTGATCACGTGGCTGATCATGCACTGATCACGTGACTGATCATGCACTGATCACGTGGCTGATCATGCACTGATCACGTGGCTGATCATGCACTGATCACGTGGCTATCATGCACTGATCACATGACTGATCATGCACTGATCACGTGACTGATCATGCACTGATCACGTGGCTTATCATGCACTGATCATGTGACTGATCATGTGCTGATCATGTTTGCTGTCATACACTGATCATGTGCCTCTGGAGGCAATGAACAAAGAGCTGAGTAGGCACGAATCAGTCAGCAGGCAATAATCATGGAACTCAGCTGTGAGAAATCATGCTGCTCAGCTGGCAATAATCAAGCAGCTGAGCAGGCAGGAATTACGCAGCACAGCTGGCAATTGTCAAGCAGATGACAGGCAGGAATCGTGCAGCTCAGCTGGCAATTGTCAAGCAGATGAGCAGACAGTAATCACGCAGCTCAGCAGGCCCTGATCACGTGACTGAGCATGCACTGTTCACGTGGCTGATCATACACTGATCACGTGACTGATCATGCACTGATCACGTGGCTATCATGCACTGATCACGTGGCTGATCATGCACTGATCACGTGCTGACCATGCACTGATCACGTGGCTGATCATGCACTGATCACGTAACTGATCATGCACTGATCACGTGGCTGATCATGCACTGATCACGTGGCTGATCATGCACTGATCACGTGGCTGATCATGCACTGATCACGTGGCTGATCATGCACTGATCACGTGACTGATCATGCACTGATCACGTGGCTGATCATGCACTGATCACGTGGCTATCATGCACTGATCACGTGGCTATCATGCACTGATCACGTGGCTGATCATGCACTGATCACGTGGCTGATCATGCACTGATCACGTGGCTGATCATGCACTGATCACGTGACTGATCATGCACTGATCACGTGGCTGATCATGCACTGATCACGTGGCTGATCATGCACTGATCACGTGACTGATCATGCACTGATCACGTGGCTGATCATGCACTGATCACGTGGCTGATCATGCACTGATCACGTGGCTGATCATGCACTGATCACGTGACTGATCATGCACTGATCACGTGGCTGATCATGCACTGATCACATGCTGATCATGCACTGATCACGTGACTGATCATGCACTGATCACGTGGCTGATCATGCACTGATCACGTGGCTGATCATGCACTGATCACGTGGCTGATCATGCACTGATCACGTGACTGATCATGCACTGATCACGTGGCTGATCATGCACTGATCACGTGGCTGATCATGCACTGATCACGTGACTGATCATGCACTGATCACGTGGCTGATCATGCACTGATCACGTGCCTGATCATGCACTGATCACGTGACTGATCATGCACTGATCACGTGGCTGATCATGCACTGATCACGTGGCTGATCATGCACTGATCACGTGGCTGATCATGCACTGATCACGTGACTGATCATGCACTGATCACGTGGCTGATCATGCACTGATCACGTGGCTGATCATGCACTGATCACGTGGCTGATCATGCACTGATCATGAATCTGATCATGCACTGATCACGTGACTGTCATGCACTGATCACGTGGCTGATCATGCACTGATCACGTGGCTGATCATGCACTGATCACGTGACTGATCATGCACTGATCACGTGGCTATCATGCACTGATCACGTGGCTGATCATGCACTGATCACGTGACTGATCATGCACTGATCACGTGGCTGATCATGCACTGATCACGTGGCTGATCATGCACTGATCACGTGACTGTCATGCACTGATCACGTGGCTGATCATGCACTGATCACGTGGCTGATCATGCACTGATCACGTGGCTATCATGCACTGATCACGTGACTGATCATGCACTGATCACGTGGCTGATCATGCACTGATCACGTGGCTGATCATGCACTGATCACGTGGCTGATCATGCACTGATCACGGAACCATGCATGCACTGATCACGTGGCTGATCATGCACTGATCACGTGGCTGATCATGCACTGATCACGTGACTGATCATGCACTGATCACGTGGCTGATCATGCACTGATCACGTGGCTGATCATGCACTGATCACGTGACTGATCATGCACTGATCACGTGACTATCATGCACTGATCACGTGGCTGATCATGCACTGATCACGTGGCTGATCATGCACTGATCACGTGGCTGATCATGCACTGATCACGTGGCTGATCATGCACTGATCACGTGCCTGATCATGCACTGATCACGCACTGATCACGTGGCTGATCATGCACTGATCACGTGACTGATCATGCACTGATCACGTGGCTATCATGCACTGATCACGTGGCTGATCATGCACTGATCACGTGACTGATCATGCACTGATCACGTGGCTGATCATGCACTGATCACGTGGCTGATCATGCACTGATCACGTGACTGATCATGCACTGATCACGTGGCTGATCATGCACTGATCACGTGGCTGATCATGCACTGATCACGTGGCTATCATGCACTGATCACGTGACTGATCATGCACTGATCACGTGGCTGATCATGCACTGATCACGTGGCTGATCATGCACTGATCACGTGGCTATCATGCACTGATCACGTGACTGATCATGCACTGATCACGTGCCTGATCATGCACTGATCACGTGGCTGATCATGCACTGATCACGTGGCTGATCATGCACTGATCACTGGACCATCATGCACTGATCACGTGGCTGATCATGCACTGATCATGAAGCTATCATGCACTGATCACGTGACTGATCATGCACTGATCACGTGGCTGATCATGCACTGATCACGTGGCTGATCATGCACTGATCACGTGGCTGATCATGCACTGATCACGTGGTGATCATGCACTGATCATGGGACCATCATGCACTGATCACGTGGCTGATCATGCACTGATCACGTGGCTGATCATGCACTGATCACGTGGCTGATCATGCACTGATCACTGAGGCTGATCATGCACTGATCACGTGGCTGATCATGCACTGATCACGTGACTGATCATGCACTGATCACGTGGCTGATCATGCACTGATCACGTGGCTGATCATGCACTGATCACGTGGCTGATCATGCACTGATCACGTGACTGTCATGCACTGATCACGTGGCTGATCATGCACTGATCACGTGGCTGATCATGCACTGATCACGTGGCTGATCATGCACTGATCACGTGGCTGATCATGCACTGATCACGTGGCTGATCATGCACTGATCACGTGGCTGATCATGCACTGATCACGTGGCTGATCATGCACTGATCACGTGACTGATCATGCACTGATCACGTGACTGATCATGCACTGATCACGTGGCTGATCATGCACTGTCACGTGGCTGATCATGCACTGATCACGAATCTGATCATACACTGATCACGTGACTGTCATGCACTGATCACGTGGCTGATCATGCACTGATCACGTGGCTGATCATGCACTGATCACGTGACTGATCATGCACTGATCACGTGGCTATCATGCACTGATCACGTGGCTGATCATGCACTGATCACGTGACTGATCATGCACTGATCACGTGGCTGATCATGCACTGATCACGTGGCTGATCATGCACTGATCACGTGACTGATCATGCACTGATCACGTGGCTGATCATGCACTGATCACGTGGCTGATCATGCACTGATCATGTGCTGATCATGCACTGATCACGTGACTGTCATGCACTGATCACGTGGCTGATCATGCACTGATCACGTGGCTGATCATGCACTGATCACGTGACTGATCATGCACTGATCACGTGGCTATCATGCACTGATCACGTGGCTGATCATGCACTGATCACGTGGCTGATCATGCACTGATCACGTGACTGATCATGCACTGATCACGTGGCTGATCATGCACTGATCACGTGGCTGATCATGCACTGATCACGTGACTGATCATGCACTGATCACGTGGCTGATCATGCACTGATCACGTGGCTGATCATGCACTGATCACGTGGCTGATCATGCACTGATCACGTGACTGATCATGCACTGATCACGTGGCTATCATGCACTGATCACGTGGCTGATCATGCACTGATCACGTGACTGATCATGCACTGATCACGTGCCTGATCATGCACTGATCACGTGCCTGATCATGCACTGATCACGTGACTGATCA
This sequence comes from Bos javanicus, assembly GCF_032452875.1. Taxonomy (NCBI): domain Eukaryota; kingdom Metazoa; phylum Chordata; class Mammalia; order Artiodactyla; family Bovidae; genus Bos; species Bos javanicus. Next base: position 546,492 of record NW_026893613.1, read on the forward strand.
TGCACTGATCACGTGGCTGATCATGCACTGATCACGTGGCTGATCATGCACTGATCACGTGGCTGATCATGCACTGATCACGTGACTGATCATGCACTGATCACGTGGCTGATCATGCACTGATCACGTGGCTGATCATGCACTGATCACGTGGCTGATCATGCACTGATCATGACTGATCATGCACTGATCACGTGACTGATCATGCACTGATCACGTGGCTGATCATGCACTGATCACGTGGCTGATCATGCACTGATCACGTGACTGATCATGCACTGATCACGTGGCTATCATGCACTGATCACGTGGCTGATCATGCACTGATCACGTGGCTGATCATGCACTGATCACGTGGCTGATCATGCACTGATCACGTGGCTGATCATGCACTGATCACGTGACTGTCATGCACTGATCACGTGGCTGATCATGCACTGATCACGTGGCTGATCATGCACTGATCACGTGGCTATCATGCACTGATCACGTGACTGATCATGCACTGATCACGTGCCTGATCATGCACTGATCACGTGGCTGATCATGCACTGATCACGAAGCTGATCATGCACTGATCACGGACCATCATGCACTGATCACGTGGCTGATCATGCACTGATCATGAAGCTGATCATGCACTGATCACGTGACTGTCATGCACTGATCACGTGGCTGATCATGCACTGATCACATGGCTGATCATGCACTGATCACGTGACTGATCATGCACTGATCACGTGACTATCATGCACTGATCACGTGGCTGATCATGCACTGATCACGTGCTGATCATGCACTGATCACGTGGCTGATCATGCACTGATCACGTGCCTGATCATGCACTGATCACCCACTGATCACGTGGCTGATCATGCACTGATCACGTGACTGATCATGCACTGATCACGTGGCTATCATGCACTGATCACGTGGCTGATCATGCACTGATCACGTGCCTGATCATGCACTGATCACGTGGCTGATCATGCACTGATCACGTGGTGATCATGCACTGATCACGGGACCATCATGCACTGATCACGTGGCTGATCATGCACTGATCACGTGGCTGATCATGCACTGATCACGTGGCTGATCATGCACTGATCACTGTGGCTGATCATGCACTGATCACGTGGCTGATCATGCACTGATCACGTGACTGATCATGCACTGATCACGTGGCTGATCATGCACTGATCACGTGGCTGATCATGCACTGATCACGTGGCTGATCATGCACTGATCACGTGACTGTCATGCACTGATCACGTGGCTGATCATGCACTGATCACGTGGCTGATCATGCACTGATCACGTGGCTGATCATGCACTGATCACGTGGCTGATCATGCACTGATCACGTGGCTGATCATGCACTGATCACGTGACTGATCATGCACTGATCACGTGGCTGATCATGCACTGATCACGTGACTGATCATGCACTGATCACGTGACTGATCATGCACTGATCACGTGGCTGATCATGCACTGATCACGTGGCTGATCATGCACTGATCACGAATCTGATCATGCACTGATCACGTGACTGATCATGCACTGATCACGTGGCTGATCATGCACTGATCACGTGGCTGATCATGCACTGATCACGTGACTGATCATGCACTGATCACGTGGCTATCATGCACTGATCACGTGGCTGATCATGCACTGATCACGTGACTGATCATGCACTGATCACGTGGCTGATCATGCACTGATCACGTGGCTGATCATGCACTGATCACGTGACTGATCATGCACTGATCACGTGGCTGATCATGCACTGATCACGTGACTGATCATGCACTGATCACGTGGCTGATCATGCACTGATCACGTGACTGATCATGCACTGATCACGTGGCTATCATGCACTGATCACGTGGCTGATCATGCACTGATCACGTGACTGATCATGCACTGATCACGTGGCTGATCATGCACTGATCACGTGCCTGATCATGCACTGATCACGTGACTGATCATGCACTGATCACGTGGCTGATCATGCACTGATCACGTGGCTGATCATGCACTGATCACGTGGCTGATCATGCACTGATCACGTGACTGTCATGCACTGATCACGTGGCTGATCATGCACTGATCACGTGGCTGATCATGCACTGATCACGTGGCTGATCATGCACTGATCATGAAGCTGATCATGCACTGATCACGTGACTGTCATGCACTGATCACGTGGCTGATCATGCACTGATCACGTGGCTGATCATGCACTGATCACGTGACTGATCATGCACTGATCACGTGGCTATCATGCACTGATCACGTGGCTGATCATGCACTGATCACGTGGCTGATCATGCACTGATCACGTGACTGATCATGCACTGATCACGTGGCTGATCATGCACTGATCACGTGCTGATCATGCACTGATCACGTGACTGATCATGCACTGATCACGTGGCTGATCATGCACTGATCACGTGGCTGATCATGCACTGATCACGTGGCTGATCATGCACTGATCACGTGACTGATCATGCACTGATCACGTGGCTGATCATGCACTGATCACGTGGCTGATCATGCACTGATCACGTGACTGATCATGCACTGATCACGTGGCTGATCATGCACTGATCACGTGGCTGATCATGCACTGATCACGTGACTGATCATGCACTGATCACGTGGCTGATCATGCACTGATCACGTGGCTGATCATGCACTGATCACGTGGCTGATCATGCACTGATCACGTGACTGTCATGCACTGATCACGTGGCTGATCATGCACTGATCACGTGGCTGATCATGCACTGATCACGTGGCTGATCATGCACTGATCATGAATCTGATCATGCACTGATCACGTGACTGTCATGCACTGATCACGTGGCTGATCATGCACTGATCACGTGGCTGATCATGCACTGATCACGTGACTGATCATGCACTGATCACGTGGCTATCATGCACTGATCACGTGGCTGATCATGCACTGATCACGTGGCTGATCATGCACTGATCACGTGGCTGATCATGCACTGATCACGTGGCTGATCATGCACTGATCACGTGACTGATCATGCACTGATCACGTGGCTGATCATGCACTGATCACGTGGCTGATCATGCACTGATCACGTGGCTATCATGCACTGATCACGTGACTGATCATGCACTGATCACGTGGCTGATCATGCACTGATCACGTGACTGATCATGCACTGATCACGTGGCTGATCATGCACTGATCACGTGGCTGATCATGCACTGATCACGTGGCTGATCATGCACTGATCACGTGGCTGATCATGCACTGATCACGTGGCTGATCATGCACTGATCACGTGACTGATCATGCACTGATCACGTGGCTGATCATGCACTGATCACGTGGCTGATCATGCACTGATCACGTGACTGATCATGCACTGATCACGTGGCTGATCATGCACTGATCACGTGGCTGATCATGCACTGATCACGTGGCTGATCATGCACTGATCATGACTGATCATGCACTGATCACGTGACTGATCATGCACTGATCACGTGGCTGATCATGCACTGATCACGTGGCTGATCATGCACTGATCACGTGACTGATCATGCACTGATCACGTGGCTGATCATGCACTGATCACGTGGCTGATCATGCACTGATCACGTGGCTGATCATGCACTGATCACGTGGCTGATCATGCACTGATCACGTGACTGATCATGCACTGATCACGTGGCTGATCATGCACTGATCACGTGGCTGATCATGCACTGATCACGTGGCTATCATGCACTGATCACGTGGCTGATCATGCACTGATCACGTGCCTGATCATGCACTGATCACGTGACTGATCATGCACTGATCACGTGGCTGATCATGCACTGATCACGTGGCTGATCATGCACTGATCACGTGGCTGATCATGCACTGATCACGTGACTGATCATGCACTGATCACGTGGCTGATCATGCACTGATCACGTGGCTGATCATGCACTGATCACGTGGCTGATCATGCACTGATCACGTGGCTGATCATGCACTGATCACGTGGCTGATCATGCACTGATCACGTGGCTGATCATGCACTGATCACGTGGCTGATCATGCACTGATCACGTGGCTATCATGCACTGATCACGTGACTGATCATGCACTGATCACGTGGCTGATCATGCACTGATCACGTGACTGATCATGCACTGATCACGTGACTGATCATGCACTGATCACGTGGCTATCATGCACTGATCACGTGGCTGATCATGCAATGATCACGTAGCTACCATGTACTGGTCACGTGACTGATCATGCACTGATCACGTGACTGATCATGCACTGATCACGTGGCTGATCATGCACTGATCACGTGGCTGATCATGCACTGATCACGTGGCTGATCATGCACTGATCACGTGACTGATCATGCACTGATCACGTGGCTATCATGCACTGATCACGTGGCTGATCATGCACTGATCACGTGGCTGATCATGCACTGATCACGTGACTGATCATGCACTGATCACGTGACTGATCATGCACTGATCACGTGGCTTATCATGCACTGATCATGTGACTGATCATGTGCTGATCATGTTTGCTATCATACACTGATCATGTGCCTCTGGAGGCAATGAACAAAGAGCTGAGTAGGCACGAATCAGTCAGCAGGCAATAATCATGGAACTCAGCTGTGAGGAATCATGCTGCTCAGCTGGCAATAATCAAGCAGCTGAGCAGGCAGGAATTACGCAGCACAGCTGGCAATTGTCAAGCAGATGACAGGCAGGAATCGTGCAGCTCAGCTGGCAATTGTCAAGCAGATGAGCAGACAGTAATCACGCAGCTCAGCAGGCCCTGATCACGTGACTGAGCATGCACTGTTCACGTGGCTGATCATACACTGATCACGTGACTGATCATGCACTGATCACGTGGCTATCATGCACTGATCACGTGGCTGATCATGCACTGATCACGTGCTGACCATGCACTGATCACGTGGCTGATCATGCACTGATCACGTAACTGATCATGCACTGATCACGTGACTGATCATGCACTGATCACGTGGCTGATCATGCACTGATCACGTGGCTGATCATGCACTGATCACGTGGCTGATCATGCACTGATCACGTGACTGATCATGCACTGATCACGTGGCTGATCATGCACTGATCACGTGGCTATCATGCACTGATCACGTGGCTATCATGCACTGATCACGTGGCTGATCATGCACTGATCACGTGGCTGATCATGCACTGATCACGTGGCTGATCATGCACTGATCACGTGACTGATCATGCACTGATCACGTACTGATCATGCACTGATCACGTGGCTGATCATGCACTGATCACGTGACTGATCATGCACTGATCACGTGGCTGATCATGCACTGATCACGTGGCTGATCATGCACTGATCACGTGGCTGATCATGCACTGATCACGTGACTGATCATGCACTGATCACGTGGCTGATCATGCACTGATCACGTGCTGATCATGCACTGATCACGTGACTGATCATGCACTGATCACGTGGCTGATCATGCACTGATCACGTGGCTGATCATGCACTGATCACGTGGCTGATCATGCACTGATCACGTGACTGATCATGCACTGATCACGTGGCTATCATGCACTGATCACGTGGCTGATCATGCACTGATCATGTGACTGATCATGCACTGATCACGTGGCTGATCATGCACTGATCACGTGCTGATCATGCACTGATCACGTGACTGATCATGCACTGATCACGTCTGATCATGCACTGATCACGTGGCTGATCATGCACTGATCACGTGGCTGATCATGCACTGATCACGTGACTGATCATGCACTGATCACGTGGCTGATCATGCACTGATCACGTGGCTGATCATGCACTGATCACGTGGCTGATCATGCACTGATCATGACTGATCATGCACTGATCACGTGACTGATCATGCACTGATCACGTGGCTGATCATGCACTGATCACGTGGCTGATCATGCACTGATCACGTGACTGATCATGCACTGATCACGTGGCTATCATGCACTGATCACGTGGCTGATCATGCACTGATCACGTGACTGATCATGCACTGATCACGTGGCTGATCATGCACTGATCACGTGGATCATGCACTGATCACGTGACTGATCATGCACTGATCACGTGGCTGATCATGCACTGATCACGTGGCTGATCATGCACTGATCACGTGGCTATCATGCACTGATCACGTGACTGATCATGCACTGATCACGTGGCTGATCATGCACTGATCACGTGGCTGATCATGCACTGATCACGTGGCTGATCATGCACTGATCACGTGACCATCATGCACTGATCACGTGGCTGATCATGCACTGATCACGTGCTGATCATGCACTGATCACGTGACTGATCATGCACTGATCACGTGGCTGATCATGCACTGATCACGTGGCTGATCATGCACTGATCACGTGGCTGATCATGCACTGATCACGTGACTATCATGCACTGATCACGTGGCTGATCATGCACTGATCACGTGGCTGATCATGCACTGATCACGTGGCTGATCATGCACTGATCACGTGGCTGATCATGCACTGATCACGTGGCTGATCATGCACTGATCATGCACTGATCACGTGGCTGATCATGCACTGATCACGTGACTGATCATGCACTGATCACGTGGCTATCATGCACTGATCACGTGGCTGATCATGCACTGATCACGTGACTGATCATGCACTGATCACGTGGCTGATCATGCACTGATCACGTGCTGATCATGCACTGATCACGTGACTGATCATGCACTGATCACGTGGCTGATCATGCACTGATCACGTGGCTGATCATGCACTGATCACGTGGCTATCATGCACTGATCACGTGACTGATCATGCACTGATCACGTGGCTGATCATGCACTGATCACGTGGCTGATCATGCACTGATCACGTGGCTATCATGCACTGATCACGTGACTGATCATGCACTGATCACGTGCCTGATCATGCACTGATCACGTGGCTGATCATGCACTGATCACGTGGCTGATCATGCACTGATCACGTGGACCATCATGCACTGATCACGTGGCTGATCATGCACTGATCACGAAGCTATCATGCACTGATCACGTGACTGATCATGCACTGATCACGTGGCTGATCATGCACTGATCACGTGGCTGATCATGCACTGATCACGTGGCTGATCATGCACTGATCACGGGTGATCATGCACTGATCACGGGACCATCATGCACTGATCACGTGGCTGATCATGCACTGATCACGTGGCTGATCATGCACTGATCACGTGGCTGATCATGCACTGATCACTGAGGCTGATCATGCACTGATCACGTGGCTGATCATGCACTGATCACGTGACTGATCATGCACTGATCACGTGGCTGATCATGCACTGATCACGTGGCTGATCATGCACTGATCACGTGGCTGATCATGCACTGATCACGTGACTGTCATGCACTGATCACGTGGCTGATCATGCACTGATCACGTGGCTGATCATGCACTGATCACGTGGCTGATCATGCACTGATCACGTGGCTGATCATGCACTGATCACGTGGCTGATCATGCACTGATCACGTGGCTGATCATGCACTGATCACGTGCCTGATCATGCACTGATCACGTGACTGATCATGCACTGATCACGTGACTGATCATGCACTGATCACGTGGCTGATCATGCACTGTCACGTGGCTGATCATGCACTGATCACGAATCTGATCATACACTGATCACGTGACTGTCATGCACTGATCACGTGGCTGATCATGCACTGATCACGTGGCTGATCATGCACTGATCACGTGACTGATCATGCACTGATCACGTGGCTATCATGCACTGATCACGTGGCTGATCATGCACTGATCACGTGACTGATCATGCACTGATCACGTGGCTGATCATGCACTGATCACGTGGCTGATCATGCACTGATCACGTGACTGATCATGCACTGATCACGTGCTGATCATGCACTGATCACGTGGCTGATCATGCACTGATCACGAAGCTGATCATGCACTGATCACGTGACTGTCATGCACTGATCACGTGGCTGATCATGCACTGATCACGTGGCTGATCATGCACTGATCACGTGACTGATCATGCACTGATCACGTGGCTATCATGCACTGATCACGTGGCTGATCATGCACTGATCACGTGGCTGATCATGCACTGATCACGTGACTGATCATGCACTGATCACGTGGCTGATCATGCACTGATCACGTGCCTGATCATGCACTGATCACGTGACTGATCATGCACTGATCACGTGCTGATCATGCACTGATCACGTGGCTGATCATGCACTGATCACGTGGCTGATCATGCACTGATCACGTGACTGATCATGCACTGATCACGTGGCTATCATGCACTGATCACGTGGCTGATCATGCACTGATCACGTGACTGATCATGCACTGATCACGTGGCTGATCATGCACTGATCACGTGGCTGATCATGCACTGATCACGTGACTGATCATGCACTGATCACGTGGCTGATCATGCACTGATCACGTGGCTGATCATGCACTGATCACGTGGCTGATCATGCACTGATCACGTGACTGTCATGCACTGATCACGTGGCTGATCATGCACTGATCACGTGGCTGATCATGCACTGATCACGTGGCTGATCATGCACTGATCATGAATCTGATCATGCACTGATCACGTGACTGATCATGCACTGATCACGTGGCTGATCATGCACTGATCACGTGGCTGATCATGCACTGATCACGTGACTGATCATGCACTGATCACGTGGCTATCATGCACTGATCACGTGGCTGATCATGCACTGATCACGTGACTGATCATGCACTGATCACGTGGCTGATCATGCACTGATCACGTGGCTGATCATGCACTGATCACGTGACTGTCATGCACTGATCACGTGGCTGATCATGCACTGATCACGTGGCTGATCATGCACTGATCACGTGGCTATCATGCACTGATCACGTGACTGATCATGCACTGATCACGTGCTGATCATGCACTGATCACGTGGCTGATCATGCACTGATCACGAAGCTGATCATGCACTGATCACGGACCATCATGCACTGATCACGTGGCTGATCATGCACTGATCATGAAGCTGATCATGCACTGATCACGTGACTGTCATGCACTGATCACGTGGCTGATCATGCACTGATCACGTGGCTGATCATGCACTGATCACGTGACTGATCATGCACTGATCACGTGACTATCATGCACTGATCACGTGGCTGATCATGCACTGATCACGTGCCTGATCATGCACTGATCACGTGGCTGATCATGCACTGATCACGTGCCTGATCATGCACTGATCACCCACTGATCACGTGGCTGATCATGCACTGATCACGTGACTGATCATGCACTGATCACGTGGCTATCATGCACTGATCACGTGGCTGATCATGCACTGATCACGTGCCTGATCATGCACTGATCACGTGGCTGATCATGCACTGATCACGTGGTGATCATGCACTGATCACGGGACTATCATGCACTGATCACGTGGCTGATCATGCACTGATCACGTGGCTGATCATGCACTGATCACGTGGCTGATCATGCACTGATCACTGTGGCTGATCATGCACTGATCACGTGGCTGATCATGCACTGATCACGTGACTGATCATGCACTGATCACGTGGCTGATCATGCACTGATCACGTGGCTGATCATGCACTGATCACGTGGCTGATCATGCACTGATCACGTGACTGTCATGCACTGATCACGTGGCTGATCATGCACTGATCACGTGGCTGATCATGCACTGATCACGTGGCTGATCATGCACTGATCACGTGGCTGATCATGCACTGATCACGTGGCTGATCATGCACTGATCACGTGGCTGATCATGCACTGATCACGTGGCTGATCATGCACTGATCACGTGACTGATCATGCACTGATCACGTGACTGATCATGCACTGATCACGTGGCTGATCATGCACTGTCACGTGGCTGATCATGCACTGATCACGAATCTGATCATGCACTGATCACGTGACTGTCATGCACTGATCACGTGGCTGATCATGCACTGATCACGTGGCTGATCATGCACTGATCACGTGACTGATCATGCACTGATCACGTGGCTATCATGCACTGATCACGTGGCTGATCATGCACTGATCACGTGACTGATCATGCACTGATCACGTGGCTGATCATGCACTGATCACGTGGCTGATCATGCACTGATCACGTGACTGATCATGCACTGATCACGTGGCTGATCATGCACTGATCACGTGACTGATCATGCACTGATCACGTGGCTGATCATGCACTGATCACGTGACTGATCATGCACTGATCACGTGGCTATCATGCACTGATCACGTGGCTGATCATGCACTGATCACGTGACTGATCATGCACTGATCACGTGGCTGATCATGCACTGATCACGTGGCTGATCATGCACTGATCACGTGACTGATCATGCACTGATCACGTGCTGATCATGCACTGATCACGTGGCTGATCATGCACTGATCACGTGGCTGATCATGCACTGATCACGTGACTGTCATGCACTGATCACGTGGCTGATCATGCACTGATCACGTGGCTGATCATGCACTGATCACGTGGCTGATCATGCACTGATCATGAAGCTGATCATGCACTGATCACGTGACTGTCATGCACTGATCACGTGGCTGATCATGCACTGATCACGTGGCTGATCATGCACTGATCACGTGACTGATCATGCACTGATCACGTGGCTATCATGCACTGATCACGTGGCTGATCATGCACTGATCACGTGGCTGATCATGCACTGATCACGTGACTGATCATGCACTGATCACGTGGCTGATCATGCACTGATCACGTGCTGATCATGCACTGATCACGTGACTGATCATGCACTGATCACGTGCTGATCATGCACTGATCACGTGGCTGATCATGCACTGATCACGTGGCTGATCATGCACTGATCACGTGACTGATCATGCACTGATCACGTGGCTATCATGCACTGATCACGTGGCTGATCATGCACTGATCACGTGACTGATCATGCACTGATCACGTGGCTGATCATGCACTGATCACGTGGCTGATCATGCACTGATCACGTGACTGATCATGCACTGATCACGTGGCTGATCATGCACTGATCACGTGGCTGATCATGCACTGATCACGTGGCTGATCATGCACTGATCACGTGACTGATCATGCACTGATCACGTGGCTGATCATGCACTGATCACGTGGCTGATCATGCACTGATCACGTGGCTGATCATGCACTGATCATGAATCTGATCATGCACTGATCACGTGACTGATCATGCACTGATCACGTGGCTGATCATGCACTGATCACGTGGCTGATCATGCACTGATCACGTGACTGATCATGCACTGATCACGTGGCTATCATGCACTGATCACGTGGCTGATCATGCACTGATCACGTGGCTGATCATGCACTGATCACGTGGCTGATCATGCACTGATCACGTGGCTGATCATGCACTGATCACGTGACTGATCATGCACTGATCACGTGGCTGATCATGCACTGATCACGTGGCTGATCATGCACTGATCACGTGGCTATCATGCACTGATCACGTGACTGATCATGCACTGATCACGTGGCTGATCATGCACTGATCACGTGGCTGATCATGCACTGATCACGTGCTGATCATGCACTGATCACGGGCTATCATGCACTGATCACGTGGCTGATCATGCACTGATCATGAAGCTGATCATGCACTGATCACGTGACTGATCATGCACTGATCACGTGGCTGATCATGCACTGATCACGTGGCTGATCATGCACTGATCACGTGGCTGATCATGCACTGATCACGTGACTATCATGCACTGATCACGTGGCTGATCATACACTGATCACGTGACTGATCATGCACTGATCACGTGGCTGATCATGCACTGATCACGAGCTGATCATGCACTGATCACGTGCCTGATCATGCACTGATCACATGACTGATCATGCACTGATCACGTGGCTGATCATACACTGATCATGTGACAGATCATGCACTGATCACGTGGCTGATCATGCACTGATACCGTGACTGAGCATGGACTGATCACATGACTATCATGTAGTGATCACGTGACTTAATGGCGCTGATCATGTGACTGATCATGCGCTGATCATGTTTGCTATCATACACTGATCATGTGCCTCTGGAGGCAATAAACAAAGAGCTGAGTAGGCACGAATCAAACAGTCAGCAGGCAATAATCATGGAACTCAGCTGTGAGGAATCATGCTGCTCAGCTGGCAATAATCAAGCAGCTGAGCAGGCAGGAATTACGCAGCACAGCTGGCAATTGTCAAGCAGATGACAGGCAGGAATCGTGCAGCTCAGCTGGCAATTGTCAAGCAGATGAGCAGACAGTAATCACGCAGCTCAGCAGGCCCTGATCACGTGACTGAGCATGCACTGTTCACGTGGCTGATCATACACTGATCACGTGATTGATCATGCACTGATCACTTGGATATCATGCACTGATCACGTGGCTGATCATACACTGTTCACGTGTCTGACCATGCACTGATCACGTGGCTGATCATACACTGCTCACGTAACTGATCATGCACTGATCACGTGGCTATCATGCACTGATCACGTGGCTGAACATGCACTGTTCACGTGGCTGATCACACACCTGTCACGTGACTGATCATGCACTGATCACGTGGCACTCATGCACTGATCACGTGGCTGATCATACTCTGCTCACGTAACTGATCATGCACACATCACGTGGCTATCATGCACTGCTCACGTGGCTGATCATGCAATGATCACGTAGCTACCATATACTGGTCACGTGACTGATCATGCACAGATCACGTAAATGATCATGCACTGTTCACGTGACTGATCATGCACTGATCACGTGGCTATCATGCACTGATCACGTGGCTGATCATGCACTGATCACGTAGCAACCATGTACTGGTCACGTGACTGATCATGCACTGATCACGTAATTGATCATGCACTGATCACGTGGCTCATCATGCACTGATCACGTGGCTGATCACGCACGCATCACATGACTGATCACGTGGCTGATCATGCACTGATCACGTGGCTGATCATGCACTGATCACGTGGCTATCATGCACTGATCACGTGGCTGATCATGCACTGATCACGTGGCTATCATGCACTGATCACGTGACTGATCATGCACTGATCACGTAACTGATCATGCACTGATCACGTGACTGATCATGCACTGATCACGTGACTGATCATGCACTGATCACGTGGCTATCATGCACTGATCACGTGGCTGATCATGCACTGATCACGTAGCTATCATGCACTGATCACGTGACTGATCATGCACTGATCACGTGACTGATCATGCACTGATCACGTGGCTGATCATGCACTGATCACGTGACTGATCATGCACTGATCACGTGACTATCATGCACTGATCACGTGGCTGATCATGCACTGATCACGTGGCTATCATGCACTGATCACGTGGCTGATCATGCACTGATCACGTGGCTATCATGCACTGATCACGTGACTGATCATGCACTGATCACGTGACTGATCATGCACTGATCACGTGGCTGATCATGCACTGATCACGTGACTGATCATGCACTGATCACGTGGCTGATCATGCACTGATCACGTGGCTATCATGCACTGATCACGTGGCTGATCATGCACTGATCACGCAGCTATCATGCACTGATCACGTGACTGATCATGCACTGATCACGTGACTGATCATGCACTGATCACGTGGCTGATCATGCACTGATCACGTGGCTATCATGCACTGATCACGTGGCTGATCATGCACTGATCACGCAGGTATCATGCACTGATCACGTGACTGATCATGCACTGATCACGTGGCTGATCATGCACTGATCACGTGACTGATCATGCACTGATCACGTGACTGATCATGCACTGATCACGTGGCTATCATGCACTGATCACGTGGCTGATCATGCACTGATCACGTGACTGATCATGCACTGATCACGTGACTGATCATGCACTGATCACTGGCTGATCATGCACTGATCACGTGGCTATCATGCACTGATCACGTGGCTGATCATGCACTGATCACGTGACTGATCATGCACTGATCACGTCTATATCATGCACTGATCACGTGACTGATCATGCACTGATCACGTGGCTGATCATGCACTGATCACGTGACTGATCATGCACTGATCACGTGGCTATCATGCACTGATCACGTGGCTGATCATACACTGATCACGTGACTGATCATGCACTGATCACGTGGCTATCATGCACTGATCACGTGGCTGATCATGCACTGATCACGTAGCTATCATGCACTGATCACGTGACTGATCATGCACTGATCACGTAATTGATCATGCACTGATCACGTGACTGATCATGCACTGATCACGTGACTGATCATGCACTGATCACGTGGCTATCATGCACTGCTCACGTGGCTGATCATGCACTGATCACGTAGCTACCATGTACTGGTCACGTGACTGATCATGCACTGATCACGTGACTGATCATGCACTGATCACGTGGCTGATCATGCACTGATCACGTGGCTGATCATGCACTGATCACGTGACTGATCATGCACTGATCACGTGACTATCATGCACTGATCACGTGGCTATCATGCACTGATCACGTGGCTATCATGCACTGATCACGTGGCTGATCATGCACTGATCACGTGACTGATCATGCACTGATCACGTGGCTATCATGCACTGATCACGTGGCTGATCATGCACTGATCACGCAGCTATCATGCACTGTCACATGACTGATCATGCACTGATCACGTGACTGATCATGCACTGATCACGTGGCTTATCATGCACTGATCATGTGACTGATCATGCGCTGATCATGTTTGCTATCATACACTGATCATGTGCCTCTGGAGGCAATGAACAAAGAGCTGAGTAGGCACGAATCAGTCAGCAGGCAATAATCATGGAACTCAGCTGTGAGGAATCATGCTGCTCAGCTGGCAATAATCAAGCAGCTGAGCAGGCAGGAATTACGCAGCACAGCTGGCAATTGTCAAGCAGATGACAGGCAGGAATCGTGCAGCTCAGCTGGCAATTGTCAAGCAGATGAGCAGACAGTAATCACGCAGCTCAGCAGGCCCTGATCACGTGACTGAGCATGCACTGTTCACGTGGCTGATCATACACTGATCACGTGACTGATCATGCACTGATCACGTGGCTATCATGCACTGATCACGTGGCTGATCATGCACTGATCACGTGCTGACATGCACTGATCACGTGACTGATCATGCACTGATCACGTAACTGATCATGCACTGATCACGTGGCTGATCATGCACTGATCACGTGGCTGATCATGCACTGATCACGTGGCTGATCATGCACTGATCACGTGACTGATCATGCACTGATCACGTGGCTGATCATGCACTGATCACGTGGCTATCATGCACTGATCACGTGGCTGATCATGCACTGATCACGTGCCTGATCATGCACTGATCACGTGACTGATCATGCACTGATCACGTGGCTGATCATGCACTGATCACGTGGCTGATCATGCACTGATCACGTGGCTGATCATGCACTGATCACGTGACTGATCATGCACTGATCACGTGGCTATCATGCACTGATCACGTGGCTGATCATGCACTGATCACGTGGCTGATCATGCACTGATCACGTGGCTGATCATGCACTGATCACGTGGCTGATCATGCACTGATCACGTGCTATCATGCACTGATCACGTGGCTGATCATGCACTGATCACGTGGCTATCATGCACTGATCACGTGACTGATCATGCACTGATCACGTGGCTGATCATGCACTGATCACGTGACTGATCATGCACTGATCACGTGACTGATCATGCACTGATCACGTGGCTATCATGCACTGATCACGTGGCTGATCATGCAATGATCACGTAGCTACCATGTACTGGTCACGTGACTGATCATGCACTGATCACGTGACTGATCATGCACTGATCACGTGGCTGATCATGCACTGATCACGTGGCTGATCATGCACTGATCACGTGGCTGATCATGCACTGATCACGTGACTGATCATGCACTGATCACGTGGCTATCATGCACTGATCACGTGGCTGATCATGCACTGATCACGTGGCTATCATGCACTGATCACATGACTGATCATGCACTGATCACGTGACTGATCATGCACTGATCACGTGGCTTATCATGCACTGATCATGTGACTGATCATGTGCTGATCATGTTTGCTATCATACACTGATCATGTGCCTCTGGAGGCAATGAACAAAGAGCTGAGTAGGCACGAATCAGTCAGCAGGCAATAATCATGGAACTCAGCTGTGAGGAATCATGCTGCTCAGCTGGCAATAATCAAGCAGCTGAGCAGGCAGGAATTACGCAGCACAGCTGGCAATTGTCAAGCAGATGACAGGCAGGAATCGTGCAGCTCAGCTGGCAATTGTCAAGCAGATGAGCAGACAGTAATCACGCAGCTCAGCAGGCCCTGATCACGTGACTGAGCATGCACTGTTCACGTGGCTGATCATACACTGATCACGTGACTGATCATGCACTGATCACGTGGCTATCATGCACTGATCACGTGGCTGATCATGCACTGATCACGTGCTGACCATGCACTGATCACGTGGCTGATCATGCACTGATCACGTAACTGATCATGCACTGATCACGTGGCTGATCATGCACTGATCACGTGGCTGATCATGCACTGATCACGTGGCTGATCATGCACTGATCACGTGACTGTCATGCACTGATCACGTGGCTGATCATGCACTGATCACGTGGCTGATCATGCACTGATCACGTGGCTATCATGCACTGATCACGTGACTGTCATGCACTGATCACGTGGCTGATCATGCACTGATCACGTGCCTGATCATGCACTGATCACCCACTGATCACGTGGCTGATCATGCACTGATCACGTGACTGATCATGCACTGATCACGTGGCTATCATGCACTGATCACGTGGCTGATCATGCACTGATCACGTGGCTGATCATGCACTGATCACGTGGCTGATCATGCACTGATCACGTGCTGATCATGCACTGATCACGTGACTGATCATGCACTGATCACGTGGCTGATCATGCACTGATCACGTGGCTGATCATGCACTGATCACGTGGCTATCATGCACTGATCACGTGACTGATCATGCACTGATCACGTGGCTGATCATGCACTGATCACGTGGCTGATCATGCACTGATCACGTGGCTATCATGCACTGATCACGTGACTGATCATGCACTGATCATGTGCCTGATCATGCACTGATCACGTGGCTGATCATGCACTGATCACGTGGCTGATCATGCACTGATCACTGGACCATCATGCACTGATCACGTGGCTGATCATGCACTGATCATGAAGCTATCATGCACTGATCACGTGGCTGATCATGCACTGATCACGTGGCTGATCATGCACTGATCACGTGGCTGATCATGCACTGATCACGTGGCTGATCATGCACTGATCACGTGGTGATCATGCACTGATCACGGGACCATCATGCACTGATCACGTGACTGATCATGCACTGATCACGTGGCTGATCATGCACTGATCACGTGGCTGATCATGCACTGATCACTGTGGCTGATCATGCACTGATCACGTGGCTGATCATGCACTGATCACGTGACTGATCATGCACTGATCACGTGGCTGATCATGCACTGATCACGTGGCTGATCATGCACTGATCACGTGGCTGATCATGCACTGATCACGTGACTATCATGCACTGATCACGTGGCTGATCATGCACTGATCACGTGGCTGATCATGCACTGATCACGTGGCTGATCATGCACTGATCACGTGGCTGATCATGCACTGATCACGTGGTGATCATGCACTGATCACGTGACTGATCATGCACTGATCACGTGGCTGATCATGCACTGATCACGTGGCTGATCATGCACTGATCACGTGGCTGATCATGCACTGATCACGTGACTGATCATGCACTGATCACGTGGCTGATCATGCACTGATCACGTGGCTGATCATGCACTGATCACGTGACTGTCATGCACTGATCACGTGGCTGATCATGCACTGATCACGTGGCTGATCATGCACTGATCACGTGGCTGATCATGCACTGATCACGTGGCTGATCATGCACTGATCACGTGGCTGATCATGCACTGATCACGTGGCTGATCATGCACTGATCACGTGGCTGATCATGCACTGATCACGTGACTGATCATGCACTGATCACGTGACTGATCATGCACTGATCACGTGGCTGATCATGCACTGTCACGTGGCTGATCATGCACTGATCACGAATCTGATCATGCACTGATCACGTGACTGATCATGCACTGATCACGTGGCTGATCATGCACTGATCACGTGGCTGATCATGCACTGATCACGTGACTGATCATGCACTGATCACGTGGCTATCATGCACTGATCACGTGGCTGATCATGCACTGATCACGTGACTGATCATGCACTGATCACGTGGCTGATCATGCACTGATCACGTGGCTGATCATGCACTGATCACGTGACTGATCATGCACTGATCACGTGCTGATCATGCACTGATCACGTGGCTGATCATGCACTGATCACGTGGCTGATCATGCACTGATCACGTGACTGATCATGCACTGATCACGTGGCTATCATGCACTGATCACGTGGCTGATCATGCACTGATCACGTGACTGATCATGCACTGATCACGTGGCTGATCATGCACTGATCACGTGCTGATCATGCACTGATCACGTGACTGATCATGCACTGATCACGTGCTGATCATGCACTGATCACGTGGCTGATCATGCACTGATCACGTGGCTGATCATGCACTGATCACGTGACTGATCATGCACTGATCACGTGGCTGATCATGCACTGATCACGTGGCTGATCATGCACTGATCACGTGGCTGATCATGCACTGATCATGAAGCTGATCATGCACTGATCACGTGACTGTCATGCACTGATCACGTGGCTGATCATGCACTGATCACGTGGCTGATCATGCACTGATCACGTGACTGATCATGCACTGATCACGTGGCTATCATGCACTGATCACGTGGCTGATCATGCACTGATCACGTGGCTGATCATGCACTGATCACGTGGCTGATCATGCACTGATCACGTGGCTGATCATGCACTGATCACGTGACTGATCATGCACTGATCACGTGGCTGATCATGCACTGATCACGTGGCTGATCATGCACTGATCACGTGGCTATCATGCACTGATCACGTGACTGATCATGCACTGATCACGTGGCTGATCATGCACTGATCACGTGGCTGATCATGCACTGATCACGTGGCTGATCATGCACTGATCACGGACCATCATGCACTGATCACGTGGCTGATCATGCACTGATCACGTGGCTGATCATGCACTGATCACGTGACTGATCATGCACTGATCACGTGGCTGATCATGCACTGATCACGTGGCTGATCATGCACTGATCACGTGACTGATCATGCACTGATCACGTGACTATCATGCACTGATCACGTGGCTGATCATGCACTGATCACGTGACTGATCATGCACTGATCACGTGGCTGATCATGCACTGATCACGTGGCTGATCATGCACTGATCACGTGACTGTCATGCACTGATCACGTGGCTGATCATGCACTGATCACGTGACTGATCATGCACTGATCACGTGGCTATCATGCACTGATCACGTGACTGATCATGCACTGATCACGTGCCTGATCATGCACTGATCACGTGACTGATCATGCACTGATCACGTGGCTGATCATACACTGATCATGTGACAGATCATGCACTGATCACGTGGCTGATCATGCACTGATACCGTGACTGAGCATGGACTGATCACATGACTATCATGTAGTGATCACGTGACTTAATGGCGCTGATCATGTGACTGATCATGCGCTGATCATGTTTGCTATCATACACTGATCATGTGCCTCTGGAGGCAATAAACAAAGAGCTGAGTAGGCACGAATCAAACAGTCAGCAGGCAATAATCATGGAACTCAGCTGTGAGGAATCATGCTGCTCAGCTGGCAATAATCAAGCAGCTGAGCAGGCAGGAATTACGCAGCACAGCTGGCAATTGTCAAGCAGATGACAGGCAGGAATCGTGCAGCTCAGCTGGCAATTGTCAAGCAGATGAGCAGACAGTAATCACGCAGCTCAGCAGGCCCTGATCACGTGACTGAGCATGCACTGTTCACGTGGCTGATCATACACTGATCACGTGATTGATCATGCACTGATCACTTGGATATCATGCACTGATCACGTGGCTGATCATACACTGTTCACGTGTCTGACCATGCACTGATCACGTGGCTGATCATACACTGCTCACGTAACTGATCATGCACTGATCACGTGGCTATCATGCACTGATCACGTGGCTGAACATGCACTGTTCACGTGGCTGATCACACACCTGTCACGTGACTGATCATGCACTGATCACGTGGCACTCATGCACTGATCACGTGGCTGATCATACTCTGCTCACGTAACTGATCATGCACACATCACGTGGCTATCATGCACTGCTCACGTGGCTGATCATGCAATGATCACGTAGCTACCATATACTGGTCACGTGACTGATCATGCACAGATCACGTAAATGATCATGCACTGATCACGTGACTGATCATGCACTGATCACGTGGCTATCATGCACTGCTCACGTGGCTGATCATGCAATGATCACGTAGCAACCATGTACTGGTCACGTGACTGATCATGCACTGATCACGTAATTGATCATGCACTGATCACGTGGCTCATCATGCACTGATCACGTGGCTGATCATGCACGATCACGTGACTGATCATGCACTGATCACGTGGCTATCATGCACTGATCACGTGGCTGATCATGCACTGATCACGTGGCTATCATGCACTGATCACGTGACTGATCATGCACTGATCACGTGACTGATCATGCACTGATCACGTGGCTGATCATGCACTGATCACGGGACTGATCATGCACTGATCACGTGACTGATCATGCACTGATCACGTGGCTATCATGCACTGATCACGTGGCTGATCATGCACTGATCACGTGGCTGATCATGCACTGATCACGTGACTGATCATGCACTGATCACGTGGCTATCATGCACTGATCACGTGGCTATCATGCACTGATCACGTGGCTGATCATGCACTGATCACGTGACTGATCATGCACTGATCACGTGGTATCATGCACTGATCACGTGGCTGATCATGCACTGATCACGTGGCTGATCATGCACTGATCACGTGGCTGATCATGCACTGATCACGTGGCTGATCATGCACTGATCACGTGGCTATCATGCACTGATCACGTGGCTGATCATGCACTGATCACGTAGCTATCATGCACTGATCACGTGACTGATCATGCACTGATCACGTGACTGATCATGCACTGATCACGTGACTGATCATGCACTGATCACGTGACTGATCATGCACTGATCACGTGGCTATCATGCACTGATCACGTGGCTGATCATACACTGATCACGTGACTGATCATGCACTGATCACGTGGCTATCATGCACTGATCACGTGACTGATCATGCACTGATCACGTCTATATCATGCACTGATCACGTGACTGATCATGCACTGATCACGTGGATGATCATGCACTGATCACGTGACTGATCATGCACTGATCACGTGGCTATCATGCACTGATCACGTGGCTGATCATACACTGATCACGTGACTGATCATGCACTGATCACGTGGCTATCATGCACTGATCACGTGGCTGATCATGCACTGATCACGTAGCTATCATGCACTGATCACGTGACTGATCATGCACTGATCACGTAACTGATCATGCACTGATCACGTGGCTGATCATGCACTGATCACGTGGCTGATCATGCACTGATCACGTGACTGATCATGCACTGATCACGTGGCTATCATGCACTGATCACGTGGCTGATCATGCACTGATCACGTGACTGATCATGCACTGATCACGTGGCTGATCATGCACTGATCACGTGACTGATCATGCACTGATCACGTGGCTGATCATGCACTGATCACGTGGCTATCATGCACTGATCACGTGGCTGATCATGCACTGATCACGGCTATCATGCACTGATCACGTGACTGATCATGCACTGATCACGTGACTGATCATGCACTGATCACGTGGCTATCATGCACTGATCACGTGGCTGATCATGCACTGATCACGTAGCTACCATGCACTGATCACGTGACTGATCATGCACTGATCACGTGACTGATCATGCACTGATCACGTGGCTGATCATGCACTGATCACGTGCTGATCATGCACTGATCACGTGACTGATCATGCACTGATCACGTGGCTATCATGCACTGATCACGTGGCTGATCATGCACTGATCACGTGGCTATCATGCACTGATCACGTGGCTATCATGCACTGATCACGTGACTGATCATGCACTGATCACGTGGCTGATCATGCACTGATCACGTGACTGATCATGCACTGATCACGTGGCTATCATGCACTGATCACGTGGCTGATCATGCACTGATCACGTGACTGATCATGCACTGATCACGTGACTGATCATGCACTGATCACGTGGCTATCATGCACTGATCACGTGACTGATCATGCACTGATCACATGGCTGATCATGCACTGATCACGTGACTGATCATGCACTGATCACGTGGTATCATGCACTGATCACGTGGCTGATCATGCACTGATCACGTAGCTGATCATGCACTGATCACGTGGCTATCATGCACTGATCACGTGGCTGATCATGCACTGATCACGTGGCTATCATGCACTGATCACGTGACTGATCATGCACTGATCACGTAACTGATCATGCACTGATCACGTGACTGATCATGCACTGATCACGTGACTGATCATGCACTGATCACGTGGCTATCATGCACTGATCACGTGGCTGATCATGCACTGATCACGTAGCTATCATGCACTGATCACGTGACTGATCATGCACTGATCACGTGATTGATCATGCACTGATCACGTGGCTGATCATGCACTGATCACGTGACTGATCATGCACTGATCACGTGACTATCATGCACTGATCACGTGGCTGATCATGCACTGATCACGTGGCTATCATGCACTGATCACGTGGCTGATCATGCACTGATCACGTAGCTATCATGCACTGATCACGTGACTGATCATGCACTGATCACGTAACTGATCATGCACTGATCACGTGGCTGATCATGCACTGATCACGTGACTGATCATGCACTGATCACGTGGCTGATCATGCACTGATCACGTGGCTATCATGCACTGATCACGTGGCTGATCATGCACTGATCACGTGACTGATCATGCACTGATCACGTGGCTGATCATGCACTGATCACGTGGCTATCATGCACTGATCACGTGGCTGATCATGCAATGATCACGCAGGTACCATGCACTGATCACGTGACTGATCATGCACTGATCACGTGGCTGATCATGCACTGATCACGTGACTGATCATGCACTGATCACGTGACTGATCATGCACTGATCACGTGGCTATCATGCACTGATCACGTGGCTGATCATGCACTGATCACGTGACTGATCATGCACTGATCACGTGACTGATCATGCACTGATCACGTGGCTGATCATGCACTGATCACGTGGCTGATCATGCACTGATCACGTGGCTGATCATGCACTGATCACGTGACTGATCATGCACTGATCACGTCTATATCATGCACTGATCACGTGACTGATCATGCACTGATCACGTGGCTGATCATGCACTGATCACGTGACTGATCATGCACTGATCACGTGGCTATCATGCACTGATCACGTGGCTGATCATACACTGATCACGGAACTGATCATGCACTGATCACGTGGCTATCATGCACTGATCACGTGGCTGATCATGCACTGATCACGTAGCTATCATGCACTGATCACGTGACTGATCATGCACTGATCACGTAATTGATCATGCACTGATCACGTGACTGATCATGCACTGATCACGTGACTGATCATGCACTGATCACGTGGCTATCATGCACTGATCACGTGGCTGATCATGCACTGATCACGTAGCTACCATGTACTGATCACGTGACTGATCATGCACTGATCACGTGACTGATCATGCACTGATCACGTGGCTGATCATGCACTGATCACGTGGCTGATCATGCACTGATCACGTGACTGATCATGCACTGATCACGTGACTGATCATGCACTGATCACGTGGCTATCATGCACTGATCACGTGGCTATCATGCACTGATCACGTGGCTGATCATGCACTGATCACGTGACTGATCATGCACTGATCACGTGGCTATCATGCACTGATCACGTGGCTGATCATGCACTGATCACGCAGCTATCATGCACTGATCACATGACTGATCATGCACTGATCACGTGACTGATCATGCACTGATCACGTGGCTTATCATGCACTGATCATGTGACTGATCATGTGCTGATCATGTTTGCTATCATACACTGATCATGTGCCTCTGGAGGCAATGAACAAAGAGCTGAGTAGGCACGAATCAGTCAGCAGGCAATAATCATGGAACTCAGCTGTGAGAAATCATGCTGCTCAGCTGGCAATAATCAAGCAGCTGAGCAGGCAGGAATTACGCAGCACAGCTGGCAATTGTCAAGCAGATGACAGGCAGGAATCGTGCAGCTCAGCTGGCAATTGTCAAGCAGATGAGCAGACAGTAATCACGCAGCTCAGCAGGCCCTGATCACGTGACTGAGCATGCACTGTTCACGTGGCTGATCATACACTGATCACGTGACTGATCATGCACTGATCACGTGGCTATCATGCACTGATCACGTGGCTGATCATGCACTGATCACGTGCTGACCATGCACTGATCACGTGACTGATCATGCACTGATCACGTAACTGATCATGCACTGATCACGTGGCTGATCATGCACTGATCACGTGGCTGATCATGCACTGATCACGTGGCTATCATGCACTGATCACGTGGCTGATCATGCACTGATCACGTGACTGATCATGCACTGATCACGTGACTGATCATGCACTGATCACGTGGCTATCATGCACTGATCACGTGGCTATCATGCACTGATCACGTGGCTGATCATGCACTGATCACGTGACTGATCATGCACTGATCACGTCTATATCATGCACTGATCACGTGACTGATCATGCACTGATCACGTGGCTGATCATGCACTGATCACGTGACTGATCATGCACTGATCACGTGGCTATCATGCACTGATCACGTGACTGATCATGCACTGATCACAAACTGATCATGCACTGATCACGTGACTGATCATGCACTGATCACGTGACTGATCATGCACTGATCACGTGGCTATCATGCACTGATCACGTGGCTGATCATGCACTGATCACGTAGCTATCATGCACTGATCACGTGACTGATCATGCACTGATCACGTGACTGATCATGCACTGATCACGTGGCTGATCATGCACTGATCACGTGGCTGATCATGCACTGATCACGTGGCTATCATGCACTGATCACGTGGCTGATCATGCACTGATCACGGGACTGATCATGCACTGATCACGGGCTATCATGCACTGATCACATGACTGATCATGCACTGATCACGTGGCTGATCATGCACTGATCACGTGACTGATCATGCACTGATCACGTGACTGATCATGCACTGATCACGTGACTGATCATGCACTGATCACGTGGCTATCATGCACTGATCACGTGGCTATCATGCACTGATCACGTGACTGATCATGCACTGATCACGTGACTGATCATGCACTGATCACGGCACTATCATGCACTGATCACGTGGCTGATCATGCACTGATCACGTAGCTATCATGCACTGATCACGTGACTGATCATGCACTGATCACGTGACTGATCATGCACTGATCACGTGGCTGATCATGCACTGATCACGTGTCTGATCATGCACTGATCACGTGGCTGATCATGCACTGATCACGTAACTGATCATGCACTGATCACGTGGCTATCATGCACTGATCACGTGGCTGATCATGCACTGATCACGTGGCTGATCACACACTGTCACGTGACTGATCATGCACTGATCACGTGGCATCATGCACTGATCACGTGGCTGATCATACACTGATCACGTGACTGATCATGCACTGATCACGTGGCTATCATGCACTGATCACGTGGCTCATGCACTGATCACGTAGCTACCATGCACTGATCACGTGACTGATCATGCACTGATCACGTAAATGATCATGCACTGATCACGTGACTGATCATGCACTGATCACGTGACTGATCATGCACTGATCACGTGGCTATCATGCACTGATCACGTGGCTGATCATGCACTGATCACGTGGCAATCATGCACTGATCACGTGACTGATCATGCACTGATCACGTGACTGATCATGCACTGATCACGTGACTGATCATGCACTGATCACGTGATGATCATGCACTGATCACGTGGCTACATGCACTGATCACGTGACTGATCATGCACTGATCACGTGACTGATCATGCACTGATCACGTGGCTGATCATGCACTGATCACGTGACTGATCATGCACTGATCACGTGACTGATCATGCACTGATCACGTGGCTATCATGCACTGATCACGTGGCTATCATGCACTGATCACGTGGCTGATCATGCACTGATCACGTGACTGATCATGCACTGATCACGTGGCTATCATGCACTGATCACGTGACTATCATGCACTGATCACGTGGCTGATCATGCACTGATCACGTGGCTGCCATGCACTGATCACGTGACTGATCATGCACTGATCACGTGACTGATCATGCACTGATCACTGACTTATCATGCACTGATCATGTGACTGATCATGCACTGATCATGTTTGGTGTCATACACTGATCATGTGCCTCTGGAGGCAATGAACAAAGAGCTGAGTAGGCAGGAATCAGTCAGCAGGCTATAATCATGGAACTCAGCTCTGAGAAATCATGCTGCTCAGCTGGCAATAATCAAGCAGATGAGCAGGCAGGAATCACGCAGCTCAGCATGCACTGATCACGTGACTGATCATGCACTGATCACGTGGCTGATCACACACTATCACGTGACTGATCATGCACTGATCACGTGACTGATCATGCACTGATCACGTGGCTGATCATGCACTGATCACGTGGCTGATCATGCACTGATCACGTGGCTGATCATGCACTGATCACGTGACTGATCATGCACTGATCACGTGGCTATCATGCACTGATCACGTGGCTGATCATGCACTGATCATGGACTGATCATGCACTGATCACGGGCTATCATGCACTGATCACGTGACTGACATGCACTGATCACGTGGCTGATCATGCACTGATCACGTGACTGATCATGCACTGATCACGTGGCTATCATGCACTGATCACGTGGCTGATCATGCACTGATCACGTGACTGATCATGCACTGATCACGTGACTGATCATGCACTGATCACGTGGCTATCATGCACTGATCACGTGGCTGATCATGCACTGATCACGTAGCTACATGCACTGATCACGTGACTGATCATGCACTGATCACGTGACTGATCATGCACTGATCACGTGGCTATCATGCACTGATCACGTGGCTGATCATGCACTGATCACGTAGCAATCATGCACTGATCACGTGACTGATCATGCACTGATCACGTGGCTATCATGCACTGATCACGTGGCTGATCATGCACTGATCACGTGGCTATCATGCACTGATCACGTGACTGATCATGCACTGATCACGTGGCTGATCATGCACTGATCACGTGGCTGATCATGCACTGATCACGTGGCTGATCACACACTGATCACGTGACTGATCATGCACTGATCACGTGACTGATCATGCACTGATCACGTGGCTATCATGCACTGATCACGTGGCTATCATGCACTGATCACGTGGCTGATCATACACGATCACGTGACTGATCATGCACTGATCACGTGGCTGATCATGCACTGATCACGTGGCTATCATGCACTGATCACGTGGCTGATCATGCACTGATCACGTAGCTATCATGCACTGATCACGTGACTGATCATGCACTGATCACGTGGCTATCATGCACTGATCACGTGGCTGATCATGCACTGATCACGTGGCTGATCATGCACTGATCACATGACTGATCATGCACTGATCACATGACTGATCATGCACTGATCACGTGGCTTATCATGCATTGATCATGTGACTGATCATGCGCTGATCATGTTTGCTATCATACACTGATCATGTGCCTCTGGAGGCAATAAACAAAGAGCTGAGTAGGCAGGAAACAGTCAGCAGGCAATAATCATGGAACTCAGCTGTGAGGAATCATGCTGCTCAGCTGGCAATAATCAAGCAGCTGAGCAGGCAGGAATTACGCAGCACAGCTGGCAATTGTCAAGCAGATGACAGGCAGGAATCGTGCAGCTCAGCTGGCAATTGTCAAGCAGATGAGCAGACAGTAATCACGCAGCTCAGCAGGCCCTGATCACGTGACTGAGCATGCACTGTTCACGTGGCTGATCATACACTGATCACGTGACTGATCATGCACTGATCACGTGGCTATCATGCACTGATCACGTGGCTGATCATGCACTGATCACGTGCTGACCATGCACTGATCACGTGGCTGATCATGCACTGATCACGTAACTGATCATGCACTGATCACGTGGCTGATCATGCACTGATCACGTGGCTGATCATGCACTGATCACGTGGCTGATCATGCACTGATCACGTGGCTGATCATGCACTGATCACGTGACTGATCATGCACTGATCACGTGACTGATCATGCACTGATCACGTGGCTATCATGCACTGATCACGTGGCTATCATGCACTGATCACGTGGCTGATCATGCACTGATCACGTGGCTGATCATGCACTGATCACGTGGCTGATCATGCACTGATCACGTGGCCATCATGCACTGATATCATGCACTGATCACGTGGCTGATCATGCACTGATCACGTGACTGATCATGCACTGATCACGTGACTGATCATGCACTGATCACGTGGCTATCATGCACTGATCACGTGGCTGATCATGCACTGATCACGTAGCTATCATGCACTGATCACGTGACTGATCATGCACTGATCACGTGACTGATCATGCACTGATCACGTGGCTGATCATGCACTGATCACGTGGCTGATCATGCACTGATCACGTGGCTGATCATGCACTGATCACGTGGCTGATCATGCACTGATCACGTGACTGATCATGCACTGATCACGTGGCTATCATGCACTGATCACGTGGCTGATCATGCACTGATCACGTAGCTACCATGCACTGATCACGTGACTGATCATGCACTGATCACGTGACTGATCATGCACTGATCACGTGACTGATCATGCACTGATCACGTGGCTGATCATGCACTGATCACGTGGCTATCATGCACTGATCACGTGACTGATCATGCACTGATCACGTGGCTGATCATGCACTGATCACGTGGCTGATCATGCACTGATCACGTGGCTGATCATGCACTGATCACGTGGATATCATGCACTGATCACGTGACTGATCATGCACTGATCACGTGGCTGATCATGCACTGATCACGTGGCTGATCATGCACTGATCACGTGGCTGATCATGCACTGATCACGTGACTGATCATGCACTGATCACGTGACTGATCATGCACTGATCACGTGGCTGATCATGCACTGATCATGTGGCTGATCATGCACTGATCACGTGGTGATCATGCACTGATCACGTGACTGATCATGCACTGATCACGTGGCTGATCATGCACTGATCACGTGGCTGATCATGCACTGATCACGTGGCTGATCATGCACTGATCACGTGACTGTCATGCACTGATCACGTGGCTGATCATGCACTGATCACGTGGCTGATCATGCACTGATCACGTGGCTGATCATGCACTGATCACGTGGCTGATCATGCACTGATCACGTGGTGATCATGCACTGATCACGTGACTGTCATGCACTGATCACGTGGCTGATCATGCACTGATCACGTGGCTGATCATGCACTGATCACGTGACTGTCATGCACTGATCACGTGGCTGATCATGCACTGATCACGTGGCTGATCATGCACTGATCACGTGGCTATCATGCACTGATCACGTGGTGATCATGCACTGATCACGTGGCTGATCATGCACTGATCACGTGACTGATCATGCACTGATCACGTGCTGATCATGCACTGATCACGTGACTGATCATGCACTGATCACGTGACTGATCATGCACTGATCACGTGGCTGATCATGCACTGATCACGTGGCTGATCATGCACTGATCACGTGGCTGATCATACACTGATCACGTGACTGTCATGCACTGATCACGTGGCTGATCATGCACTGATCACGTGACTGATCATGCACTGATCACGTGGCTATCATGCACTGATCACGTGGCTGATCATGCACTGATCACGTGACTGATCATGCACTGATCACGTGGCTGATCATGCACTGATCACGTGGCTGATCATGCACTGATCACGTGGCTATCATGCACTGATCACGTGACTGATCATGCACTGATCACGTGGCTGATCATGCACTGATCACGTGACTGATCATGCACTGATCACGTGGCTGATCATGCACTGATCACGTGGCTGATCATGCACTGATCACGTGGCTGATCATGCACTGATCACGTGACTGTCATGCACTGATCACGTGGCTGATCATGCACTGATCACGTGGCTGATCATGCACTGATCACGTGGCTGATCATGCACTGATCACGTGGCTGATCATGCACTGATCACGTGGCTGATCATGCACTGATCACGTGGCTGATCATGCACTGATCACGTGGCTATCATGCACTGATCACGTGACTGATCATGCACTGATCACGTGGCTGATCATGCACTGATCACGTGGCTGATCATGCACTGATCACGTGGGATATCATGCACTGATCACGTGACTGATCATGCACTGATCACGTGGCTGATCATGCACTGATCACGTGGCTGATCATGCACTGATCACGTGGCTGATCATGCACTGATCACGTGGATATCATGCACTGATCACGTGGCTGATCATGCACTGATCACGTGGCTGATCATGCACTGATCACGTGGCTGATCATGCACTGATCACGTGGATATCATGCACTGATCACGTGGCTGATCATGCACTGATCACGTGGCTGATCATGCACTGATCACGTGGCTGATCATGCACTGATCACGTGGCTGATCATGCACTGATCACGTGACTGTCATGCACTGATCACGTGGCTGATCATGCACTGATCACGTGGCTGATCATGCACTGATCACGTGGCTGATCATGCACTGATCACGTGACTGATCATGCACTGATCACGTGGCTGATCATGCACTGATCACGTGGCTGATCATGCACTGATCACGTGGCTGATCATGCACTGATCACGTGGCTATCATGCACTGATCACGTGACTGATCATGCACTGATCACGTGGCTGATCATGCACTGATCACGTGGCTGATCATGCACTGATCACGTGGATATCATGCACTGATCACGTGGCTGATCATGCACTGATCACGTGGCTGATCATGCACTGATCACGTGGCTGATCATGCACTGATCACGTGCTGATCATGCACTGATCACGTGACTGTCATGCACTGATCACGTGGCTGATCATGCACTGATCACGTGGCTGATCATGCACTGATCACGTGGCTATCATGCACTGATCACGTGACTGATCATGCACTGATCACGTGGCTGATCATGCACTGATCACGTGCCTGATCATGCACTGATCACGTGGCTGATCATGCACTGATCACGTGGCTGATCATGCACTGATCACGTGGCTGATCATGCACTGATCACGTGACTGATCATGCACTGATCACGTGACTGATCATGCACTGATCACGTGGCTGATCATGCACTGATCACGTGGCTGATCATGCACTGATCACGTGGTGATCATGCACTGATCACGTGACTGATCATGCACTGATCACGTGGCTGATCATGCACTGATCACGTGGCTGATCATGCACTGATCACGTGGCTGATCATGCACTGATCACGTGACTGTCATGCACTGATCACGTGGCTGATCATGCACTGATCACGTGGCTGATCATGCACTGATCACGTGGCTGATCATGCACTGATCACGTGGCTGATCATGCACTGATCACGTGGTGATCATGCACTGATCACGTGACTGTCATGCACTGATCACGTGGCTGATCATGCACTGATCACGTGGCTGATCATGCACTGATCACGTGACTGTCATGCACTGATCACGTGGCTGATCATGCACTGATCACGTGGCTGATCATGCACTGATCACGTGACTGTCATGCACTGATCACGTGGCTGATCATGCACTGATCACGTGACTGTCATGCACTGATCACGTGGCTGATCATGCACTGATCACGTTGATATCATGCACTGATCACGTGACTGATCATGCACACTTCACGTGCTGATCATGCACTGATCACGTGGCTGATCATGCACTGATCACGTGGCTGATCATGCACTGATCACGTGGCTGATCATGCACTGATCACGGCTGATCATGCACTGATCACGTGGCTGATCATGCACTGATCACGTGCCTGATCATGCACTGATCACGTGGCTGATCATGCACTGATCACGTGGCTGATCATGCACTGATCACGTGACTCTCATGCACTGATCACGTGGCTGATCATGCACTGATCACGTGGCTGATCATGCACTGATCACGTGGCTGATCATGCACTGATCACGTGGCTGATCATGCACTGATCACGTGACTGATCATGCACTGATCACGTGGCTGATCATGCACTGATCACGTGACTGATCATGCACTGATCACGTGGCTGATCATGCACTGATCACGTGGCTGATCATGCACTGATCACGTGGCTGATCATGCACTGATCACGTGACTGATCATGCACTGATCACGTGGCTGATCATGCACTGATCACGTGGCTGATCATGCACTGATCACGTGGCTATCATGCACTGATCACGGGACTGATCATGCACTGATCACGTGGCTGATCATGCACTGATCACGTGACTGATCATGCACTGATCACGTGGCTGATCATGCACTGATCACGTGGCTGATCATGCACTGATCACGTGGCTGATCATGCACTGATCACGTGACTGATCATGCACTGATCACGTGGCTGATCATGCACTGATCACGTGGCTGATCATGCACTGATCACGTGGCTATCATGCACTGATCACGTGACTGATCATGCACTGATCACGTGCCTGATCATGCACTGATCACGTGGCTGATCATGCACTGATCACAAAGCTGATCATGCACTGATCACTGGACCATCATGCACTGATCACGTGGCTGATCATGCACTGATCATGAAGCTATCATGCACTGATCACGTGACTGATCATGCACTGATCACGTGGCTGATCATGCACTGATCACGTGGCTGATCATGCACTGATCACGTGGCTGATCATGCACTGATCACGTGCTGATCATGCACTGATCATGGGACCATCATGCACTGATCACGTGGCTGATCATGCACTGATCACGTGGCTGATCATGCACTGATCACGTGGCTGATCATGCACTGATCACGAGACTGATCATGCACTGATCACGTGGCTGATCATGCACTGATCACGTGACTGATCATGCACTGATCACGTGGCTGATCATGCACTGATCACGTGGCTGATCATGCACTGATCACGTGGCTGATCATGCACTGATCACGTGACTATCATGCACTGATCACGTGGCTGATCATGCACTGATCACGTGGCTGATCATGCACTGATCACGTGGCTGATCATGCACTGATCACGTGGCTGATCATGCACTGATCACGTGCTGATCATGCACTGATCACGTGACTGTCATGCACTGATCACGTGGCTGATCATGCACTGATCACGTGCCTGATACACTGATCACGTGACTGATCATGCACTGATCACGTGGCTGATCATGCACTGATCACTGAAGCTGATCATGCACTGATCACGTGACTCTGCATGCACTGATCACGTGGCTGATCATGCACTGATCACGTGGCTGATCATGCACTGATCACGTGCTGATCATGCACTGATCACGTGACTGTCATGCACTGATCACGTGGCTGATCATGCACTGATCACGTGCCTGATCATGCACTGATCACGTGGCTGATCATGCACTGATCACGTGCTGATCATGCACTGATCACGTGACACTGCATGCACTGATCACGTGGCTGATCATGCACTGATCACGTGGCTGATCATGCACTGATCACGTGGCTGATCATGCACTGATCACGTGGCTGATCATGCACTGATCACGTGACTGATCATGCACTGATCACGTGCTGATCATGCACTGATCACGTGACTGATCATGCACTGATCACGTGGCTGATCATGCACTGATCACGTGGCTGATCATGCACTGATCACGTGGCTGATCATGCACTGATCACGTGACTGTCATGCACTGATCACGTGGCTGATCATGCACTGATCACGTGGCTGATCATGCACTGATCACGTGCTGATCATGCACTGATCACGTGACTGTCATGCACTGATCACGTGGCTGATCATGCACTGATCACGTGGCTGATCATGCACTGAACCTGAGCTGATCATGCACTGATCACGTGGCTGATCATGCACTGATCACGTGCCTGATCATGCACTGATCACGTGGCTGATCATGCACTGATCACGTGGCTGATCATACACTGATCACGTGACTGTCATGCACTGATCACGTGGCTGATCATGCACTGATCACGTGGCTGATCATGCACTGATCACGTGACTGATCATGCACTGATCACGTGGCTGATCATGCACTGATCACGTGACTGATCATGCACTGATCACGTGACTGATCATGCACTGATCACGTGGCTGATCATGCACTGATCACGTGGCTGATCATGCACTGATCACGTGGCTGATCATGCACTGATCACGTGACTGATCATGCACTGATCACGTGCCTGATCATGCACTGATCACGTGGCTGATCATGCACTGATCACGTGGCTGATCATGCACTGATCACGAAGCTGATCATGCACTGATCACGTGACTGTCATGCACTGATCACGTGGCTGATCATGCACTGATCACGTGACTGTCATGCACTGATCACGTGGCTGATCATGCACTGATCACTTTGATATCATGCACTGATCACGTGACTGATCATGCACACTTCACGTGCCTGATCATGCACTGATCACGTGGCTGATCATGCACTGATCACGTGGGAGATCATGCACTGATCACGTGGCTGTCATGCACTGATCACGTGGCTGATCATGCACTGATCACGTGGCTGATCATGCACTGATCACGTGGCTGATCATGCACTGATCACGTGGCTGATCATGCACTGATCACGGCTGATCATGCACTGATCACGTGACTCTCATGCACTGATCACGTGGCTGATCATGCACTGATCACGTGGCTGATCATGCACTGATCACGTGGCTGATCATGCACTGATCACGTGGCTGATCATGCACTGATCACGTGACTGATCATGCACTGATCACGTGCCTGATCATGCACTGATCACGTGGCTGATCATGCACTGATCACGTGGCTGATCATGCACTGATCACGTGGGATATCATGCACTGATCACGTGCCTGATCATGCACTGATCACGTGGCTGATCATGCACTGATCACGTGGCTGATCATGCACTGATCACGTGGGATATCATGCACTGATCACGTGCCTGATCATGCACTGATCACGTGGCTGATCATGCACTGATCACGTGGCTGATCATGCACTGATCACGGCTGATCATGCACTGATCACGTGACTGTCATGCACTGATCACGTGGCTGATCATGCACTGATCACGTGGCTGATCATGCACTGATCACGTGGCTGATCATGCACTGATCACGTGACTGATCATGCACTGATCACGTGGCTGATCATGCACTGATCACGTGGCTGATCATGCACTGATCACGTGGCTGATCATGCACTGATCACGTGGGATATCATGCACTGATCACGTGCCTGATCATGCACTGATCACGTGGCTGATCATGCACTGATCACGTGGCTGATCATGCACTGATCACGTGGATATCATGCACTGATCACGTGGCTGATCATGCACTGATCACGTGGCTGATCATGCACTGATCACGTGGCTGATCATGCACTGATCACGAAGCTGATCATGCACTGATCACGTGACTGTCATGCACTGATCACGTGGCTGATCATGCACTGATCACGTGGCTGATCATGCACTGATCACGTGGCTGATCATGCACTGATCACGTGACTGATCATGCACTGATCACGTGGCTGATCATGCACTGATCACGTGGCTGATCATGCACTGATCACGTGGCTGATCATGCACTGATCACGTGGCTGATCATGCACTGATCACGTGCCTGATCATGCACTGATCACGTGGCTGATCATGCACTGATCACGTGGCTGATCATGCACTGATCACGTGGATATCATGCACTGATCACGTGGCTGATCATGCACTGATCACGTGGCTGATCATGCACTGATCACGGCTGATCATGCACTGATCACGTGACTGATCATGCACTGATCACGTGGCTGATCATGCACTGATCACGTGGCTGATCATGCACTGATCACGTGGCTGATCATGCACTGATCACGTGACTGATCATGCACTGATCACGTGGCTGATCATGCACTGATCACGTGGCTGATCATGCACTGATCACGTGGCTGATCATGCACTGATCACGTGCTGATCATGCACTGATCACGTGACTGTCATGCACTGATCACGTGGCTGATCATGCACTGATCACGTGGCTGATCATGCACTGATCACGTGACTGATCATGCACTGATCACGTGGCTGATCATGCACTGATCACGTGGCTGATCATGCACTGATCACGTGGCTGATCATGCACTGATCACGTGGCTGATCATGCACTGATCACGTGACTGATCATGCACTGATCACGTGACTGATCATGCACTGATCACGTGGCTGATCATGCACTGATCATGTGGCTGATCATGCACTGATCACGTGGTGATCATGCACTGATCACGTGACTGATCATGCACTGATCACGTGCCTGATCATGCACTGATCACGTGGCTGATCATGCACTGATCACGAACCTGATCATACACTGATCACGTGACTGTCATGCACTGATCACGTGGCTGATCATGCACTGATCACGTGGCTGATCATGCACTGATCACGTGGCTGATCATGCACTGATCACGTGGCTGATCATGCACTGATCACGTGACTGATCATGCACTGATCACGTGACGATCATGCACTGATCACGTGGCTGATCATGCACTGATCACGTGGCTGATCATGCACTGATCACGTGGCTGATCATGCACTGATCACGTGACTGATCATGCACTGATCACGTGCCTGATCATGCACTGATCACGTGGCTGATCATGCACTGATCACGTGGCTGATCATGCACTGATCACGTGCTGATCATGCACTGATCACGTGACTGTCATGCACTGATCACGTGGCTGATCATGCACTGATCACGTGACTGTCATGCACTGATCACGTGGCTGATCATGCACTGATCACTTTGATATCATGCACTGATCACGTGACTGATCATGCACACTTCACGTGCCTGATCATGCACTGATCACGTGGCTGATCATGCACTGATCACGTGGGAGATCATGCACTGATCACGTGGCTGTCATGCACTGATCACGTGGCTGATCATGCACTGATCACGTGGCTGATCATGCACTGATCACGTGCCTGATCATGCACTGATCACGTGGCTGATCATGCACTGATCACGTGGCTGATCATGCACTGATCACGTGACTGATCATGCACTGATCACGTGGCTGATCATGCACTGATCACGTGGCTGATCATGCACTGATCACGTGGATATCATGCACTGATCACGTGGCTGATCATGCACTGATCACTTTGATATCATGCACTGATCACGTGACTGATCATGCACACTTCACGTGCCTGATCATGCACTGATCACGTGGCTGATCATGCACTGATCACGTGGGAGATCATGCACTGATCACGTGGCTGTCATGCACTGATCACGAAGCTGATCATGCACTGATCACGTGGCTGATCATGCACTGATCACGTGCCTGATCATGCACTGATCACATTGCTGATCATGCACTGATCACGAAGCTGATCATGCACTGATCACGTGACTCTGCATGCACTGATCACGTGGCTGATCATGCACTGATCACGTGGCTGATCATGCACTGATCACGTGGCTGATCATGCACTGATCACGTGGGAGATCATGCACTGATCACGTGACTGATCATGCACTGATCACGTGCCTGATCATGCACTGATCACGTGGCTGATCATGCACTGATCACGTGGCTGATCATGCACTGATCACGTGGATATCATGCACTGATCACGTGCCTGATCATGCACTGATCACGTGGCTGATCATGCACTGATCACGTGGCTGATCATGCACTGATCACTTGGGATATCATGCACTGATCACGTGCTGATCATGCACTGATCACGTGCCTGATCATGCACTGATCACGTGGCTGATCATGCACTGATCACGAAGCTGATCATACACTGATCACGTGACTGTCATGCACTGATCACGTGGCTGATCATGCACTGATCACGTGGCTGATCATGCACTGATCACGTGGGAGATCATGCACTGATCACGTGACTGATCATGCACTGATCACGTGCTGATCATGCACTGATCACGTGGCTGATCATGCACTGATCACGTGGCTGATCATGCACTGATCACGTGGACTATCATGCACTGATCACGTGCCTGATCATGCACTGATCACGTGGCTGATCATGCACTGATCACGTGGCTGATCATGCACTGATCACTTGGGATATCATGCACTGATCACGTGACTGATCATGCACTGATCACGTGGCTGATCATGCACTGATCACGTGGCTGATCATGCACTGATCACGAAGCTGATCATACACTGATCACGTGACTGTCATGCACTGATCACATGGCTGATCATGCACTGATCACGTGGATGATCATGCACTGATCACCTGGCTATCATACACTGATCACGTGACTGATCATGCACTGATCACGTGGCTGATCATGCACTGATCACGTGCCTGATCATGCACTGATCACGTGGCTGATCATGCACTGATCACGTGGCTGATCATGCACTGATCACATGGCTGATCATGCACTGATCACGTGACTGATCATGCACTGTCACGTGACTGATCATGCACTGATCATGCGGCTGATCATGCACTGATCATGAGGCTGATCATGCACTGATCACGTGTGTGATCATACACTGATCACGTGACTGATCATGCACTGATCACGTGCCTGATCATGCACTGATCACGTGGCTGATCATGCACTGATCACGAACCTGATCATACACTGATCACGTGACTGTGCATGCACTGATCACTTGGCTGATCATGCACTGATCATGTGGCTGATCATGCACTGATCACGTGGCTGATCATGCACTGATCACGTGGCTGATCATGCACTGATCACGTGGTGATCATACACTGATCACGTGACTGTCATGCACTGATCACGTGGCTGATCATGCACTGATCACGAAGCTGATCATACACTGATCATGTGACTGTCATGCACTGATCACGTGCCTGATCATGCACTGATCACGTGCCTGATCATGCACTGATCACGTAGATATCATGCACTGATCACGTGGTTATCATGCACTGATCACGTGGCTGATCATACACTGATCACGTGACTGATCATGCACTGATCACGTGCCTGATCATGCACTGATCACGTGAGTGATCATGCACTGATCACGTGCCTGATCATGCACTGATCACGTGCCTGATCATGCACTGATCACGTGGCTGATCATGCACTGATCACGAAGCTGATCAGACACTGATCATGTGACTGTCATGCACTGATCACGTGGCTGATCATGCACTGATCACGTGACTGATCATGCACTGATCACGTGGCTTTCATGCACTGATCACGTGGCTGATCATGCACTGATCACGTGACTGATCATGCACTGATCACGTGCCTGATCATGCACTGATCACGTGCCTGATCATGCACTGATCACGTGGATGATCATGCACTGATCACGTGGCTATCATGCACTGATCACGTGACTGATCATGCACTGATCACGTGCCTGATCATGCACTGATCACGTGACTGATCATGCACTGATCACGTGCCTGATCATGCACTGATCACGTGGCTGATCATGCACTGATCACGAAGCTGATCATACACTGATCACGTGACTGTCATGCACTGATCACGTGGCTGATCATGCACTGATCACGTGCTGATCATGCACTGATCACGTGGCTATCATACACTGATCATGTGACTGATCATGCACTGATCACGTGCCTGATCATGCACTGATCACGTGGCTGATCATGCACTGATCACAAAGCTGATCATACACTGATCACTGGACCATGCATGCACTGATCACGTGGCTGATCATGCACTGATCATGAAGCTATCATACACTGATCACGTGACTGTCATGCACTGATCACGTGGCTGATCATGCACTGATCACATGGCTGATCATGCACTGATCACGTGGCTGATCATGCACTGATCACGAAGCTGATCATACACTGATCATGGGACCATCATGCACTGATCACGTGGCTGATCATGCACTGATCACGTGGCTGATCATGCACTGATCACGTGGCTGATCATACACTGATCACTGAGGCTGATCATGCACTGATCACGTGTCTGATCATACACTGATCACATGACTGATCATGCACTGATCACGTGCCTGATCATGCACTGATCACGTGGCTGATCATGCACTGATCACGGCTGATCATACACTGATCACGTGACTTTGCATGCACTGATCACGTGGCTGATCATGCACTGATCACGTGGCTGATCATGCACTGATCACGTGGCTGATCATGCACTGATCACGTGGCTGATCATGCACTGATCACGAAGCTGATCATACACTGATCACGTGACTGTCATGCACTGATCACGTGGCTGATCATGCACTGATCATGTGCCTGATACACTGATCACGAGACTGACATGCACTGATCACGTGGCTGATCATGCACTGATCCTGAAGCTGATCATGCACTGATCACGTGACTCTGCATGCACTGATCACGTGGCTGATCATGCACTGATCACGTGGCTGATCATGCACTGATCACGAAGCTGATCATGCACTGATCACGTGACTGTCATGCACTGATCACGTGGCTGATCATGCACTGATCACGTGGCTGATCATGCACTGATCACGTGCTGATCATGCACTGATCACGTGACTGTCATGCACTGATCACATGCCTGATCATGCACTGATCACGTGGCTGATCATGCACTGATCACGTGGCTGATCATGCACTGATCACGTGGCTGATCATGCACTGATCACGTGCCTGATCATGCACTGATCACGTGGCTGATCATGCACTGATCACGGCTGATCATACACTGATCACGTGACTGTCATGCACTGATCACATGGCTGATCATGCACTGATCACGTGGATGATCATGCACTGATCACTGGCTATCATGCACTGATCACGTGACTGATCATGCACTGATCACGTGCCTGATCATGCACTGATCACGTGGCTGATCATGCACTGATCACGTGGCTGATCATGCACTGATCATGTGGCTGATCATGCACTGATCATGTGGCTGATCATGCACTGATCACGTGTCTGATCATGCACTGATCACGTGGCTGATCATGCACTGATCACGAAGGTGATCATACACTGATCATGACTGTCATGCACTGATCACGTGGCTGATCATGCACTGATCACGTGGCTGATCATGCACTGATCACGTGGCTGATCATGCACTGATCACGTGGCTGATCATGCACTGATCACGAAGCTGATCATACACTGATCACGTGACTGTCATGCACTGATCACGTGGCTGATCATGCACTGATCACGTGGCTGATCATGCACTGATCACGAAGCTGATCATGCACTGATCACGTGACTCTGCATGCACTGATCACGTGGCTGATCATGCACTGATCACGTGCCTGATCATGCACTGATCACGTGGCTGATCATGCACTGATCACGAAGCTGATCATGCACTGATCACGTGACACTGCATGCACTGATCATGTGGC
Source organism: Bos javanicus (assembly GCF_032452875.1). Lineage (NCBI taxonomy): Eukaryota > Metazoa > Chordata > Mammalia > Artiodactyla > Bovidae > Bos > Bos javanicus. The sequence goes on from NW_026893613.1 coordinate 589,082, forward strand.
TGATCATGCACTGATCACGTGGCTGATCATGCACTGATCACGTGGCTGATCATGCACTGATCACGTGGGAGATCATGCACTGATCACGTGACTGATCATGCACTGATCACGGCTGATCATGCACTGATCACGTGACTGATCATGCACTGATCACGTGGCTGATCATGCACTGATCACGTGGCTGATCATGCACTGATCACGTGCTGATCATGCACTGATCACGTGACTGTCATGCACTGATCACGTGGCTGATCATGCACTGATCACGTGGCTGATCATGCACTGATCACGTGCTGATCATGCACTGATCACGTGACTGTCATGCACTGATCACGTGGCTGATCATGCACTGATCACGTGGCTGATCATGCACTGATCACGAAGCTGATCATGCACTGATCACGTGGCTGATCATGCACTGATCACGTGCCTGATCATGCACTGATCACGTGGCTGATCATGCACTGATCACGAAGCTGATCATACACTGATCACGTGACTGTCATGCACTGATCACGTGGCTGATCATGCACTGATCACGTGGCTGATCATGCACTGATCACGTGGCTGATCATGCACTGATCACGTGGCTGATCATGCACTGATCACGTGACTGATCATGCACTGATCACGTGACTGATCATGCACTGATCATGTGGCTGATCATGCACTGATCATGTGGCTGATCATGCACTGATCACGTGGCTGATCATGCACTGATCACGTGACTGATCATGCACTGATCACGTGCCTGATCATGCACTGATCACGTGGCTGATCATGCACTGATCACGTGGCTGATCATGCACTGATCACGAAGCTGATCATGCACTGATCACGTGACTGTCATGCACTGATCACGTGGCTGATCATGCACTGATCACGTGACTGTCATGCACTGATCACGTGGCTGATCATGCACTGATCACTTTGATATCATGCACTGATCACGTGACTGATCATGCACACTTCACGTGCCTGATCATGCACTGATCACGTGGCTGATCATGCACTGATCACGTGGGAGATCATGCACTGATCACGTGGCTGTCATGCACTGATCACGCTGCTGATCATGCACTGATCACGTGGCTGATCATGCACTGATCACGTGCCTGATCATGCACTGATCACATGGCTGATCATGCACTGATCAAGCTGATCATGCACTGATCACGTGACTCTGCATGCACTGATCACGTGGCTGATCATGCACTGATCACGTGGCTGATCATGCACTGATCACGTGACTGATCATGCACTGATCACGTGCTGATCATGCACTGATCACGTGGCTGATCATGCACTGATCACGTGGCTGATCATGCACTGATCACGTGGGATATCATGCACTGATCACGTGCCTGATCATGCACTGATCACGTGGCTGATCATGCACTGATCACGTGGCTGATCATGCACTGATCACGTGGGATCATGCACTGATCACGTGCCTGATCATGCACTGATCACGTGGCTGATCATGCACTGATCACGTGGCTGATCATGCACTGATCACGAAGCTGATCATGCACTGATCACGTGACTGTCATGCACTGATCACGTGGCTGATCATGCACTGATCACGTGGCTGATCATGCACTGATCACGTGGCTGATCATGCACTGATCACGTGACTGATCATGCACTGATCACGTGGCTGATCATGCACTGATCACGTGGCTGATCATGCACTGATCACGTGGCTGATCATGCACTGATCACGTGGGATATCATGCACTGATCACGTGCTGATCATGCACTGATCACGTGGCTGATCATGCACTGATCACGTGGCTGATCATGCACTGATCACGTGGCTGATCATGCACTGATCACGTGACTGATCATGCACTGATCACGTGACTGATCATGCACTGATCACGTGGCTGATCATGCACTGATCATGTGGCTGATCATGCACTGATCACGTGGTGATCATGCACTGATCACGTGACTGATCATGCACTGATCACGTGCCTGATCATGCACTGATCACGTGGCTGATCATGCACTGATCACGAACCTGATCATACACTGATCACGTGACTGTCATGCACTGATCACGTGGCTGATCATGCACTGATCACGTGGCTGATCATGCACTGATCACGTGGCTGATCATGCACTGATCACGTGGCTGATCATGCACTGATCACGTGGTGATCATGCACTGATCACGTGACTGTCATGCACTGATCACGTGGCTGATCATGCACTGATCACGTGGCTGATCATGCACTGATCACGTGACTGTCATGCACTGATCACGTGGCTGATCATGCACTGATCACGTGCCTGATCATGCACTGATCACGTGGATGATCATGCACTGATCACGTGGCTATCATGCACTGATCACGTGACTGATCATGCACTGATCACGTGCCTGATCATGCACTGATCACGTGACTGATCATGCACTGATCACGTGCCTGATCATGCACTGATCACGTGGCTGATCATGCACTGATCACGAAGCTGATCATACACTGATCACGTGACTGTCATGCACTGATCACGTGGCTGATCATGCACTGATCACGTGGCTGATCATGCACTGATCACGTGGCTATCATACACTGATCACGTGACTGATCATGCACTGATCACGTGCCTGATCATGCACTGATCACGTGGCTGATCATGCACTGATCACAAACCTGATCATGCACTGATCACTGGACCATCATGCACTGATCACGTGGCTGATCATGCACTGATCATGAAGCTATCATGCACTGATCACGTGACTGTCATGCACTGATCACGTGGCTGATCATGCACTGATCACGTGGCTGATCATGCACTGATCACGTGGCTGATCATGCACTGATCACGAAGCTGATCATGCACTGATCATGGGACCATCATGCACTGATCACGTGGCTGATCATGCACTGATCACGTGGCTGATCATGCACTGATCACGTGGCTGATCATGCACTGATCACTGAGGCTGATCATGCACTGATCACGTGGCTGATCATGCACTGATCACGTGACTGATCATGCACTGATCACGTGCCTGATCATGCACTGATCACGTGGCTGATCATGCACTGATCACGTGGCTGATCATACACTGATCACGTGACTTTCATGCACTGATCACGTGGCTGATCATGCACTGATCACGTGGCTGATCATGCACTGATCACGTGGCTGATCATGCACTGATCACGTGGCTGATCATGCACTGATCACGTGGCTGATCATACACTGATCACGTGACTGTCATGCACTGATCACGTGGCTGATCATGCACTGATCACGTGCCTGATACACTGATCACGTGACTGACATGCACTGATCACGTGGCTGATCATGCACTGATCCTGAAGCTGATCATGCACTGATCACGTGACTCTCATGCACTGATCACGTGGCTGATCATGCACTGATCACGTGGCTGATCATGCACTGATCACGAAGCTGATCATGCACTGATCACGTGACTGTCATGCACTGATCACGTGGCTGATCATGCACTGATCACGTGGCTGATCATGCACTGATCACGTGCTGATCATGCACTGATCACGTGACTGTCATGCACTGATCACGTGCCTGATCATGCACTGATCACGTGGCTGATCATGCACTGATCACGTGGCTGATCATGCACTGATCACGTGGCTGATCATGCACTGATCACGTGCCTGATCATGCACTGATCACGTGGCTGATCATGCACTGATCACGAAGCTGATCATACACTGATCACGTGACTGTCATGCACTGATCACGTGGCTGATCATGCACTGATCACGTGGATGATCATGCACTGATCACTGGCTATCATGCACTGATCACGTGACTGATCATGCACTGATCACGTGCCTGATCATGCACTGATCACGTGGCTGATCATGCACTGATCACGTGGCTGATCATGCACTGATCATGTGGCTGATCATGCACTGATCATGTGGCTGATCATGCACTGATCACGTGTCTGATCATGCACTGATCACGTGGCTGATCATGCACTGATCACGGTGATCATGCACTGATCACGTGACTGTCATGCACTGATCACGTGGCTGATCATGCACTGATCACGTGGCTGATCATGCACTGATCACGTGGCTGATCATGCACTGATCACGTGGCTGATCATGCACTGATCACGGCTGATCATGCACTGATCACGTGACTGTCATGCACTGATCACGTGGCTGATCATGCACTGATCACGTGGCTGATCATGCACTGATCACGGCTGATCATGCACTGATCACGTGACTGTCATGCACTGATCACGTGGCTGATCATGCACTGATCACGTGCCTGATCATGCACTGATCACGTGGCTGATCATGCACTGATCACGAAGCTGATCATGCACTGATCACGTGACACTGCATGCACTGATCATGTGGCTGATCATGCACTGATCACGTGGCTGATCATGCACTGATCACGTGGCTGATCATGCACTGATCACGTGGGAGATCATGCACTGATCACGTGACTGATCATGCACTGATCACGAAGCTGATCATGCACTGATCACGTGACTGATCATGCACTGATCACGTGGCTGATCATGCACTGATCACGTGGCTGATCATGCACTGATCACGAAGCTGATCATGCACTGATCACGTGACTGTCATGCACTGATCACGTGGCTGATCATGCACTGATCACGTGGCTGATCATGCACTGATCACGTGCTGATCATGCACTGATCACGTGACTGTCATGCACTGATCACGTGGCTGATCATGCACTGATCACGTGGCTGATCATGCACTGATCACGAAGCTGATCATGCACTGATCACGTGGCTGATCATGCACTGATCACGTGCCTGATCATGCACTGATCACGTGGCTGATCATGCACTGATCACGTGCTGATCATACACTGATCACGTGACTGTCATGCACTGATCACGTGGCTGATCATGCACTGATCACGTGGCTGATCATGCACTGATCACGTGGCTGATCATGCACTGATCACGTGGCTGATCATGCACTGATCACGTGACTGATCATGCACTGATCACGTGACTGATCATGCACTGATCATGTGGCTGATCATGCACTGATCATGTGGCTGATCATGCACTGATCACGTGTCTGATCATGCACTGATCACGTGACTGATCATGCACTGATCACGTGCCTGATCATGCACTGATCACGTGGCTGATCATGCACTGATCACGTGGCTGATCATGCACTGATCACGGCTGATCATGCACTGATCACGTGACTGTCATGCACTGATCACGTGGCTGATCATGCACTGATCACGTGACTGTCATGCACTGATCACGTGGCTGATCATGCACTGATCACTTTGATATCATGCACTGATCACGTGACTGATCATGCACACTTCACGTGCCTGATCATGCACTGATCACGTGGCTGATCATGCACTGATCACGTGGGAGATCATGCACTGATCACGTGGCTGTCATGCACTGATCACGAAGCTGATCATGCACTGATCACGTGGCTGATCATGCACTGATCACGTGCCTGATCATGCACTGATCACATTGCTGATCATGCACTGATCACGAAGCTGATCATACACTGATCACGTGACTCTGCATGCACTGATCACGTGGCTGATCATGCACTGATCACGTGGCTGATCATGCACTGATCACGTGGGAGATCATGCACTGATCACGTGACTGATCATGCACTGATCACGTGCCTGATCATGCACTGATCACGTGGCTGATCATGCACTGATCACGTGGCTGATCATGCACTGATCACGTGGGATATCATGCACTGATCACGTGCCTGATCATGCACTGATCACGTGGCTGATCATGCACTGATCACGTGGCTGATCATGCACTGATCACTTGGGATATCATGCACTGATCACGTGCCTGATCATGCACTGATCACGTGCCTGATCATGCACTGATCACGTGGCTGATCATGCACTGATCACGGCTGATCATGCACTGATCACGTGACTGTCATGCACTGATCACGTGGCTGATCATGCACTGATCACGTGGCTGATCATGCACTGATCACGTGGCTGATCATGCACTGATCACGTGACTGATCATGCACTGATCACGTGCCTGATCATGCACTGATCACGTGGCTGATCATGCACTGATCACGTGGCTGATCATGCACTGATCACGTGGGATATCATGCACTGATCACGTGCCTGATCATGCACTGATCACGTGCCTGATCATGCACTGATCACGTGGCTGATCATGCACTGATCACGGCTGATCATACACTGATCACGTGACTGTCATGCACTGATCACATGGCTGATCATGCACTGATCACGTGGATGATCATGCACTGATCACGTGGCTATCATGCACTGATCACGTGACTGATCATGCACTGATCACGTGGCTGATCATGCACTGATCACGTGCCTGATCATGCACTGATCACGTGGCTGATCATGCACTGATCACGTGGCTGATCATGCACTGATCACATGGCTGATCATGCACTGATCACGTGACTGATCATGCACTGATCACGTGACTGATCATGCACTGATCATGTGGCTGATCATGCACTGATCATGTGGCTGATCATGCACTGATCACGTGGTGATCATACACTGATCACGTGACTGATCATGCACTGATCACGTGCCTGATCATGCACTGATCACGTGGCTGATCATGCACTGATCACGAAGCTGATCATACACTGATCACGTGACTGTGCATGCACTGATCACGTGGCTGATCATGCACTGATCATGGCTGATCATGCACTGATCACGTGGCTGATCATACACTGATCACGTGGCTGATCATGCACTGATCACGTAGGTGATCATGCACTGATCACGTGACTGTCATGCACTGATCACGTGGCTGATCATGCACTGATCACGAAGCTGATCATACACTGATCATGTGACTGTCATGCACTGATCACGTGCCTGATCATGCACTGATCACGTGCCTGATCATGCACTGATCACGTAGATATCATGCACTGATCACGTGGCTATCATGCACTGATCACGTGGCTGATCATACACTGATCACGTGACTGATCATGCACTGATCACGTGCCTGATCATGCACTGATCACGTGAGTGATCATGCACTGATCACGTGACTGATCATGCACTGATCACGTGCCTGATCATGCACTGATCACGTGGCTGATCATGCACTGATCACGGCTGATCACACACTGATCATGTGACTGTCATGCACTGATCACGTGGCTGATCATGCACTGATCACGTGACTGATCATGCACTGATCACGTGGCTTTCATGCACTGATCACGTGGCTGATCATGCACTGATCACGTGACTGATCATGCACTGATCACGTGGCTGATCATGCACTGATCACGTGGCTGATCATGCACTGATCACGTGACACTGCATGCACTGATCACGTGGCTGATCATGCACTGATCACGTGGCTGATCATGCACTGATCACGTGGCTGATCATGCACTGATCACGTGGCTGATCATGCACTGATCACGTGACTGATCATGCACTGATCACGAAGCTGATCATACACTGATCACGTGACTGATCATGCACTGATCACGTGGCTGATCATGCACTGATCACGTGGCTGATCATGCACTGATCACGTGCTGATCATGCACTGATCACGTGACTGTCATGCACTGATCACGTGCCTGATCATGCACTGATCACGTGGCTGATCATGCACTGATCACGTGGCTGATCATGCACTGATCACATGGCTGATCATGCACTGATCACGTGGCTGATCATGCACTGATCACGTGGCTGATCATGCACTGATCACGAAGCTGATCATGCACTGATCACGTGACTGTCATGCACTGATCACGTGGCTGATCATGCACTGATCACGTGGCTGATCATGCACTGATCACGTGGCTGATCATGCACTGATCACGTGGCTGATCATGCACTGATCACGTGACTGATCATGCACTGATCACGTGACTGATCATGCACTGATCATGTGGCTGATCATGCACTGATCATGTGGCTGATCATGCACTGATCACGTGTCTGATCATGCACTGATCACGTGACTGATCATGCACTGATCACGTGCCTGATCATGCACTGATCACGTGGCTGATCATGCACTGATCACGTGGCTGATCATGCACTGATCACGTGCTGATCATGCACTGATCACGTGACTGTCATGCACTGATCACGTGGCTGATCATGCACTGATCACGTGACTGTCATGCACTGATCACGTGGCTGATCATGCACTGATCACTTTGATATCATGCACTGATCACGTGACTGATCATGCACACTTCACGTGCCTGATCATGCACTGATCACGTGGCTGATCATGCACTGATCACGTGGGAGATCATGCACTGATCACGTGGCTGTCATGCACTGATCACGAAGCTGATCATGCACTGATCACGTGGCTGATCATGCACTGATCACGTGCCTGATCATGCACTGATCACATGGCTGATCATGCACTGATCACGGCTGATCATGCACTGATCACGTGACTCTGCATGCACTGATCACGTGGCTGATCATGCACTGATCACGTGGCTGATCATGCACTGATCACGTGGCTGATCATGCACTGATCACGTGGGAGATCATGCACTGATCACGTGACTGATCATGCACTGATCACGTGCCTGATCATGCACTGATCACGTGGCTGATCATGCACTGATCACGTGGCTGATCATGCACTGATCACGTGGGATATCATGCACTGATCACGTGCCTGATCATGCACTGATCACGTGGCTGATCATGCACTGATCACGTGGCTGATCATGCACTGATCACGTGGATATCATGCACTGATCACGTGCCTGATCATGCACTGATCACGTGCTGATCATGCACTGATCACGTGGCTGATCATGCACTGATCACGAAGCTGATCATACACTGATCACGTGACTGTCATGCACTGATCACGTGGCTGATCATGCACTGATCACGTGGCTGATCATGCACTGATCACGTGGCTGATCATGCACTGATCACGTGACTGATCATGCACTGATCACGTGGCTGATCATGCACTGATCACGTGGCTGATCATGCACTGATCACGTGGATATCATGCACTGATCACGTGACTGATCATGCACTGATCACGTGGCTGATCATGCACTGATCACGTGGCTGATCATGCACTGATCACGTGGGATATCATGCACTGATCACGTGGCTGATCATGCACTGATCACGTGCCTGATCATGCACTGATCACGTGGCTGATCATGCACTGATCACGAAGCTGATCATACACTGATCACGTGACTGTCATGCACTGATCACATGGCTGATCATGCACTGATCACGTGGATGATCATGCACTGATCACGTGGCTATCATACACTGATCACGTGACTGATCATGCACTGATCACGTGGCTGATCATGCACTGATCACGTGCCTGATCATGCACTGATCACGTGGCTGATCATGCACTGATCACGTGGCTGATCATGCACTGATCACATGGCTGATCATGCACTGATCACGTGACTGATCATGCACTGATCACGTGACTGATCATGCACTGATCATGTGGCTGATCATGCACTGATCATGTGGCTGATCATGCACTGATCACGTGTGTGATCATGCACTGATCACGTGACTGATCATGCACTGATCACGTGCCTGATCATGCACTGATCACGTGGCTGATCATGCACTGATCACGAACCTGATCATACACTGATCACGTGACTGTCATGCACTGATCACGTGGCTGATCATGCACTGATCACGTGGCTGATCATGCACTGATCACGTGGCTGATCATGCACTGATCACGTGGCTGATCATGCACTGATCACGTAGGTGATCATACACTGATCACGTGACTGTCATGCACTGATCACGTGGCTGATCATGCACTGATCACGTGCTGATCATACACTGATCATGTGACTGTCATGCACTGATCACGTGCTGATCATGCACTGATCACGTGGCTGATCATGCACTGATCACGTGGATGATCATGCACTGATCACGTGGCTATCATGCACTGATCACGTGACTGATCATGCACTGATCACGTGCCTGATCATGCACTGATCACGTGACTGATCATGCACTGATCACGTGCCTGATCATGCACTGATCACGTGGCTGATCATGCACTGATCACGGCTGATCATACACTGATCACGTGACTGTCATGCACTGATCACGTGGCTGATCATGCACTGATCACGTGGCTGATCATGCACTGATCACGTGGCTATCATGCACTGATCACGTGACTGATCATGCACTGATCACGTGACTGATCATGCACTGATCACGTGGCTGATCATGCACTGATCACGTGGATGATCATGCACTGATCACCTGGCTATCATACACTGATCACGTGACTGATCATGCACTGATCACGTGGCTGATCATGCACTGATCACGTGACTGATCATGCACTGATCACGTGGCTGATCATGCACTGATCACGTGGCTGATCATGCACTGATCACATGGCTGATCATGCACTGATCACGTGACTGATCATGCACTGATCACGTGACTGATCATGCACTGATCATGTGGCTGATCATGCACTGATCATGTGACTGATCATGCACTGATCACGTGTGTGATCATGCACTGATCACGTGACTGATCATGCACTGATCACGTGCCTGATCATGCACTGATCACGTGGCTGATCATGCACTGATCACGAACCTGATCATACACTGATCACGTGACTGTCATGCACTGATCACGTGGCTGATCATGCACTGATCACGTGGCTGATCATGCACTGATCACGTGGCTGATCATGCACTGATCACGTGGCTGATCATGCACTGATCACGTGACTGATCATGCACTGATCACGTGACTGATCATGCACTGATCATGTGGCTGATCATGCACTGATCATGTGGCTGATCATGCACTGATCACGTGTCTGATCATGCACT